>NC_135537.1:183350467-183650467 GCF_045843805.1 Urocitellus parryii | reverse complement strand
AGTTGAGGTCAGATGGTATCACACGGCCCATTTTGTACCCTGAAGACCCGGCTCCCCGGGGACTAGATGGGCAGGAGTTTGCAGCACTGTGGAAGAGAAAAGGTTCCTTTAGCCTACGAAAGAGTACATATGTTATGCTTCAATAAGTGGCTCTAAGCTGGGCACAGTGGTGCACGCCTACAATCCCAGTGGCTTGGGAGGCTGGCACTAAGCAACTCAGTGAGACCCTGTCTGTAAATAAAATACAAAATAGGTCTGGGGATGTGGCTCAGTGGTTGAGTGCCCTTGATGTGAATCCCCAGGACCCAATAAATAAATAAATAAATAGCTGGCTCTGAGGTCAGGGAAAGAAAAACACAAAAACTTTTGAGAACTGAGAGAAACCTCTGTATCAGAATCAATAATTCTCTGTGCAACTCAGATCACTCAAGAAGCAACATGGATATTCTGTGTTGTCATCCTGTGAAGCTCTAAGACAAATTCTCTGGGGGCAGTGGCCCAATCTTCACCAGAACTTACCAAGAACCCAAATGACACATGGTGGGTCTAGGGACACAGAGTACATGGTGAATTGAAGTAGGGTACAACAGGTAACACTGGAAGGGCAGGGCCACAGCCCAGCCTGTCCAGAATATGGGCTGACCAGCAAGAGCACATGGCACTTTCCCCACAAGGTGGGTGGTGGGACCCAAGCCTGGGCTCCATGCTGACCACAGGCTGTGTGTGCTGGGAGAGTCGAGAAGCAGCAGTGCCTTTGGGCCACGCTCATTCTGCAGTTACCACTTACATTATGTGAAAACAATGAGCTGCTGAGATGGCATGATGCCAAGATGGCTCTCCCCAAAACCCTTCGGTTACAGAGGTGTTTGGGGAACAAGACAAACATTGCAACCATTTAGATTTCTGGGAAAAAATTAACCAAGAAACCTAACACTCACTTTGAGAAACACTGGAAAAGAAGATCCAGGAGGCAGAAAAAAGGGAGAAGGAACAGGGAGGGTCTTGTTGCCACACTTTGGTGGCACCTCGAAGTTCTGTGGGTGCCCAGCACATGTGCCTACCCATTAAACATTCTTTACTGAATGTCAGGACTACCCTGTCAGGAAGTCTGGCAAGGGAGCAGGAAGAGGAAGGCTGTTCCCCTGGTACGTACACTACAGTCTGAAGACCAGGCCCCTCTAGGAGTGCAGGTGCAGGAGCTGAAGAGCCACCATGGGCTTAGCTGAGGAAGCGCAAATGTGCAGGATGTGCCGGGACAAACAAGGGACACAATGATGATGGGAAGGACTGAGGGAGCCGAGTCAGGACTGACTTCAAATCCAAGGCTGGCGTCCAGCTTGCCATATTAACCTGCGGCCTTCAGAACTACTGTTCCCACCACACTGCTCACTGAGTGCTCAGCAGCAGGCTCGATGGCTTCGGCCTACCTGCCACACAGTTCCAATTAGTTCATTTGGTCATAAACAGGTCCCACAAGGTGGAAAGGGAAGGCAGTGCCTTCAGGCCACAGTGCTGCCCCTGGACAGTGGCCTGGGCATAAGGGTGTGGCCGCAGCTGTGACTTGCACATCTGCTGCTGAGTGGTACTGAGCGTCTTCCAGTGCACTCACTGGCATCAGTGTGTCTTCTTGAGAAATCCTTTGGTCAACTTTTCAACAGGGTTCTTTATATTATTATGGATATTAACCTCTTATCAGATATAATTTGCATGTATTTCTCCCATTCTGTAGATCACCTTTTCTGTTCCCTTCTTTCCTTCTCCTCCTGGGGACTGAACCTAGAGGTGCTTTTAATTTTGAGACAGGGTCTCTCTAAGCTGCTGAAGCTGGCCTTGAACTTTGATCTTCCTGCCTCAGCCTCCTGAGCTGCCTGGCTTCCACTCCACTTGAGAACCAGCAGAATGTAGCAGGCTGGCCCAGTCTCACCCACACGATGCACTACAACCTAACATGCTCCAAGAGCAGCACAAAGATAGTCCTCAGTCTCCTCTGCACGCTCTGCATGAAGCTAACAGCAGTGAACTAGTCACAGGTTCTGCCTGTGAAAGCCAGCACGGCCGTGCTTAGAGCGCTATCCTCTGCAGCTGAGGGGGCCCAGTCTCTCAGAACTTCACAATGAACACCTGGTTACCTCAACATGGCCAAATCAAAGTATAAGCTTTCAGAATATATGAAACCGTAACAAACTAGGAAACTAAACATTCAGATTAAACTCTGACTTTACACCAATACCACAAATCATAAATTTAGACTACATTAAAAAGAATCCATAAGGGCTAGGGCTGGGGCTTAGCGGTAGCGCACTTGCCTAGCATGTGTGAGGCACTGGGTTCAATTCTCAGCACCACATAAATAAAAAAATAAAGATACTGCATCCATCTACAACTAAAAATTAAAAAAAGCTTTATCAACAACTAAAAAATAAAAAAAAAAGAATCCATAAGTAAAAATAAGGGACATGTGGGAATTGCATGTTTATAATGCAGAAACTGAAAGCACTGTCCTAAAACTCAACTATTTTAAAAACCCTCAGAATATCCTTCTCTGCTTAAGTCACCTGCAGGGGAGGGAGATGTCATGCTGGGACCCACAAGCACCCACCCACCAGTCCCTGCCCTACCTGATGGTGCCCGTGGGGGAAGGGAGGGGGCTGATGAGGTGGGCCATGGTGTCTGGAATGTTGATGGTCAGGGGCGAGATATGTGGCTGCACAGGCTTCACCGGGGACTCGGGAGCCTCCTGCTTCTCCCTTTTTTCGCTGGACAGGGCTGTGAATGTTATCTTGATGTTTGTGCTCGGAAACCTGAATGTGCACCTGGAAAAGAAAGGTCAATGGTCAGTGCCTATCTGCTACCCACCAGAGTCCATGAGCATCCCCCAAACACTGCATACAAGTACAAGGACACACACACCTCCCCACTTTGAAGCTCACCATGTTTACGCATCTCTTAAGCAAGTGAGGTATTTCTTGAGACACCAGTGGTATCAGCCAAATGGGACATTTAAAAGTGTAGGCCTGAAAAACTTAGTATGCACTGCTCTTTAAAAATAAGTGTGCAGCCAGATGTGGTAGTGCATGCTTGTAATCCCTGCTGCTTGGGAAGCTGAGGCAAGAGGATTGAGAGTTCAAAGCCAGCCTCAGCAATTTACTGAGGCATTAAGCAAATCAGTGAGACCCTGTCTCTAAATAGAATATAAAAAAGCGCTGGAGATGTGGCTTGGTGGTTGAGTGCTCCCGGGTTCAATCCCTAGTACCAAAAAAAAAAAAAAAAAAAAAAAAAGTGTGCAGGGCTGGGTTACAGCTCAGGGGTAGAGGACTTGCCTAGCACATTTGAGGGACTGGATTCAATCCTCAGGGCCACATAAAAATAAATAAGTAAAATAAAGGTATTGGGTCCATCTACAACTAAAAATATTTTTAAAGAGTATGCAAGGGCTGGGGATGTGGCTCAAGCGGTAGTGCGCTCACCTGTCATGTGTGCGGCGCTGGGTTCAATCATCAGCACCACATACAAATAAAGATGTTATGTCCCCCGAAAACTAAAAAATTAATATTAAAAAATTCTCTCTTTCTCTCTCTCTCTTTAAAAAAAAGAGTATGCAAATATGTTTTAGATCTTATAGCAGATTTAAAATAAAAACTTGGATCTGAGGAAACAACTCAATGGTAGAACATTTACCTAGCATGAATAAGGCCCTGGGTTCTATCCCAGCACTGTAAGTAACAATAACAAAACAGCAAAGAATAAATAAATGAATGAAAGAATAAATGAACAAATAAATTAATTAACCAGTGGATATAACAAAAAAAAACTAAAATAAGCATACAAGTACATACAAGTATATCTGGGTCACTAAGTCATCAATAATTGTGTGATGATTTTATTTAAGAAAGAAAAACCAGCCAAGCATGGTATGGTACATGCCTATAATCCCAGTGGCTCACAAGGCTTAGGCAGGAGGATCACAAGTTCAAGGCTAGCCTCAGCAATGTAGCAAGACCTTAAGACCCTGTCTCAAATAAAAATACACATACAAAAAAAAAAAAAGGGCTGGGGATGTGGCTCAGTGGTTACACATTCCAGGGTTCAACCCCCAATTTACAGACACCCCCCCATGCCCCAGCCCAGCCAAAGAAAGCCAAACCAACTAGCTGTGGTAGCCACACCTGTAATCCCAGATGCTCAGGAGGCTGAGGGAAGGGAATGCAAGTTCAGGGCCAGCCTGGGAAACTTAGCAAGACCCTACCACAGAACAAAAATGTATCAAGGGCTGAGAGCGGTAAAGTGCCTGCCTAGCATTTGCCATGCCCTAGGTTCCATCCCCTGGTACCACCAAAAAGAAAGAAAAAAAAATCCTATTTTTTTTTTTACTGAATAAACAAGAGCTAGAGATCTTGAATCGCAGGACAGGCTTGCAACTGAGCCCTCTGCTCCACTCCAATTCAGTTTCCTACCTGTGACAAGTGGTGCAAGCCAGATCCTTCCCAAGATCTGGGAAGGATTTAAAACAGTCATACAGACTCTCACAGCCCTTGAGTCTCAGCTCTGAGCCAGTTACACAGCACCCTACTGTACGTCTACAAATGTGGAGCTTGGCTCAGCTTCTCTGAGTATCCACCCCAGTGTGGAGCCCAGCTTTGCCTATCACTCGTCCTACTGGGTGACTGACCAGAAAGGTCCAGCACCAGAGGTCACAGGTCCCTTCTACTCCCAATGACATCTTCAAGGTGACATCTCTGCTTGGATTAAGAAGGGCAGTACTCGCTTTTCTCCCACCAGGATTCAAAGGTGCCCTCCAGCTCATGGTGAGGCATAACTTCCATGGAGCACTACTAAAAGGTGATCAGGCCATGAGCTCTGCCCTTCAGACGACTTAATGCTGTCACCATGGGAAGGAGGGGTCTGGCCAGATTTCTGTCTTGTCTCCAATGTACTCCAGAGTCCCTACTGCTAGGTCATGACAACAGAAAGGCGCTCACCCGATGCCAGCACGCACTCCTGTACTCTCCCCCTGCAGAATCAGCCAAATCCATTTCTGTTCCTTAAAAATTACACAATTTGGTATTCTGCTGTGGTAACATAAGAGACTGGGTGACCCTCCCTCCTCTCAACTGACCGCCAAGGGTTCTTTTCCCTTTCTTTCCCTTGGGAGGTGCACCAGGACAGAGTAGAACCTGACAAAGTAGCAGCCCCTTCTTGGGGTCCAGGACACCACACTGTCAGATTCCTACCTTCTAAGGGCTTCTCACTTCTTACTGGACCTTTCTTTTTCATAGGCCCCCAAAGTCCAATGCCCAGGCTTACACTGGATTCCACATTCTGTGTCCACTTCTGGGGAGCTCATCCAAGGCCTCAGATCTTGAGCTCCATCCACACACAACCAAATGCCTCCAAGCCCCCTTTCCAGCCTCCACATCTCCTCCACCGTCCCAAAGCCTCCACCTACACCAACACTGGGACTGAAACAGGGCTCCCTCAGCCATGAATATCACCCTCATATGCTCAGGCCACAGAGCAGAAGCCAGCGCGACCCACCAACTAATGCTGTCGGCTCCCACTATAAAACACACCCACCATCTAGGGTGCAATTACACGCAGCTGCTCTGGCAAAGCCCCTGTTAAAACAGAAGAACATGCTCCCTCCTGCCTTCCAGAAGATGCTCCCAAATCACAGTTCAACAAGGACTCTTGTCCAGATGATATAAAAAGCTCTCTGAAGTTGACAAAAGAAAACAAAACCCCAGCTACAACAGAAGCAAAAGACTTCACCAGACACATAAGCTAACATAACATAAAAGTGGAAATTATCAGAAAAGGATGTTCAACATCACGAGCCACTGGAGCCAATGCAAATCACGATCCCAGAGCAGCCAGGTTTGGTGGCCACACCTGTGATCTCCCAGACTAGGGAGGCTGAGCCAGTGGGATCACAAGTTCAAAGACAACCCAGGAAACTTAGTGAGACCCTATCTTAAAATTAAAAAAACAAAAAGGGCAGCTAGGAACAGTGACATATACCTATAATCCCAGTGGCTCAGGAGGCTGAGACAGGAAGATCACGAGTTCAAAGCCAGCCTCAGCAAAAGTGAGGCACTAAGCAACTCAGTGAGACCCTGTCTTTAAATAAAATACAAAATAAGGCTGGGGAAGTGGCTCAGTAAGTGAGTGCCCCTGAGTTCAATCCTCAATCCCATCCCCCCCCCCACCGCAAAAAAAGCACAGTGGTAGAGCAACCCTGGGTTCAATCCTCAATACCACATACAATAATAATATCAACAACAATGATAAGGTAATAAACTCAAGACACCACCATACACCTGTGAGAACAGGTAAAGCTAAGAAGTCTGACAGCACGCTCATGGATGAAGATGTAGAGTAGATACCTCTCCTATGTTGCTGGAGGCACATAAAATGATACAGCCACTCTGAAAGTGAGTTTAAACATACAGGTATAATAAAACCAGGCAACTGTGCTCCTGGGCATCTACCCTGTACAGATAACATGTTCACACAGAAACCTACAAACAAACACGCATGGCATGTTTGTTTGTAATAACCAAAACATGAAAACCACCCAAATGTCCTTCAATAGGAGAGGAGCTCAGTGCAATTCACGTGGATCTTGAGGGCATTTACTCAGTGGAAATAGCCAATTTCCATGTCTCACATGACATACTCAATACGATAAAATCACAGACACAAGCACAAAAGCACAGGCAGCAGAGGGTAGGGCATGTGACTCAGAGGGGCAGCACCAGGAAGGCCACTGTGTGGCAGAGCCTACTGTACTGGGATCGCAGAAACAGCTCATATACCTGCATGTGGGACATGTGACAGGATGACAGACAGAATGGGAGACATCAAAAAAGAACTCATGGGGCTGGGGATGTGGCTCAAGCGGTAGCGCGCTCGCCTGGCACGCGTGCGGCCAGGGTTCGATCCTCAGCACCACATACAAACAAAGATGTTGTGTCTGCCGAAAACTAAAAAAATAAATATTAAAAAATTCTCTCTCTCTCTCTCTCTCCCCCTCTTTCACTCTCTCTTTAAAAAAAAAAAAAAAAAAAAAAGAACTCATGCAGCCAGGCTCACATCTTAATCCTAGTGGCTCGGGAGGCTGAGGTAGGAGGATCCCAAGTTTGAGGTCAGCCTCAGCAACTTAAGAAGGCCCTGTGCAGGGCTGGGGTTGTGGTTCAGCGGTAGAGTACTCACCTAGCATGCGTGAGGCACTGGGTTCAATCCTCAGCACCACATAAAATACAATAAAGATTTTGGGGGCTGGGGATTTAGATCAGTTGGTAGAGTGCTTGCCTCGCATGCATAAGGTCCTGGGTTCAATCCCCAGCACTACCAAAAAAAAAAAAAAAGGAAAGAAAGAAAGAAAGAAAGCCCTAAGCAACTCAGTGAGACCATGTCTCTAAATAAAATACAAAGATCCTGAGTTCCTTCCTTAGTACCATGGGTGTGAGACAAACAAAAAAAAAGCGGGGTGTGGGGGGCAGCCTGTGTTCACCTAAACTCACCAGCTGCCACACCTCCACCCAGATCACCTGCAAGGAGATTCTCAGGAGGTGAGTTCACCCCCAGTGATGCTGCATAAGGCCAGGCAGGGATGCTGCTGACACCCACAGTGCAGCCACGGGACAGGTCCCACCAGAGAGAGTGATCTGTCTAGCATCCCAGGGCCTGGGCATCCCCAACCAGCGCCTGCCCTGTGCTCAGGCCTTGAGGTCTCTGTGCACCTAGTAACCAGTCTCTCAACCAGTAATGTAAGTACACATGGTAAGGATTCACAGACACAGAGGGCCCAGAGGGAAACCAGCCTCTTCTACCAACCTCAGCAGTACTACCCCCAAGTCCCCAGGGGATACTACTACTCTGGGTCAGCACTTGTGACTCACCTCTACTCCCCTTGCTACTCAACTCCTTGACAGCCCAGCACATTCCTTGGCCCTGTCAGCCCTGTTTCTATGGGTGGATAGATAGGTGGGCTGTCCCCCAACAGAATGTAAGCTCCATTAGGGCAAAGTCCTGGCCTAGAAAACTCAATGCACATATAAAGCAGGCCCTCAGTAGCCATTCATTCCATCAATGAAAATGTGCCCAATATTTTGTACTAAAATGGTAATTAGAATACGCAAATCAGGGAGCTGGGGTTGTGGCTCAGCTGTAGAGCACTTGCCTAGCACATGCAAGGCCCTGGGTTCGATCCTAAGCACCACATATAAATGAATAAATAAAATAAAGGTATTGTATCCAAGTACAACTAAAAAACAAATTTAAAAAAAAAAGAATATGCAAATGATATGATCAAAACATCAGGAAAGCCACAACTGAGTACCTTAATACTGATTTTTCTTCTCTGTGGTGTTGAAGACTGAACCCAGGGCCGTGAACATGCTAGCCACACTCTGTCCACTGAGTCACATGCCCAGTCTTTTTATTTGATTTTGAAACAGGGTCTCACTAAATTGTCCAGGTTGACGGGAACTGGTGATGCTCCTGCCTTAGCATCCCAAGCTGCTGGGATTACAGGCATGTGCCAGTGTGCCCGGCTGTCACAGCCTCTTAATCCCCAGCAGAAGATTTGAACCATCAGCCCCAGGCCTAAAAAAGTGGGAGAGCAAGATCTCACTCATCACTGAATGTTTAACAAAACAAACTGGACGGCTGTGAGAACAGCAGAGCAGAAAGCAGTCTGGGTTTGGTCATCTTTGTCATAGCCATGCTTGATCAGTAAGAGAGAGGGTATCACTAATTTGCTGAGCCTGGCTTCAGCCTCCAGAGTCACTAGGATTACAGAGGAGTGCCACCACACTCAGCTAAAATTAATAATTTTTAAACGGGGATGTAGTTCAGTGGTAAAGTGCTTCCTAGCATGCCCTAGGCCCTGGGTTCAGTCCCCTGTGTATGTATGTCTCTCTCTCTCCACACACATACACACACCACACGTACATACGTCAGTTCTTTTCTCCAGATGGGCAAATGCTGTCTACTATATTGTTTATTCCTTGTCCATCCTGAAATTTTACAGAGAGCCACCCTTGACCAGCAGAACACACACTCCTGACCTGTCCACACCGGACAGAGGCCTCTGCAGTGTGCAGTGACAAGAGGGAAAGGCCAAGCTGCCAGCTCTGTGTGGACAGCCATGGGTCCTCAGGTGGCCTATATGGTCTACTGCTACTCACTTTAGCTTTTCCCAACAGGATCTCACCCTCCATGCTACTCAGTACAACATCCACAGACCATGGGAGGACCTTCTTGTTTGCACTGATGCCCAGTGTTTCCAATTAAGAACAGGAGGACTGACACTGAGGAGTAGCTATCTCCAAAGCACAGGATCCAGGTACATACTATGGGATTTCAAATGAGGACTGGTGTGGTCAGGCCACCTGCCCACAGAATGTTTGCTCTCCTCTGTGCTGGCCATCACTAGACACTGATGCCCAGCCCTATCCCATAAGTGACAGCAGTATCTCTGTGTCATAATCTAAGAGTGACCTTCTGTGCTGGGGATGTGGCTCAATCGGTAACGCACTCGCCTGGCATGCGCGGGGCGCTAGGTTCGATCCTCAGCACCACATAAAATAAAAAAAATAAAGATGTTGTGTCCACCGAAAACTAAAAAATAAATATTAAAAAGTTTTCTCTCTCTCTCTCTTAAAAAAAAAAGTAACCTTCTACATTTATAAACCATGAAATACATTTAAAAGCTATCCATATCCTTGTAGTTATCTATTTCTTGATCTGGTTTCTGATTGCATGAGTAACCACTCCTGTCTATAAAAATTCACAGGGCTGGAGCGCAGCTCAGTGGTAGAGCACTTGCCTAGCATGTGCAAGGCCCTAGGTTCCATCCCCAGCACTACAAAGACAAAACAAAACACCCGTCACCAGCTATATTGTTGTAGGAACAGACAGGGCAAGGCACCGAAGAGAGCAGGAAACAGTTTTATTTGGCTGCAGCCAGGTGCAGGGGGCACAGCTTTTACCACAATCAATCAGTCCCCTGAACCCTGAGTTTGGGTAGTTTCAGAATTTTATACCCAGCATCTAAGGGGAGGGGCTCAGAAGTTTACAGTCTATAGAAGTTCACAAAAAAGCAGCTTTTTCTTTCACTATTCTGGGCAAGTTAGCCCTTCAAGGACAACACCTGAGAAGGGGAGAGCTTCTTCTCCCCTCTCTTTCCTCCCCCTGCCAGCTGTTACCATGGAGCCCAATTGGTAACTTCTCTTATCTTAGAAATGTGGACATTTCTGTGACACCCAGCTCAAGGCCAGAGGCCTTACTAGTGAAAAACTAGTAAGAGGGTGTCCAGCACCTGGAGTGCTGATTTCTTCCCAGCCAGTGGCCAAGTGAAACAGGGCAACACAAAAATAGAAAGTTTCTCTACACTGAACTCTTTTGTAGAGACTCTTCTGCTGACAGTCTTAAAATCAACCATGGTGAAGATTTCTGGAAAAGCCCAGTTAAGACTTTTCTGTGGAGAAAGGGGATGCCACTACTAACATTCTCACTCTCTCTCTCATATATATATATGAATGACAGGCACTCTTTTCTGTACAGAGTATACTTTGGCAAGTCTCCATGCAGATGCAAAATCAACAAAGTATGATAATGTGACAGGCACACCTGGGTTAATGGTGCCATTTCCTGTACTTGTATGTCAACAATGACCTATTTATTTGGATTGTGATTATGTAGGTACTCATGTAATTTCCCCCCCTGTACTGGGAATTGAACCCAGGAGCAAATAATCGCTGAGCCACATCCCCAGGGCCTTTTTGTATTTTATTAGAGACAAGGCCTCACTGAGTTGCTGAGGCTGACTTTGAGATCGAAATCCTTCCATCTCAGCCTCCTGAGCTGCTGGGATTACAGATGTGCACCAACAAGCTCAGCTTATTTTTCCATATCAATATATTCAAACAAAATACACTAAAATTGTTTTTTAGTTCTCTCAGTTACCTATGAAATTTCTGATCCCCTTTTAAATAAAAAATTGTAAAATAATTATGGATTAGCATTATAGTTTAGATCTGCACTGTCCCAAAGATTTAAAAGCTTGGTCCCCAATGCAGCCAAGGCCAGAGGTGTGGCTTTGGGGAAGTGACTGGATCATGAGGCTCTGACATCATTACATCATTAGTGGATTCTGGTGTATTCATATTCTGAAAGGTCTACTGGGAGGTAGTGAAAACTCCACGCAACTGGGGTATGGTTGGAAGAAATACACAACAGAAAGCAGCCCTTGGGAACTGTACCTTGTCCCTGGTCTCTCTTTCCACTTCCCAGCCGCCATGAGCTGAGCAGCTTTCCTCCATCATGATATTCGGCCTTGCCTCAGTTCCAAAGTAGAACATGGACTAAAACCTCTGCATCAGTAAACCAAAATAAATTCTTCCTCCTAAGTTGTTCTTGTCAGGTATTTCAGTCATAGTGACAAAAAACTAACACAACTGCTTGCCTCATAAATCTAAAAAAGACCCACAGAATACAACAGAACAAGGGAACAGAAATACCTGGCAGAGTAACAACCACAGGAACAGATCCTTGTGGGCCCTCCTGCTCCTGGACACTGGCACTGGGGACAGCGCAGCCCAGATTTCTGGCCTGACTTTTCCAAAGCCTGATGTGTCTCCCCAAGTATGGTAGCTTTCGCCACTGTTGCACTCAGGGTCAGTGCTGGGGCTGCAGTGCCTGGAGGATGTTAGGTGGACAGAGATCATGGCACGTGGCCTGTCTCAGTTCTTGTCAATTTCTAACATGCCATGTTCTTCAAATATACATTATTGATTGATTCCCCAAGGTTTGTAACAGAGTTCAGTACAGAATATGAATCTGTTTACAAGCTTGAGAAATATGATAAAAATAATGGGAGAAAGGGGACAGGTCAAGAGATGTACAATTTGGCCAGGTGCATGCCTGTAATCACAGAGACACAGGAGGATCTTGGGTTCAAGGCCAGACTGAAGGAGACTCTGTCTTGAAATAAAACAAAAAGGGCTGGTGGTGTAACTCAGTGGGAAAGCACCCCTAGTTCAATCTGCAGTATCAAACCAGACCAAACGAAAAAGAAAGAAAGAAAGAAAGAGCACAAAGTGAAAAGAAAGCCCAGTAGCAGTGAGCAGGATGGCACATCCCTAGGTAAGAACTGACCCGGAGTAGCACCCCAGCAGAGAGTGGACTGTTGAGCACCTGGAGGAGCTGTACATCTCAAACCATGCAGACACTGGCAGCGCTACACCAGGCAGAGCAGACCCCCCTGGCAGTCCCACATAAGCCATGTCTCCTGTACCTGAAGGGATACATTGAACATCAGCAGCTGTGACATACTAGAACAGAGCGACCTTCTCCCAGCCTGCTCATTCTCCTCCTATTCTGGTCCAAGGTGTCTTCGTGTTGAAATGGAAATTATTATAAAGGAGACAAGCATCCTAGAGTCCTAAGTTACAAACTCTAAGGCTTCCAACACCTGATCTTTAAACTAACATCATAGGATCCCACAGAAATAAGTCATATTTAAACAGATCTCTAAGTGGAAAAGTTAAATCTATAGTCTTTTTTTTGGGGGGGGGGGCGAGTATGACTAGAAATTGAACTCGGGGCACTCGACCACCGAGTCACATCCCAGCCCTATTTTGTATTTTATTTAGAGACAGGGTCTCACTGAGTTGCTTAGGGCCTCGCTAAATTGCTGAGGCTGGCTTTGAGCTCAAGATCCTCCTGTCTCAGCCTCCTGAGCCACTGGGATTACAGGTGTGCACCAACACTCCCAGCAAATCTACAGTCTCTTTATGCAAAGCAAGTTCAGCTCACTTGTCAAACTGTTCCCTACAAATGGCTTTCAAAACAGCACTTCAAAGGGGTTCCCTGCAACAACCCACGTGTCCCTCATGCTCACGGTGCAGAGACAGACATCCTTCTGGGAGACACTTCCCCCATCCTGGAGTTTCCTGACATGGCCCTGGAAGCTTCTGCATTTCTCTTACAGCACATTACAAGGTTAGAGGAAAAGGGATCTCACTTCTTCATATCCACAACCATGAACTGGCACCTCATAAAGGCAGAGCTAGAATCAGATCCTCTAGAATACCCCAAAACCCTGCAAACCTATGTCTGTGGTTCTGAGCAGTGCTGCCACTGGTACAGGACCCACCCTGGTGCCACACCACATCAGAGTGCAGCTGACCCCAGGAAGAAGCTGGCTGCTGTGTCTTCTGCATGCAGAGAAGAAAAGGCTGAAGGCCCAGGCAGAGCCACTCTGAAGAGCAGCACAGGAAAGCTGCTTTCAGCCTTGGCTCTTGCCTGCCGGTGGCACAGCGACTGCTCCCTTAGTCCCAACATTCTTTCCTTCTGTGACAAAGATAGCAGATGCTGACCAGAAAACCCCCACTCAGCAAGCTCCTCTCTGTTGACACAAGACATGCCCAAACACAAACCAGAACGTTATGAGGACAGGTCTAGAGCCACTCAGTTTGAGGGCACGGCAGAAAGCCTCACAACTCCTTGCACTCTGTCATTCTGCACAAGGAAGCAGCAGCCTAGCAGGCATGGTGTCTTGCAGACGCAGTCAGGGTCAAAGCAGAGAAGCAGCAGAAGGCCTGCAGATACCACCTCTGCCAAGAGCCCAGTGTCATCACCAGCCACAGCACAAAGTGACCCCAGGGTCCTCACAGGTGTGCTTACAGGACACAACTGACCTGGGTCTGAGCAGAGGAGACAGCAAACATTTGCAGGGCATCCTACAAAATAACTGACTTGCCACTCCAAAAACATCAGTATCAGGAAGACGAAGGTGGAGGGACAGTAACAAATAAAAGTAGACTGAAGAGAAGGGAGCAGTCATGCGACATGGGGTCAGGATGAAAGGCATCTAAGAAAGGTCAGCAAGGAGTGGAAGTCAGCGCCAACCATGCTGCACATGGGCTGTGGTTTCTGAGAATGATTCTGAGAAAACACCTGTGGAAATATTTGGGTTGAAAAGGCATCAGGGGCACAACTTCCCCACAGGTGTTGCACGGGGGAGGAAGGAGTGGACAAGAGTGGTAAAACACAAATACTTGGGGACTCTGGGAAAGTAGGAATTTTTCAAAGGAAAAAAAATGTCAAGCTTTCATAACGTCTGAGGCGAAAGTTCACATATCTAGGTCCAAACCACACTGGGTGCTGGACTTGGCCCAGCATACAACCATAAGTGCTTCACAGCCAGAGAAGACCTGCCTGCAATATTGCTCTTCGATCACCCTTAGGCCCTGTGCAGCCTGTGATGTTCAATCACATCAATCAGTCAAACTCCACAGCCAACACCTGGATGCAATTCTGGTCCTGGGAGTCAGCCTCCACTGAGGCAGGGGTGTAGGCCCACAGGCAGCACCATGACACATTCACGACAAGTGTCTTTTCCTGGTTCCTGAGTCTGCACAAAAGAGGTCTTAAACCAACACACCAGAGTTAGAGGAGTGGCTCAGAGGTATGCCTAGCATGCATGAGGCCCTGGGATGCATCCCCAGTACCAAAAAAAAAAAAAAGTAGAGAAACCAAGTACCAGGAACAGACCTGTATCTCTCACACTGTTGGTGTGTGAAAGCCTATCAACTTTTATTTGTGTGTTCACATGTGTACACTTACATGTAGCACTGAGGATTCAATCCAGGCACACCTTTTTTTTTTTTTTTTTTTAGTTTTAGGTGGACACGATCTTTATTTTATTTTTATATGGTGCTGAGGATTGAATACAGTGTCTCACGCATGCCAGGCTAGCGTGCTATCACTTGAGCCATATCCCAGGGGTGCTCTCTTGCCAACTTGCCCAAGCAGGCCTGGAGCTCGTGATCCTCCTGCCTCAGGCTCCTAAGTTCCTGGGATGACAGCTATGTGTCACTGTGCCCAGCTTTGTCAGTTTCTTTGTAAAGCAAATGGATACTGGCCACTGACCCTGCTGCTTTACTCCAGGATTATCTTCTAGGAGTCACGAGAGCAACCATTCACAAAAGCTCACATAAACAAGTTCACTGTAACATGATTCAGACAAGTTCATTGTAACATGATTCAGAATGGCCCGATAGCCAGCAAGAGATGAATGAACCTACAAATGGTGGCTCATCCACACAAGAGAATTCTGTGCAAATGCCCCTCAATAACCACAAAGAGGGCTGGGGATGTGGCTCAAGTGGTAGCTCGCTTGCCTGGCATGCGTGCGGCCCGGGTTCGATCCTCAGCACCACATACCAACAAAGATGTTGTGTCCACCGAGAACTAAAAAATAAATATTAAAAAAAAATAACCACAAAGAGAAAACAGCCCACATAAGTAACACGGATGAACCTCAAAATCAACATGTCAGACCAAGAACAATGGCACAGGCCTGAGCTCCTAGGGGCTGGGGAGGCTTGGGCAGAGGACCTCAAATTTAAGAAGTGGCAAAAAAGGTGACTTTAAAAAAAACACTTTGAGAGCTCCCACACACAAAATAGGTTTGGCCAATTCTCAAACCATAACAATGTTTGACTGCCATGTACATTCATATAACCCAAACCCCAGAAGGAACCTACCTCATCATCATAAAGGCTATATATGAAAAACCCAAAGTCAACTTCATAGTAAATGGGGAAAAATTGAAAGCATTTTCTTCAAAATCTTGAACAAGACAAGGACGTCAGGGGCGCCTGCGGTTGTGGCTCAGTGGTAGAGTGCTCGCCCAGCATGTGCAAGACTCTGGGTTCAATCCTCAGTACCACATACAAATAAATAAATAAAATAAAGGTATTGTGTCCAGCTACAACTAAAAAAATATTTAAAAAAAAAAGAAGAAAAGGACACTCATCACCTATTTAATATAGTACTAGAAAGTCTAGCAGATCAATTAGGCAAGAGAAGGAAATAAATAAAACTGGGAGACGAAGAAGTCAAATTATCACTGTTTACAGATATGATCTTACACTTAGAAGATCATAAAAGCTCCACCAAAAGACTGCTAGCACTAACAAATAAATGCAGCAAAATAGCAGGTAACAAAATCAATATACAAAAATCAATAGCTTTCCTATATACCAATAATTAATCTGCTGAAAAAGAAGATCTTAGAAGATGTTGAGTCCTCCCATGTTAATGGATAGGCAGAATAGTGTCAAAAATGGTCATGCTACTAAAATCAGTATAGAGATTCAATTAAATCCCCAGCAATATACCAATGACATTCTTCACAGAAGGAAAAAAAATCCTAAAATTCATTTGGAAGAATAAAAGACCTAGAATAGCCAAAGCAATTCTAAGCCAAAAAAGTAAATCTGGTGGCATCACAATAGCTGGCTCCAAGTTGTACTACAGAACTATAGTATCAAGAGTTGCATGGTACTGGTGAGGCCAGAGTTTGGAGTCTGAAACTCTGCTTCTGCTGGTGGGTGATCTGAACAAGACGCAGGCCTCTGCAGTTAATAAAGCCTGTTAGCAGCTAACCACAGCAGGAAATGTTGTCAGCATCAGCTCCCAGGGTCAGAGTTGGCAAAGACAGGGAGTGGCACTTCGCAGCTCTGTTAAGGGCAAACTGTGCCCTCCATTGTTGCAGCAGACCCCAGCAGCTCACCACCAGTTTCTTTCTGGGTTCTTTTCCTGTAAGTTTGAAGAATGAAACACACAGATAATAATGGAAGGCAAAGTGAAAGGAGAAGGATTTATTCAAGTGAGAAGAGACAGAACTCTCTTAGGATGAGAGGGGACCTGATAGCAGGTAGCTAGCTGATTGATGTGCTAGTCGAGGGGTTTTTGTAGCACTTGGGTCAACACTATAGGTTGAAATTTATGCTAATTCGAGTTTGTAAAAGTATCGACGCTACTGGTTCAAATTTATGCTAACCTCCTTTCATGTCTACCTTACCTCCCTTTTCCTGAAGCTCATGGGGACTTGTGTGAACTCTTGGGGAATTGGGAGGTTGAAAAGCAGATCATTGATACTCAGGGGCTCAGAAATGCTGCGCCATGTGGAGTAAGGCACCCACACAAAACCCAGGCTGGGCTGCAATGGTACTACCAGTTGGTGTGCTGTGGTTTGCCATACTTCAGGCCTGCCATGTATACCAGCAAGACAGGCTCTGCATGGCCTGTGCCCACTACTTAACATTCAAAACTGCCTGCATGGCCACTCCAGGATAAAAGCTTGGCTTCACTGGAATAAAAGCAAACACATAGACAAATGGTACAGAATAGACGGCACAGAGACAAACCCACAGAGCTACCGTCATCTGATCCTTGACAATGTCGCCCAAAACATGCATTGGAAAAAAGACAGCCTTTTAACAAAGGGTGCTGGGACAACTGGTTATCCATATGTAGAAGAATGAGACTAGACTTTTCTTACCTCTCGCCCTACACAAAAGCCAACTCAAAATGGATCAAAGACCTCAAAATTAGACCAGAAATTATGTAAGTCCTAGAAGAAAACAGGGTGTCAACACTCTAGCATATAGGCACAGGACTCTCACTAGGACCCCTAAAGCTCAGGATATAATGCCAAGAGTGAGTTAATAGATGGGATGACATCAAATTAAAAATCTTCTGCAAAATAAAGGAAATGATTAGGAATATGAAAATAGAACCTACAGAACCTACAGAGCTTACTGCTCTTCTGACAGAAGATTAACACCCAAAAACTTAATACCAAGCCAGGCACAGTGGCACACACCTATAATCCTCCCAGCAGCTTGGGAGGCTGAGACAGGAGGATCCCCAGTTCAAAGCCAGCTTCAGCAATGGTGAGGCACTGAGCAACTCAGTGAGACCCTGTTGCTAAATAAAATACAAAATAGGACTGGGGATGTGGCTCAATGGTTGAGTGCCTCTGAGTTCAATCCCTAGTACCCCTCCCCCCCCAAAAAAAACAAAAACCAAAAAACAACAAATAACCCAATTAATAAATGGGTAAATGAACTAAAGAGACACATCTCAAAAGAAGAAATATAAATGGACAACAAATATGAAAAAATGTTCATCATTATTAGCAATTAGGGAAATGCAAATCAAAACTACACTAAGATTTCATCTCACTCCAATCGGAACAGCAGTTGTCAAGAATACATTAATAAATGCTGGAGAGTATGTGGGAACACTTTCACAATGTTGGTGGGATTTTAAGTTAGTAAGTACAACCACTATGTAAATCGCATGGGGGTTCCTCAAAAGACTAGACATTGAACCACCACATAACCCAGTTTATACTACTCCTCGATATTTATCCTGAAGAATTAAAGTCACCCTACCATACAGATACACACATACCCATGTTTAAACTATGGACTAGCCTAGGTGTCGGCCAACAGAGGAATAAATAAAGAAAATGTGGTATATACACACACTACGGAGTTTTATTCAGCCATAAACAAAAATGAAAGTACATCATTTGCAGGAAAATGGGTGGAACTGGAAAGTATTAGGTTAAGCGCAGTCAAGGGTCATTATGTTTTCTTTCACATTTGGAAGTTAGAGAGAAAAAAGGAAAATAAAGTTGAGGCAGGAGGGTCTCATGAAGATGAAAGGGAGGTCAGTAGAGGAAAGCAAGTAGGGAGAGGGAGGAGGGAATGGAAAGGGGAAATACTGGGGAATGAAATTGGCCAAATTACACAGTTACATTGTGTGCATGTATGAATGTGTAGCAATAAATTACAACTATAATGCACCAATTAAAAAATAGGGGTGGGGCTGGGCCCCATGGCCCACCTATAATCCTAGTGGTTCGATAGGCTGAGGCAGGAGGAGTTCAAAGCCAGCCTTAGCGAAAGTGAGTCACTAAGCAACTCAGTGAGACCCTGTCTCTAAATAAAATACAAAATAGAGCTGTGCATGTGGCTCAGTGGGCAAGTGCCTCCGAGTTCAATCCTTGGTACCAACCCCCTCTCATAAAAAGAGGCAGGGGGCTGGAGCTGGAGCTCAGTGGTGGAGCACTTGTCCCGCATGTGTGAGGCACTGGGTTCAATCCTCAGCACCACGTAAAAATAAAGGAAGGAAGGAAGGAAGGAAGGAAGGAAGGAGGGAAGGAAGAAAGAAAGGTAGGTAGGTAGGTATTGTGTCCATATTCAACTAAAATAAAAACAACTATTAAAAAAAAAAAAAAAAGCAAAATAGGGAGACCACTATGCTCAAAGGTTCCACGAACCTCTCTGTTGTTTCAACAGTATTTGGACAGATGGACCCCAGGGAACCCCTTTCTTCTACTTTTTACTCTGATCTCCATTTGCGACCTCCAGGACAATCTTCTCACCTACCTCCTGTTTCCAGAACCAGCCGAAGTTGCTTTTTGTGGTTAGCTCCTCACTGCCAATCAACCACAACCTCCCAGATTCTTCCACCTAGGTGGAGACTACTGCCAACTGCCTAGTCAGGGAGCCTTCACACCTACCTCCCTCTGGGCTACTGCTCTGACTGTGATGACGTGGCTCTGGAGGGCCTGGGGCATTTCTGTGAGAACTGGCAGAGGAGTAACATGAGGCCATTATGGATCTCCTGAAGTTGCAAAATCAGTGCAATGGCCACACCCTCTTCTAGGATGTGCAAAAGCATTCTCAAGATGAGTGGGGCGGGCTGGGGATGTGGCTCAAGCAGCAGCACGCTGGCCTGGCATGCGTGTGGCCTGGGTTCGATCCTCAGCACCACATACAAACAAAGATGTTGTGTCCGCCGAGAACTAAAAAATAAATATTAAAAAAAAAATTCTCTCTCTCTCTTTAAAAAAAAAAAAAAAAAAAAAAGATGAGTGGGGCAACACCCTTGACACCATGAAAGCTGCCACATGACCCAGGATAAGAACCTGGGCTGGGGCTGGGGCTGAGTGGTAGAGCACTTGCCTAGCTGTGAGAAACTGGTTCAAATCTCAGCACCACATATGAATAATGAATAAAAAATAAAGATCCATCAACATCCAAAAATAAAAAGAACCTGAACGAAGCTCTTTTGGATTTCATACCCTGGGTTTTGTCCACACAGACCCACAGATCTGTGACTTCCTGGAGAACCACTTCCTCCATGAGATGAAACTCACCAAGAAGATAGGGGACCACCTGATTAACCTCTGCCATCTGGTGGGACCCCAAGGTGGCTTGGGCAAGTACCTCTTGGAAGGATTGACCCTCAAGCACAACCAGAAGGACCAGGAGCCCAGTGAACTGTGATGGGGTTTCTTTGCATATCCTGGCATTGGGCTTTGGCCTAAACCTCTCCCTCAAGCCCCAAGCCAGTTTTTTAATCACCCTGGGGCCCCTCCCAAGCCTTGAACTAAGTGAAAATAAAGCATACCCCACCCCAGCAAAAATAAATAAAGGAAAAAATTTAAAAAGGTTTGGGACATGATGGCACACACCTGTAATCCCAACGTCTCAGGAAGGCGAGGCAGGAAGATTGTAAATTCAAAGCCAGCCTCAGCAACTGAGCAAGGCCCTAAGCAACTTAGTGAAACCCTGTTTCAAAATTTAAAAAGTTAGGGATGTGACTCTGTGGTTAAATGACACTGAGTTCAACCCCAGTACAAAATAAATAAATAATAGAATTTTTTTTTTAAAAAAAGGGCTGGGTAGATGGCTCAGTGGTTGAGTGTCCCTGAGTTCAATCCCCGGTACCAAAAAAAAAAAAAAAAAAACCATTTACCCAAAGCTGGATGTAGTGGCATACACCTGAAATCCCAGCAGCTTGGGAGACAGGCAGAGATAGGAGGATCACAAGTTCAAAGCCAGCCTCAGTAACTTAGCGAGGCCCTAAGCAACTTATGAGACCTTGTGTAAAAATAAAAAATAAATTAAAAAGGGCTGAGGATGTAACTCAGTGGTAAACTGCCCTGGGTTAAAATCCCAACCCCCCCCCCCAAGAAAAAAAGGAGTTTACCTGAATGTATAAGAGGCAAAATATAGCTGTTTTTTGTTTGTTTGTTTTTAAGAGTTTACCTAAAACAAAATAGCAATCACACAGGATGGGAAAACTAGTCAGAAGCTGTAGGGAGCCATTAAGTGATCACGCCTTCCAGTCCTGATACATCATAGGGATCTGAAAGATCACTGCAGTCTGGCGTGGTAGTGCCATTAGTGCCGTCCCCCACTTGGACAGCAAGGCCAATTGTCTGAGTAGGCACACCCTGGGGTACAGCTACACTCACCTGTTCTTTTGTAATCCTACCCCTTTGCCCTGTTTGGGATAGAATGTTCCATGGAAATTCCCTTTGTGTGTCCCCTTCTCTTGCTAGCCTTTGGGTGTGGCCTTCCTAGCTGTCAGTCAACCTGCTGACAGCAGACATCAGGAAGCTAGACTCAGCCCCCCCACCCCCCAACCTAACCCCTTGCCTCATTTGAATGGCTTCTCTTCAATAAAAGAGTTCAGCACATGCTTTCTCACTCTCTTTCCATGGACCCCTAGGGTCAGAGGAGCCGTCACAGGACCCAAAGAAAAAGGTATCTATGTCTCTTGTGTGGTTATTTCATGCATCCCAGTTCACCTGGAATGACCCTGAGTGTTTTAGTCAGAGAACAAGACAAGAAGCATGTTTTCTTCCTAAAGTTCCAAGATCATCCTGGCCACCGTCTGGGTGCTGTTCTTCCTGTAAAGTCTGAGCCAAAGGAATATGATGTTTAAGATTGTGCTTTTTGCCGGAGGCAGTGCGCACACCTGTAATCCCAGTGGCTCGGGAGGCTGAGGCAGGAGGATCTCAAGTTCAAAGCCAGCCTCAGCTACGTCCAAGTGCTAAGCAACTCATTGAAACCCAGTCTCTAATAAGATACAAAATTGGACTGGGGATGGGGCTCAGTGGCTGAGTGCCCCTAAATTTAATCCCCAGTATAAAAAAAAAAAAAAGAAGATCGTGCTTTCCAACCCAAGCAATAAGAGGCAATAGTATTAAGCTCCTGGTTAAAAGGTGAGTTCTTATATCTGCTTCAGGTGGAGCACTGGGCAACAAGACCACCCTCAGTCCCATGAAGACACCTGCAGAAAAGAATGCCATTCCTGTGTCTGCTTCTCACTGCCTCACAACACCTGCTTGGTGAGCTGCACGCCATGGGTGGCCATGTGCTGAATTTGCAGGAGTGTCCTCAAGTGACATGCTGAATGGCCATACACTGAAGATACTCAACCTCATGAGGCCTCAGGGAAACGCAGGTTAAACCACAACCAACCCACTATACTCCAGGATGGAAAGAAGAGGGAATGCCGAGTGCCACAGCTGAGCACCCAGCACCTTCGCAGTTGTTAGTGCCACAGCCATGGAGGCTGGATGGATGCACAGCCTTTCAACCAGGCACCACAGAGCCAAGCTGCATACCCAAAGAGGTGTGCATGTACTCACCAAAATCATCCACAGGAATTTCAATAATGTTTTCAATGAAAAAGCCATACAGGAGCTAGGGTTGTGGCTCAGGGATAGAGCACTTGCCTGGCATGTGTGAGACACTGGGTTTGATTCTCAGGATCACATAAAAATAAAGGTTCATCCACTATAATATATATATATATATATATATATATATATATATATATATATTTTTTTTTAAAAGCCATACAAGGGGGAGGAAGCAAAGGGGTAGGAAAAACAGTGAAATGAGATGGACATCATTACCCAAGGTACATGTATGATTGCATGAATGGTGTGACTCTACTTCATGCACAACCAGAGAAGTAAAAAATTCTGCTCCATTTATGTACAATGAATCAAAGAGCTTTCTACTGTCATGTATAACTGATTAGAACTCATAACTAAAAAAAAAAAAAAAAAAAAAAAAACAAACCAACCATACAAGTTGGGTGTGGTGGCACACACCTGTAATCCCAGTGGCTCTGGAGGCTGAGGCAGGAGGATTATGAGTTCAACGCCAGCCTCAGCCAAAAAACAAGGTGCTAAGCAACTCAGTGAGACTGCCTCTAAATAAAATGCAAAACAGGGCTGGAAGATGTGGCTCAGTGGTTGAGTGCCCCTGAGTTCAATCCCCGATTAAAAAAAAAAAAGCCATGCAACCTAAAAAATCTACAAGAATATTTATTCCTAGCAGTATTATTCTTAACAGCTCTAAGAAAACTACATTTCATGTCCATTTATAGCAGAATATCAAAGTTATGTTACATATACATTCTGAATACTTAGAGCAGTAAGAATGAATGATTCAGTCGGGTGCCATGGTGCACATGTGTAATCCCAGCTGCTTGTGAGGCTGAGACAGGAGGAACGCAAATTCAAGGTCAGCCTCAGCAATTTAGCAAGGCCCTAAGCATCTTAGCAAAAGCCTGTCTCTAAATTCAATACAAAAAAGGTGGGGGATGTGGCTTAGTGGTTGAGGGCCCCTAGGTCCAATCTCTGGTACCAAAAATAAATATATAAATAAATAAAATGATCCATAGCTATGTGAAAAGTATGGAGCAGTCTCACAAACATACCATTCAGTGGAAAACAAACACCCTCTCCCAAAGGCCCATTCTGTATGATTCCATGTACACAAAGCTCAAAATCAAACCAAAGTAATCCGTGTTTAGAATTCCAAACAGGACTCCAGAGTTGGCTGGGAGGCAGCAGGGAGATCGGAGTGGGTGCTCCAGGGTGTCCTCAGTGGGACAGGCCACACGAGAGGGCTCTCCTTGGGCTTTACCTGGGCTCTGTGCACTTCTGTGTGTAGATCACACTGAAGCACCAGCACAAACAAGAGTGATACAAGCAGAGGCAGACATCTGCTTACTCACTGCCAAGAGCAACAGGCAAGATGCCTGGAGGACGGTGCACTCATGGCCCTGGAAAGGAGGACCACAGCAGACTGCAGGGAGAGGACACTGCACATAGAGCTGAAGAAGCACACAGCAATGCAGTGAATGCCACCTTCAGCTTTTTATTTTTCCCACCTTCCCATGTGAAGAAGCCTCCATGCCTTAAACAGGTCCAGAGTCCCTAGTCCACATTCCAAAAACCATGCGGGTTTCATGGGTGTACAAGCTGCCCGCTTTTCTAAACTCCACCAGCTTCTAATCCTGCTGGGCTTCAGGTGGGATCTGGGCGTGTACTGCAGCCAACAGAGTACCTCAAGAACCATCCTTTCTGCAAGGCAAATCAGGTGCTCACACAGAGTGGGGTAAACCCACTAAACTGCTGCCCAGAGTAAAACATCAACCAGTGTTTTCCCTGTTGCTAACAGGTGATCAAGGTAAGTTTAAGTCACACAATTAGGAAAAAAACAAGCACAATGCCCTCTAGTGCTCTTCTTTCTGTTTCTCAGCAGCCCCAGAACTCTCTGGAACTCCTTAGAGACAAGTAGACAAGTGGCCTGAGATGCACAGCACTGGACACCAGGCAGGCAGAAGGTGCTAACACAGCACTGGACAAAGTTCTTGCCTACTGCTACTGCCTTCCTGGTAAGCAGAACCTCAACAATAAGTTTCATCCAACCCTAACTCACTATGTGAACATGTACAGGAAATCTCTGTATCTCCCCCCATAACTTTGCCATGAACTAAAACTGCTCTAAAACACAATGTCTAGGGTCTGGAGACGAAGCAAGTGCTAAAGCATTTGCCCAGGACATGCAAGGCCCTGGGTTTGATGCCCAGCACCACTCACACACACAAAGACATTTCACATATCATTCTAACAGCATGCCTGGTTTTGTTTACCTCAGCATTTCCAAATAATTGGAGAATGAATCTAGAAGGTACTGATAAGACAATAAGTATCAAGGGAACCCACATGGGAGATGGCCTGGGGCCCTCTGGTCACAAGCAGTTAGACTACAGGTTTGAGGGCCAAGGGCTAAATCTACACCTCTAACATTACACTACCATCTTTTCATACCCTGTGTGTGTCGGGGGGGTTGTGCACGCATTTACATGCGTGTGGTGCTGGGAACCGAACTCAGGGGTGCTCTACAACTAAGGTAATACCCACAGTCCCCTTTTTAAATTTTGAGATAGGGTCTTACTAAGTTGTTGAGGGTCTTGCTAAGTTGCTGAGGCTGGCTTCAAACTTGTGATAACTCCTGCCTCAGCCTCTTAAGTTGCTGGGATGACAGGCATGCACCATGGCTCCAGGCTACACTCCCTCTTTTAATCTGTTCTAGAAGTTTAATGGAGTCAGGCATGATTGTCATACAATCATGAATATTCATGATTTTTGAATATTTTTGAATATTCAGATTCAAAATAACAAATTAAAAAATTTAGCCATTCAGAATCCTGATGTGTCAGGTGCCTATTTGAGACTCTCTGTGTATATGGTTCTTCAGTACTGCTTTTATCCCCTTTGTGCTCTGTGGAGTTTGCCAAAAGGGAATCTGATGACAGAGCTCAGGAAGCTATGGAGCTGCACAGAAGATCACACTCAGGCTCAAACATGCTGGGAAGCTGGGAAAGGCCGCACCCAGGGCATCAAAGAAGCAGCCATGTGCACTACGCAGGCCACAAGCACCCAGCATGACCCACCTGTCCCAGAAAGATCACACTCACAGCTGCACCACTGCCAGTCCTTTCAGAAAGACCACTGCATTTCAAGCTGATACACACTGACTAAAAAAGCCTGTCCACTCAGAAGGTCAGGTGCCATGGGCTGGGAAAACAAATAAAGGCTCAGTGACATGAGCCCTGCTGTCACACACTTGTTAGTGGGCACAAAGCAATCAAGGAACCCAACACAGGAGGAAGTGCTAACTTGGTACTTGCTAAAAGGCTGACTCCCTCTCTAAGGTAGCATGGAGAGATAATGGGTTCTGGCTAGAACCCTCACAGCTGGTCCCACAGGAGTAGTGGCCGGCAGAAGGGCAAATAGAGGGTGCACAGAGCGAGTGGAAGAGAAGTTAGGTAAGGTCCCAGGGCAAGTGCTGGACCAAAGGGCACCATCCAGGAGTACAATCTCAGGACATGGCTGCAGGAATAATCCACATGCATCAAGGTCACTGTGTGGATAAAATAGGGGATGAAGAGGTGATCAGCAGAGACACTTTCAGTGGATCAGCTGCAGACGGACACACCTACACACCAGCACCAGAACAATGAGGGGGATGACAAGAACCAATGAAGGGATGGAGAAGACCAGGAAGTTAAAGCCATCATACCACAATCTCTTACTTCCAGTGATCAAGCCCATTCTAAGACAGAACTTTTCATTTATCAATTTATATATTAACTAGATAACTTGATGGTACTTCATTATTTCCTTGGTTGTATCTTCCAAGATTCCACCCTTCTGCCACATGTCATATTCGGACTCCTGGATAGATCCTAGAGTCTAATCAGCCCCTCCCCTTTATACACTATCAGCTGCCTTAGAATCATCTAAACACCTTTCCTGTGGGAGGGAGTTCCCAAGGTAAGCAGTGCTGGGGTCTTCCTCCCAACACAAGTCAGAGATGCAAAAGCACGCATCCATTTCTCTCTCTCTCTCTCTCTCAGTCCCTGGCCCTAATCCTGACCATGGTGGCTTCTCTTATACCTACTGCCTTAGTGGAGTGCACAAAGGCAGCACAGGACGAGACCAGTGAGGCCAGTCCACATGGGACCTCCAGGTGCCAGCTCATATTGGCTAAGTGAGCGCACCTGCCTGCATCAACCAAACTCAAAGCTGAGAACATGGATGCAGAGAAAGAGCCAGGCTTCTCTACAGAAAATCCACCAAGGGCAAGTGGGCACATGAAATAGTGAGCCAGGGTCTCAAGCTGGCCCTAGTCTGGGGTCCACACTACAATTCCCTCATCTCCTACTGCAAGAACATAATCATCCGGGGATGTGGCTCAAGTGGTAGTGCGCTCCCCTGGCATGGGTGCGGCCCGGGTTCGATCCTCAGTACCACATACAAACAAAGATGTTGTGTCTGCCGAAAACTAGAATGTAAAAAACAAAAACAAAAACAAACAAACAAAAAAAAACCCATAATCATCCATAAGTTCATCTTAAATCCAAGCAAGTCCTCTTTCACTTTTGTGTGTGTGTGTGTGTGTGTGTGTGAGAGAGAGAGAGAGAGAGAGAGAGAGAGAGAGAGAGAGAGATAGATAGATAGATAGATATGGGGGTACTGAGTCCTGAAGCCAGGGCCCTTGGTGTACTAGGCAGGTGCTCTACCACTGAGCCATATCCCATCCCATTTTAAATTTTATTTTGAGACCAGATCTCACTAAGCTGCCCAAGCTGGCCTCAAGTCTGTGATCTCCCTGCCTCAGCCTGGGAGTCTCTGGATTATAAGTGTGAGCCACCATGCCCAGCTGCTTTTTTTTCTTTTCCAAATATGAATATTTAACTCATTTGTGCCCTACAGTGTTGAAAAGTTTTCAAAATTCTAATCCTGATGGGAAATACAATCTCATAGGAAATTATTTTTATAAAATTTCTACAATCACAAATCAGCTTTTCAAAAATTTATTAGGTTGACTTGTTCCATTTAAGGGAATCCCACCTATCTCAAAAAAGAAAGCAGATGGGGGCTGGGGATGTGGCTCAAGCGGTAGTGCGCTCGCCTGGCATGCGTGCGGCCCGGGTTCGATCCTCAGCACCACATACCAACAAAGATGCTGTGTCCGCCGAGAACTAAAAAATAAATATTAAAAATTCTCTCTCTCTCTCTCCTCTCTCACTTTCTCTTTAAAAAAAAAAAAAAGAAAGCAGATGGGCTGGGGTTGTGGCTTTGTGGTAGAGCACTTGCCTACATGGGTGAGACGCTGAGTTTGATTATAAGCACAGCATATAAATGAGTAAAATAAAGGTCCAATTTTAAAAAATTAAAGAGAGAGAGAGAGAGAGAGAGAGAGAGAAAGCAGACACTGGACATTTTTTTGGGGGGGGGGGCGGTTAGGTACCTGGGAATAGAACTCAGCGGCTCTCAACCACTGAGCCACATCCCCATCCCTATTTTGTATTTTATTTAGAGACAGGGTCTCACTGAATTGCTTAGCGCCTCGCCATTGCTAAGGCCAGCTTTGAACTCGTGACCCTTCTGCCTCAGCCTCTGGAGCCACTGGGATTATAGGCGTGGCCCACCATGCCTGGCATTGGAGATATCTTTTTTTTTTTTTTTAATAGGTCTTTTGCAGGGCACTCCTGTAATCCCTCCAGTTCTGGAGGCTGAGGCAGGAGGGTCACGAGTTCAAAGCCGGCCTTAGGAATGGTGAGGCACTAAGCATCTCAGTGAGATCCTGTCTCTAAATAGCAAATAAAACAGGCTACGAGTGTTGCTATGTGGTAGAGCAACCCTGGTTCAATCCCCAGTGCGTATGTAAGTAAGTATAAATAAATAAATAAATGTCTTTATTTCTTACTTTAGGAAGAAAGGATATAGATTCAAAACATCAAATTGATTACATGTTCAATCCACTGCTGTAATCTAGTGTATAAATGATGATACTGGCTCAGCCTACTTCCTCACCTCCCACATGTCAGGACAAA
Organism: Urocitellus parryii; assembly: GCF_045843805.1. NCBI lineage: Eukaryota > Metazoa > Chordata > Mammalia > Rodentia > Sciuridae > Urocitellus > Urocitellus parryii. The sequence continues at coordinate 183,622,093 of NC_135537.1, read as the reverse complement.
TTTGTAGGAAACATAATTATCCTCTTGCCTCAAAAGGCAGGCACTCCAGAACACAGTAAAAGAGGAATCAGATGAGACAGCACAAGTGCTAACATACACTGATGCCCAAGCTGTGATTTTCTAAGGTAAACAAACATTAGATTCCAGATCTTCTACCAAGCAACAGGCAGGTCTAAAATACAGCCAAGCAAATAGTTTTTGCCATCTGCACAGTGGAAACACCTACACTGGAAAACCTGGAATAACCAGAATAACAGGTGAAGGTGAAAGCTCTGCTCAGCTGAAAGCAGACCACAAGACAGTTGTTCCACCACTGGAGCCCAGAGCACACTGCCCTTCCCCTACCCTGTGCCGACAACAAGAGTCCTGGGCAGGATTTGATACTGCAGGTGCCTCTGAGGAGTCATTTACTTCCACTGTCTCGTAGGTGAAAGGCATAGTAAGCCTGAAGAATCTCATCTGTATGTGGGACAAACAGTGTAAATAAATTCACTTTCAAAAGAGCTTATTTTCTAACAATGTTCAGGAGCAAGTAAAGGGTGCTTGGAGCTGGGGCCAGTCACTGGGTCTGCTCCCCAGGTCCAAACGAAAAGCATGATGTTGATAGATGCCAGCTACCAAAGGATTCTCTGCTCTGCCCTTACACAACTAAGAACCTCACCCCAGGATAGAGCAGCACTCAGCTCAAGGAACGCTTGCACTAAACCAGGAGAGCAATCAAGGACTGGAACATTTTTGTAGAACTTAAAAAAGTTTCTTTCTTTCTTTTTTTTTTTTTTAAAAACAATCCTAGGGACTGAACCAAGGTGTGCTCCAACATTGAGCCACATACTCAACCCTTTTTATCTTGAGACAGGGTCTTGCAAAGTTTCTTAGGCTGGCCTTGAACTTGTGATCCTCTTGCCTCTGCCTTCTCAGTTGCTAGGATTACAGCTGTATGTCATTGAGCCCAGCTCTGAAACATTTTTGTAGGTATGCTGCAGTCTATCTGGTGTGCTTTCCTGGTCCCTAAGCCAAAAAGTTATCAGTCTTGTCTTTAAAATAACAAATATGTTTAGATGTTCACATAGCTCTTTATGTTTTACTTAACACGAATGACTTATAAAAAGTAAGGTTTATATACTACTATCCATAGTAAAATCAGAATAGTCTTAAAGGATGATTCCTATCAGTGAAACCCTGCTGGGCTTTCACAGAACAGACTGCTCAGAAACCATACTATGACATTTGTAGAAACTCTAACTTGGAAAAACAATTAAATAAATAGATGGATAAATGCTTTGTGTATCTGCTGTGCAATGTGCTAGGCTTCTGACTCCAAGACAGCTTGTTACTCCCAGAATCAGACAAGGCATATTCATCCCTACAGGCAGCAAAGGAGCTGCGAGGGAACCATGGGAAGCAGAGGGGAGAGGCCCCCAGACACAGGTCCCAGGGATACAACACTAAGTAGCAGCCCAGACTGGGCACATGGCCATCAATAGGCCACAGTGAAAGCGACTCCAAACTGAAAAGGAGGCAAAGTGACTATAAAATAACATGTCTATAACCTCAACTACTTCAAGATGGATGGGGAGGGCTGGGGTTGTAGCTCAGTGGTAGAGACCTCGCCTCGCACATGTGAGGCACTGGTTGGATCCTCAGTACCACATAAAAATAAAAAATAAAGGTATTATGTCCATCTACAACCTAAAAAAAAAAAAAAAAAAGGATAGGGAGTTAGAATCTTGCCCTGGAGGATCCTGGAGGATTCTAAGGCAATGAATGGATGAAAAGGTAATGACTGCCAGGCAGTGGTGGCACATGCCTATAATCCCAGTGGCTTAGGAGAATGAATGCACATAACATAATTGGATCACCTTCATTCCCCAGTACCTCCACGAGGAAGGAGGATAGTGAGTTCAAAGCCAGCCTCAGCAACTTAGGGTTTAAGCAACTTAGCAAGACCTGGTCTCCAAATAAATTTTTAAAAAGGGCTGGGGATAGAAAATAGAAACTCCAGAGGCTGAGGCAGGAGGATTGCAAGTTCAAGGCCAACCTCAACAATTTAGCAAGACCCTGTCTTAAATTACAAAATAAAAAGGGCTGAGGCTGTAGCTCAATGGTAGAGCACCCCTGGGTCCAATCCCCAGTAGAGCAATAAATAAATGAATAAATAAAATTTGAGCTAAGTAGGATGGCACATGCCAGCAATCCCAGCAACTTGGGAGGCAAGTTCAAGGTTAGCCTGGGAAATTTCATGAGACTCTCCCAACAACTGGGGAGGCTGAGGAAATGGCTCAATGGAATGTCCCTGGGTACAGTTCCCAGCACTACAAAAGTAAAATGAAATTTTATTTTTAAAGGGATGAGAGTGTAACTAGTAGTACTGTGCTTGCCTACCATGCACAAGGCTCTGAATTTGGTCCCCAACATGCAAAATAAATAAATACATAAACAATTGATAAAATACTGAAAACTATTTAGAAAATATTAATAAAAATCTTAGGAACTGTGTAGGTAATTCAGTGGTAGAGGGCACACTTATCATGTGAAAGTCTCTGGGTTCAATCCCTATCACCACAAAATAAATAAATAAATAAACAAACAAATTTTTGTTGTAGTTCAATGGAAGAGCACTTGCTTAGCATGTGTGGGGCACTGGATTCAATTCTCAGCACCACATATCAACAAATAAAATAAAGGCCCATCAACAATTAAAAAAAAATAAATTTAAAAAAATTAAAAAAAAACACAAATTCTAACAAGTACATATCAACAATTTTTGTTCTATCCCTTTTAAATTCTCAGGAATAAACATTGTTTACTGGAAATAAATAATTCTATTCACTTTCACAGTTGAATCATATAAACCATTTTAAGGAGTCTGCCAGAAATGCAGAAATGGAGCTAGGCACTGTTGTGTATACACACTGTCCCAGCTTTTCAGAAGGCTGAGTTAGCTATTAAGGATCCTGTGAGCTGGGAGTTTGAGACCCCATCCTGCCCCCCGCCCTCCAAAAGCAAGGAACTCAGAAGGGACTCTGCCAAACACATTCTCCTGCCAAGGGCTTTGCCTTTCTCCTGCTCCTTTCAAGTTCTTCATAAGGTTGGGGAGTGGAGAGCTGCATTTGACATTATTGGTAACTCTGGAATGACTTAGAGAAGGACACAGGAAGCAAAATGGCTCACACTGCACAGTCCCTGCAGCCCACTAACAGGCTGGAAGGTGGTATGACTACAAGCAAGGCCTGCTGGCAGCAGTGAGGGCTGAGAACATGGGCCTTCCAGAAGTGCCTTTGTGAAGATCTGTAACCCTCCTCAGGGTCTCTTAAGATGAATGGGACTAGATTCAAATTTAACTTGATTTTACTAAAATATCATTGTTCTGTTCTCTTCTATACACAAGGAAAAAACTAACATAAGATCCCTTGCAAGTTAATGGAATGTAACTTCTTTTAAATTTAATACCCCCCCACACACACACAAAAGTCAAACTTTATATTTTGTGTGTGTGTGTGGTGCTGGGGATTAAACCCAGGGCCTTGTACATCTGAGGCAAGCACTCTACCAACTGAGCTACATCCCCAGACAAACTTTATAATAGTCTTTTAAAATTTATTTTATTCAGCAAGGGTTGGGGGTAAAGCTCAGAGGTAGAACAGGCCTAACACAAGGTAGGTTCAAGCTCCAACACTGCAAATAAATAAATAAAAGACTTTTTTAAAAAGACAACTGGTAGAGGAAGGAGATGAGGAAGGGAAAGTGGAGGTACTGGGGAATGGAGGTGATCCAATTATGTTATGTGCATGCATTCTTTATACACTATTCTGTATAATTATAATGCACCAATAAAAACATTAAGACTATCAGCTGGGTGCAGTACCACATGCCTGTAATCCCACAGCTCAGGAAGCTGACCCAGGAGGATTGTTAGTTCAAAGCCAGTCTCAATAATTTAGCAAGGCCCTAAACAACTCAGCAAGACCATCTCTAAATAAAATACAAAAAAAGGCCTGGAGATGTGGCTTAGTGATTAAGCGCCCCGGGTTCATTTCCCAGTACCAAAAAAAAGAAGAGAGAGAGAGAGAGATAGAGATATGACTATCAGCATCATGCCAATTCAATTCAACATGTACCTGAAATTCTTAGAAATTATTTTTCCTTTTTAATGATGTTATTCTATAATATTTTCTTTTCAGATGATGGTCTTTTTACATAAATAAATAAATAAACATATATTTATGTATATAATTTGAAGTTTTAGAAACTTTAGCTGTGCTGTCAATTTTGGAAAAACTATCTCAGTTTACTGTGTTGAGTTGGCATTATGTGGAAATTAACAGTCATACTGGTCTAGAAATGTTAAGCTTAATTTTTTTTCATTTGTAAAGGGGTAACACACTGTACTGAATATGTAAGGTCTTATCTATATGGGCTTGATTAGATAAACTAATAAAGTATTCCCTAAAAAATAAAAAAACAATAATTTTCCTTCGATTTCTTTGGTCCCACTTTTAAGCCACCTGACCAGACCCAGCCCAAAGGATCTTCTACAACTAAATTCACTTTGTTTTGACCTTGAGTGACTACCAGGAACTGCTGGACACCTTCTTCTAAATTCGAAGAATACACCTAGCTGGGCGTGGTGGTGCATGCCTATAATTTTAGCCACTTGGGAGACTGAGGCCATAAGGTCAAGGCCAGCCTCAGTAACTTAGCAAGACCCTGACTCAAAAAAAAAAAAAAAAAAAAAAGGTCTGGGGATGTAGCTCAGTACCCCTGGGTTCAGTCCCAACTAGGAAAAAAATTTCAATGTACATACCTGTTCTAATCTCTGAGGCTCTGGCAACACAAGGCATGCCTGCTATTTTGCCTAACTCAAGTTTTTGACTCAGAACAGAGAATTTCAAGTTCAAGCCCAGCCTGCATAACTTTGGGAGACCCTGCTCAAAATAAAAAATGGAGCTGGGTGCAGTGGCACAAACCTGTAATCCCAGCAGCTCAGGAGGCTAAAACAAGGAGGATTGGGAGTCCAAGGCCAGCCTCAGAAAGAGAGAGAGGTGCTAAGCAACTCAGTGAGACCCTGTCTCTAGTTAAAATAAAAAATAGGGCTGGGGATGTAGCTCAGCAGCTGAGTGCCCCCGAGTTCAATCCCTGGTACAATAAATAAATAAATGAAAAAAAAAATGGGTTGGGGATATAGCTAAGGGATAGAATATTGGCCTAACACGAATGTGCATGGCATTGGTTCCATCCTCAAACACTCAAAAACAAACACACACACACACACACGCACGCACGCACGCACGCACGCACGCACGCGCACGCGCGCGCAGGACAGCTTAAGACATTCCTGACAGGCAAAAGCAGAGAGAGGTTAGCATCAGTAGGACAAGTCTAATGTTAATGAAATTTATCTTACAGATACTAACCAGAGTCCTTCAGGTTGAAATAAAGGACCACAGACGGTTAACTCAAAGCTACATAAAGAAATAGCTCTCCAGTGAAAGCAAATATGCAGATAAATATACAAGCTGGTACTGCATGACTGTAATTTTGGTTTGGAACTCACACTGATTTCCTACAGGATTCAAAAGATAAATACATTAAAAAACTTACAAATGTTATTTGGCAAACAAAGTATAAAGACATAATGTGAGAATATAAAGGGGAGAAAGAAGAAAATGTGGGGCTGGGGATGTGGCTCAGGCGGTAGCGCGCTCGCCTGGCATGCGTGCGGCCCGGGTTCGATCCTCCAGCACCACATACAAACAAAGATGTTGTGTCCGCCAATAACTAATAAATAAATATTTAAAAAAAAAAAAAAAAAGAAGAAAATGTACAAGAGCAGAATTTTTGTACACTTTTGAAGTTGATATTAGCTGAAAATAGATAGCTTCAAATTAATATATATATATATATATACATATATATGTTTTTGATGGTGTTGGGATCAAACCTAGGGCCTTGAAATGTACTGAGCAAATTCTAGATCCATAACTGAGCTACATCACCAACCCAAGATAAAAATTTAAGTGTAATCCCAAGGTAACTATAAAGAAATATATATACACAAAGGGAAATGAGGGGGCTGGGGTTGTGGCTCAGTGGTAAAAGTGCTTGCCTGGCATGTGTGGGGCACTGGGTTCTATTCTCAGCACCGCATATAAATAAGTGAATAAAATAAAGGTCCATCAACAACTAAAAAAAAAAAAAAAAAGAAAGAAATGAGAATTAAATAGTTCAGTAAAAAAAAAAATCAAGTAAACATAAAAGGGAGGGAAAAGGGACTATAAGCTGTAAAACATAAGAAAACAAATTACAAAATGCCACGAATCCTTACCAATGAGTATTCAAATGTAAATGGATCAATTTCTCCAATCAAAATACTTGAGATAAAAGACTAACTATTAATGTCTATCGAGCAACTCTGCTGTGGCAGGCAAAGGCAATCCACACTACACCCATGAAGCAGATTCAAGAGCATCCATGTGAAGAGACGGGGGTCCTGAGATTGGGATACTGCAGTGTGGCTTCTGTGAAGGGCTCCAGTCCCCACCCCACCCCAAAATGCATACTGTCTAAATACCCCACGGGATGCTAAGCAGAGGGATTTCCTAAGACATACAAAGCCCACATATGATACAAACTGACATGCCCTGGGAAGCCGGTGCCTCCTGCCCAGGCTGGGTGCTTTCTGTGTCCCAGGACCACCACTTCCTGGGATGATGGCACTCAGAGCCTACTTCAATGATGGAAATGGTAATGTGTGCCTGTAATATGCCCTAGCAAACTGTGTTTCATGAGCAAACTCAAAGATTCCTCATTATGAGGTGAGACCATAAGTGTGGAAGCTGACTTACTCATATTGTCTTTACTTAAGATGTCATAAACTGCCCCAAAACCAAACAAAAGAAAACAAAAGCCATATAGAAATGGAAAACAGATATGATTCAAAATACTAATTCTTTCATTTAAAGACTCCTTACTTCAGAAACCCTCTGGACCAGGGGGTGGGTTAGGGGAGTAAACAGGGGAGTGCATCAGACTGGGATCCCTTCATCACATATTCGGCACCTGAACTGCTTGTTTGATAGTAACTGCTATTAACAGCCCTTGTGCTTCAGGTGTGTGGCAACAGTGGTGATGGTGATGGTGATGGTGCTGCACCAACTTCAGGGGGTACAAGCATGTACACAGCCTTTATCCCTGCCTTGGAAGACCACTGGAGAAAAAGGTCACCTGAGATGAATGAGAACAAGAGGATGATGGGAACCCCTTAGAAGGTGCTATAAACAGTGAGAAGTCCCCCACCTTCCTGCTTCCTTGAGTCTAAAAGCATTCTAAGGGGTCCAGAACCACTGCATCACCTAGAAAGCACCAGGTGACATTCAAGGCCTGCAGAAGGGCTCAGCCTCAGGCCTCCCAGAAAGAAACAAAGTATCTGTGGTTTAATATATATCAAAACAAGCCTGTAATCCCAGCAATTAAGGAGGCAGCAACTTAGTAAGTGGGATCATCTCAAAAATATAATAAAAGGGCCAGGTATGTAGCTCACTGGTAGACTGTGAGGCCTAGGTTCAATCCTTAGTATCAAAGGGGGAAAAAAAGCAGTTTAAGAATCAAAAACAGTACAAAAGGTGTAAAGCATTAATGAGAAGCAGCCCTTAACTTAGACCACAAACTGGACACTACATTCAAACCAGTTCCTCCTTTCCCTTTTCCCTACTACTCTTCTGAGGCTGAGAAGGCGGGTTGGACAAAAGCAGAAGGGAGGCTGCCAGAGGTATCAGGGACCCTCAGTTGTGCAAAGGATCCTCAAGGCTTCTTCCAACAGGCCCCAAGCACCATGCTGAAAACGGTGATGGACAAAACAGATGCAGACCTTGATATCCAACAGGGCACAAACATGGTGCAACTGTGTCACATAGTGAGGACACCTATCCCAGTCATGAACAATGGGACTATAGAGAGCCCAGAGAAGTTAACTGGAAGGCCTCAGTTAACTGGAGCTAACTGTAATGTGGCCCCAGTCTTTCCAGAAGCCTATTCTCACTGTAACTCATGAGGTGCACAAATGACTACTACATGTTATATATGGGTCACACAGGCTTATTTCTTAAAATGTTAGAAATCAAAATTATTTAAATCTAAAATGCATTAAACTACTAGTTAATTAAACATTAAAATGAATGACTTGAGGGCTGAGTTTGTGGCTCAGTGATGGGGCGCTTGCCTAGCACAATCCTCAGTACCACATAAAAATAAATAAGTAAAACATTGGTCTAACAATGAGATGTTTAAAAAAAAATTAATGAACATAGTCTTACCACTGCAAAAAATGTGAGTAGAAAAGAGACCTAGGCCTGTTGTTGGGACTAAACTTAGGAGAACAGACCTCAGGATAGCTGCTCTATGTTCCCAACATCTACAAGTCAAAGATGGTGAATTCAATTTATCCTATTTATGTTTGGCTACTAGATATTTTAGTATGAAAGATAAAAATGTATCAATTTCCAAATGAATGTATACTGTAGCCTTTTTTTTTTTTTTTTTTTGGATACTAGGGATTGAAACCAGGAGCCTTTTCCACTGAGCTACATCCCAACCCTTTTTAGGTTTTTATTTTGAGACAGTTTTGGATTCAATTTCTGGTACAAAAAAAAAAAAAAAAAAGAGTGGCAAATTTGTTTGGCATTTTCAAAGTATACACAACTGTTAAAGAGGTACTTACTGGGCTGGGGATATAGCTCAGCTGGTAGAGTGCTTGCCTCCCATGAACAAGACCCTGGGTTCAATCCCCAGCATCATACAAAAAAAAAAAAAAAAAAAAAAATTTAAAAAATTTTTTTTGCTTTGTTTATTTCTATTTATACATTATACCTAGTTTGCTGCCACAACAACACCAACAAACCCAATCTTTCCTACCCAATTGATCTTCCTAAAACTTCTCTAGTCTCAGGTGCCAAACCTGGTCTCTGGACACAGACTCTGTTCTAAAAGAACCTACTTGGGGCTGGGGATGTGGCTCAAGCGGTAGCGTGCTTGCCTGGCATGCGTGCGGCCCGGGTTCGATCCTCAGCACCACATACAGACAAAGATGTTGTGTCCGCCGAGAACTAAAAAACAAATATTAAAAAGTTCTCTCTCCTCTCTCACTCTCTCTTAAAAAAAAATAAAATAAAATAAATAAATAAAATAAAATAAAAGAACCTACTCTTCACTCTTCTCTGACAGAAGGAAAATGCTCCCCCACCAGGCCCAGACAAACCTCACTATCTGGCTGCTCCACAACCTGCCCCAGAGTCTCTCAGTCTGAATTCCACCTTCTGGAGTATCAGGCTATTGCCCAGCCACACCTGAAAGGACCATCCACCTGTCCATCTCCAAGAGACCTGTCCAGATGGCCCAGGACACCCCACAGACCCCAACCCCAGGAACACCTGTGCTTCCCATGAGTCAGGCTCTCAGCAAGGAAAACACTGTTTTCTTACACAGTCCTCACACACGGTCAAATCAAAGACTTGCAGAATCCTGTCTTCTGGAAAGCCCCGCATGCTGGCCTTCTCTCACACACCCATCCACAGTGGGCATAGAGCTCACCAACCACCTAGCAAAAGGCACATGTTCACACTTAAAATATCCAGTACAGCCTGTAATCCCAGTTGCTCTGAAGGCTGAGACAGGAGGGTCTCGAGTTCAAAGCCAGCTTCAGCAAGGCACTTAGTAACTCCGTGAGACCCCTGTCTCTAAATAAAATACAACATAGGGCTGAGGATGTGGCTCAGTGGTTGAGTGCCGCTAGTTCAATCCCTGGTACCAAAAAAAAAAAAAAAAAAAAAAAGAGTGGGCATATAGCTCAGTAGAGCTCCCCTGGCTTCAGTCCCTGGTGCCACAAAATAAATAAATTAGAACTGGGGGTGTAGTTTGTCTAGCATTTGTGAGGCCCACATTTACTTCCTAGTATGGAAACACACACAAAAAAAACTTTGAACATCAACCTAAACACTAAGTTTAAATTCAAGAAAAAAAGATTTTAAAACAATGTACCTACATTTCACTGGTATCAACTGTCTCTACAGTTTATTCCCTTAACCTATGTTACTACTCTACACCAAAAACTTGCAAATAATGTGTTAAAAATAGGGAGGTGCTGAAACACCCTACAAATTAGCCATCTATCCCACACAGTGCAGAGACTGACTCTGAACCAGGCCATTCCCACCAGCATAGGCATTGGTTCCCAAGCCCACCAGAAAGAAGTTCAAGGCCATGCTGGAGGCCAAGGCCAGAGATCCAGTCTCCACCTCACCTGCTTCCTACTCATCTCCATGGCAAGGCTCTCTACCCTTTCACAAAATCTGAATTTCACTTCCTCACAGAAAGGTCAATTTATTTCCATGTTCAGCACGTTGGCACATGTAGAATTCAACACAAATGAGTTTGGCTGAAAAGTAAAATATTTTCTTTAAAAAGCCCTAAATCCTCAAAAAAAGCACACAATTTCCTTTGTTGAAGATGATTTTTTTTTTTTTTTTAAGAAATGCTCTTGCTATGTTATGTTGCCCAGGTGACCTTCCTGCCTCAGAATCTCAAGTAGGTAAAAATGCATTTTTTTGTAAACAAACTGCCAGATTGAAGGGCAGCCGTTAGTGGTGCTATTCCATGTTTTAGCACTAAAGAAAAGATGGCCATTAGGCCCCTACCATTAATTTGATGCTGTCTATGGTATAAATACAGGAAAACATTTTTGGCTTGAATATAACATTCTTAACATGTAACAATGAATCCCACTAGTACATCAAATTATAAGGCACCAATAAAATTTTTTTTAAAAAAAGAAAATATTCTTTATAAAGTGACTATTAAGGAACAGAAACTGGTACTCCTCTTCAAGGCTCCTCTTAAGCAACGGAAACATACACACCAGAGACTTAAGAGAAGCAATGCTTTTACCAGCATTTCCAAAGATCAGAGCATTCCCGAGTGTGGACAAAAGCTGTACCTGCACTGACCAAGAAACAAGCCTATCGGGATAATGAACATTTCCTAGACAGCAAACATGTTTTCAAGCAGAGCAAATGACTTTATCAAACCATGCTGAATTATTTTGTAGCATGATTGACATTTACCTATAAGGCTCACTTAACACTCTATATGACTTTGTAATAATTTCTAAATAACAAAATTACCTTTCCATTAAAAAACTTAAAAAGCTATATTCGAAGTACCCAATTTGCCAAAATGTTTATAGTTCAGAGCAGATTTTAAAATGCTTGACTGAGTGCAGTGGCACACACCTGTAATCCCAGCTACTCAGGAGGCTGAGCAGGAGACTGCAAGTTCAAGGCCAGCCTGGGCAACTTAGTGGGACCCTGTCTCAAAATTAAAGAAGGGCTGGGGTTGTAGCTCAGTGGTTGACTGCTTGCCTTGCATGCGGGAGGCACTGGGTTTGATTCTCAGCACCACATAAAATAAATAAATAAATAAATAAATCTAATTTCAAATTAAAGAAAAAGGGCCAGGGTGTAGCTCAATGCTTAATATGTGTGAGGCCTTGGGTTCCATACAGTTTAAAAAATGGTAAGGTTGCAGTTTTCAATTGTTAGGCTACCAACACAATAGGAAAAGAAGTCCTTGTGGCTTACAACACGACACTCTGGAAATATTTCACTACAGAAAAGAAGTAGCAGACAACTTCTTGTCAGAAGACACAGGTTTTAGTTTGGGGCAGTTCTTCCACTGCACACAGCTAACATTTTCCCTTGGGGATGACCTGCTGATTTTGAATATATACCAACTGCCAGGATGCAGAGTCCATGTGCACATGTGAAAGCCCTGCATAACAGGGGGACCAGAGGGTCATGTGCAGGCATGGTGACCTGTGTGTGTCTTGGCTGGTGGTCAGGGTCAGACTGGGCAAGAAGTTAAGGTTGAGATCCCAGGGGATCATGTGTGGGGGAATATGGGTCTGGCTGTGTGTAGGACAGACAAGGCCTGTTAGGTCCTCCTGATGGAGTGCTGGGGACTGTGATCTGGTTCCTGGGGTGGGGGGTCAGGATCCACCCTAGTCATGGGGTCTGCTCCTCCTGGTGGATGGTGGATCCTAGCTCTGGCATTTGACTATGGTCCGGATGTGGAACAGGTTCTGGTGGTGGGTAGCGTGTTCTTGGATCAGGGTCTGACACTGTCGGTGCGTGTAGGCCTGGGTCCAGGCCACCTTGTGCGTTGGAGCCTGGGCCAGGGTCGAGGACCCTGGCTGTGGCTGGTGGGTCTGCGCTGAGTCGGAGTCATGGATGCTGGCCATGGCTCGCGGGTCTGAGCTGGGTTGGGGTCGTAGGTGCTGGCTGTGGCTCAGGAGTCTGAGCTGGATCGGGGTCGTGGGTACTGGCTGGGGTTCCTGGGTCTGAGCTGGGTCGGGGTCCGGGTCGAGGTCCCGGCCCCGGCTGGCAGGTCTGGGTCTGTGCCTGTGCCCAGGCCGCAGCCGCAGCCCCCGCCCGCCCGCGCGCCGCCCGCCACTCACACGCGCGGCAGCTGCAGCGGCGGCGCCCCGCGCCGCTGGAACACGCCGTCCACGAACACGCCGTTCTTCCCCAGGCAGCGCAGGTAGAAGTCGCCGCCCGCGTCGGGCCGGGGCTGCGCGGGCTCGGGGGCCGCCGCGCCAAGGCCGCCGCCCGGGGGCGTGAAGATCTCCAGGTGGCGCCGCGAGATGAAGCTCGAGTGACCCATGCTCACGTCCACCGAGCCCTGCGATGAGTTGCGCCCGATGGTCACCGAGCGCTTCTTCATGAGGTACTCGAACTCCCGGCCCTCGAGTCGTGCCACGGCCCAGCCGCCCGGCGGGGACCCGCCGCCCCCGGCCCCGCCGCCCGCGGGAGGGGCGCCCGCGCCCGAGAGCGCCGCCGCGGCCGCCATCGCCTGCGAGGCCCGCCCGATCCGCGCGGGCGCCCTGGCGGGGCCGAGGCCCGGGCGCGGTCGTGGGCCGCGGGAGCCGAGGACGGGCGCCGAGGCCGCCGGCCGGCGAGGAGAGCGGCGAGGGCGGGAGCTCGCGCGGCCGCGCACCGCCGCTCGCGACGGACGGGCGCGCCGGCCAATGGGCGCGGCACACAGCAGTGGGGCTACCGCGGCCGACCAATGGCAGCCCGCGCCGTACTGAGCGCCCGCACGCCCGGCGACGACGCAGGACGCACGACGCAGGCCGGGCCGTGGCGGCGGGGAAAACCTGGGGCGGAGGGGTGGAGCGCGGAGTACGCGCCGGAGCGGGCCGGGGGCGCGGGCCGGGAGAGGCCAAGGTCACGGCGGGCGTGGGCGCCTCCCCGCGGTCCAATGCTCCGCGGCCCGAGCCGGGGCCTTTCCTGGCGGCGTCGGAGACGGCGCCCGCCGGTCCACACGACGCCGGCCCCCGCGATCTCGGCGCGGAACCGAGCTGCGGGGTCAGCTGCCGCCCGCCGACGCCCCCGGGCCCAGTGTGCTCACCACCGCCAGGCGGTTAGGGTCCCCCGAATCGGAGGCCGTCAGCGGGCTGGCGCCTCCTAACCCGTGAAAGTCCTCCCATCAAAACAAAAGCCGCGGGCGTCTCGGTGCCTCCAAACGCCGGCGACCGCGAGCAGGAGGCCACGCGGTGCCCCCCGGCACTGGCCACCCCGCCCTCTACAAGTGGGGCCCAGAACATTGACCACAAGAGGGCGTGGGCCCTGGACACGCCACCCCCACCCCTGCCAGAGGACCTGACACCTGCCAGTCTGCAACTTGGCCCCGGGATGGGATACTGACCCCGCAGGGGGAGGGGGCCCAGACGCTGACCACCCCCACTCCTTGCCAAAACACTAGCCATCCCTGCCCCTTTGCCTGACCACTTGTGGGATGTTTTAGGTCGGGACTGGAAGCTACTAGAGGATTCTTATTAGGGTAGCTAGAGCAGTTCTAGGAGAGAGAGCTTAAGCTGCACCTACCTTCACAATAATCTGAGGGTGGGATGCTTGGGAGGTACTGTGGCCACGCCATGGTGGCCCCGGCCTTGCAGCAGATTGTTAGTGAAGAACAATAGAGGAACAGACGCAATTTAAGTATTAGAGGAGTTCAGTGTGAGGGAAGGATGAGAGGAGCTGGATTTAACAGGGCAGGAAGTTCTGGGGAGAGCTGCTTGACACAGGCCCCAGTCAGGAGGCCCTAGGGTCGTATTGTGCGAGTTATTCATTCTGAGTCCACTCATGTTGGAGGAAATGAAGATTAATGCGTCCCTCTGAACGTGACATTTGCATATCTTGTTTGTCACGTATGCTTCTGTAGTTATGAGTACAAATTCCTAAGGATTCCATCCTCTGAACCATAAGCTGGACACGCTAGACACTGAGAATAGTTTCACTGAATATGCATTCATTTATTTGGGGAATTTTTCCTTTGTGTGCAGTGCTGAGATAGAGAAATGACAAACAGGCAAAGGCAAGGGCCCAGGAGCAGGCAAGAGAGGGCCCAGTGGCTGCTGGCACCCTGGTGGTGGTTGGCATCCTGGGCTCCCACTTTCCAGTGCTGTGCCTGTGTCTATGCCTGTGCCTGGTGGCAGCTCTGGGCTCTGCTTGGTGGTTGTGCAGCAGTGGGGGAAGGAACCCAGGGGAGCTCCAGCCTGGGCAGTACCAGACTGTCTGGAGGAGAAAGCACTGGTACGTGGCACTTGGATGGTCAGAAAGGACTCCAGAGAGGGAAGGCGGCTTGCCTGGCCTTCCAGCCATTCAAGTGCTTGGTGAGTATCCACTGTACGCCAGCACAGCTGGGAATGGACAGGCCACTGAGCAGGGTATGTGGCCATGTTCCAGGAGATGCTTGCAGTAGGCAGCAGCCATTTGCCATGGGGGGGGGGGCAGAAGAGACACACCAGGCCTGGTTTCCAAAGGGTATGTCTGTTCATGTGGAAGCAGTGAGCCCACAGTGTTCTGGACACAGGTGCAGGAGAAAGCAGAGTCCTTGAGTGCTTAGAGCCTGGCCAGAGGACCCATAGTGCACAGCACAAAGAGCAGCCTGCCTGTGAGAAGTGATGGAGCCAAGAGATGGGCGAGACATACAGGGGAATGAGACCTCAGAACCAGGTGTCAACCATGAAACAACAACTATGATAGAGTATGAAGAAAGTTACACTCTTAGTCAAGTGCAGTGGCACATGGCTGTAATTGCAGCAATTCGGGAGGCTGAGAAGGGAGGATCACAAGTTAGAGGCCAGGGCTGGGGATGTGGCTCAAGAGGTAGCATGCTCGCCCGGGTTCGATCCTCAGCACCACATACAAACAAAGATGTGTCTGCCGAAAACTAAAAAAAATAAAATATCTTAAAAAGCCTACCTTTAAAAAAAAAACAAAACAAGTTAGAGGCCAGCCTCAGCAACTTAGCAAGGCCCAGTGTGGGGATGTAGCTCACAGCTAAAGCACTCTGGAGTTCCACACTCAGTACCATATTTATTAATTTAACTAAAAGAACAGCTATAACTCCATAATGAAAAGACAAGCCAGTTTTCAAACATACGGAGATATGCACAACTACTTCAAAAGAGATGATACATGAGCATCCAGTATATACTCGAGACAATGTAGAATATCATGAATCATGAGGGGAAACACAGCTAGACCTATAAACTGACAGGAAATGCAGACTAACCCTGTGCCATGATCGCACTGGTGCTACTAACACGTGGTTGGTGGAGACAGGAACGTAGGAATGGCATGGTGCTCTGGGTGCTTTAACACTGGGGCACTTTACCACTGAGCCACATCCACAGCCCTTCTCATTTTCTATTTTCAGACAGGGCCTCACTTATTTGCCAAGACTGGTCTTGAGTTTGCCATCCTCCTGCCTCAGCCTCTCCAGCTGCTGGGATGACGGGCTTTGGCCATTACACTGGGCAACTGAGCACTTTCTTACATAACATCACACACACACCCACTGCAGGATCCAGCCATCCTACTCATTATTTATCAAGAGAAAAGAAATGGCTGAGAGCTGGGGATGTGGTTCAAGCGGTAGCACGCTCACCTGGCAAGCGCGGGGTGCTGGATTCAATCCTCAGCACCACATAAAAATAAATCATAAAGATATGTGTTCACCTAAAAAAACCCTAAAAAATAAATATTAAAAAAAGAAAAAAAGAAAAGAAACGGCTGAGCCGGCACAGTGGCACATGCCTATAATCCCAGCGGTTTGGAACGCTGAGACAGGAGGATCGTTGAGTTCAAAGCCAGCCTCAGCAATAGCAGGCGCTAAGCAACTCAGTGAGACCCTGTCTCTAATAAAATACAAAATTGTGCTGGGGATATGGCTCAGTGCCCCTGAGTTCAATCCCAAGTACCAAAAAAATGTTGGACATGGGTTTGTGGCTCAGCAGTACAGAGCTTACTTTGCACGCGTGAGGCACTGGGTTCAATCCTCAGCACCACATAAAAATAAATAATTGTCTCCCTAAAAAAAGAGTTAAAAAAAAAGTGTGCATGGTAACTCATTTCTAACAACCAACTGAAGTGCCCTGGGTGCTGTGGTTGGGTCTTAAGTGCCCCCCAAGGCCCATGTGTGAAGGCTTGCTACAAGACGTCCTGGGGCCTTTGGGAGGTGGACTGAGTGTGAGGCCTTGGGGTTGGTCATCGGGGGTGTGCCCTTGGGGGACTGTGGAACCCAGGCTCCTCCTCTCCCTGCCTTCCTTGCTCCCTGGCCACAGGACGAGCAGCTGTGTACAGCCTGTGCATCCACAATCATGTGGTGTCTTGGGGATAGACTGGAGCCTCGACAACACAAGCCAAAGCAGAACTTAGACCAGTGGGTGAAGAGACCAGTTCTGTCGACAGCAGCCTGGGGATGGGGTGCTGGACCACCTCCCAAGGCAACTAGGACTGGTCCTGACATACACACCTCTTTGTGCTTCCCTGCAGGAATTCTGTGGAAAGTGTTTTGAGTTGCCTCAGTGAGATAATAGTAATCTAGTGAAATTTAAAGTCCACATCTTTTGGGCTAGGAATGTGGCTCAAGCAGTAGCACGCTCGCCTGGCATGTGTGCGGCCCGAGTTCGATCCTCAACACCACATACAAACAAAGATGTTGTGTCTGCCAAAAACTTAATAAATATTAAAATTCAAAAAATAAAAATAAAGTGCATATCTTTTGATCCAGTAATTTCAGGTCTAGAGATTTATAAGTAAATGAAGCTATGCAACTGTACAGGTGCTTACAAATGCATTGTTTAAAAACAGAAATCAGGGGTGGGGGTACAGCTCAGAGTAGTTACTTGCCTAGTATATGCACGGCCCTGGGCTTGCCCCCAGCATCACACACACATACACAACATATAGAAAATCTACACCTAACTTCAGTGCCCGTCATTTTAGCCAGCTGAATGTTTGATGTACAGCCATGCAGCAGACCATGTCTCTTTTTTTAAAATGAAAGGGGTGAGAGCTGAGCACAGTGGCATACACCTGCAATCCCAGCTTCTGGGGAAGCCGAAGCAGGAGGCAGCCAATTTAGGGCCTGTCTCAGAAAGACATTAAAAATTGGTAAGGGGTTGGGGTTGTGGCTCAGTGGTAGAGTGCTTGCCTAGCATGCCTGAGGCACTGAGTTCAATCCTCAGCACCACATAAATGTAAACTAAAGAGATTGTATCCACTTAAAAGTAAAAAATAAATATTGAAATTGAAAAAAAATTGGTAAAATTTGATCATCTGACTTCAGGAACAAGAGTTTTATAGATGAATAATACATATATTCATAACTTAATTTTATTCTCAACAAATGAGGGTTTCTGAAACAAATCTTATGATGTTTGTTTTCAGAAAAAGTCTGCCCAGAAAGTGCTTAATTTTACTGATATTTACTGGATTTAAAAGCAAATGTGGAGGGGCTGGAGTTGTGGCTCAGTGGTAGAGCGCTCACCTGGTATGGGCAAGGCCCTGGGTTTGATAAAGGTATTGTGTCCAACTACAAGTAAAAACAATAACAACAACAACAACAACAAAAAAGTGAATGTGGAGCCAGGCACAGTGTGGCACATGCCTATAATCCCAGTGGCTCCGGAGGCTGAGGCAGGAAGATCACGAGTTCAAAGCCAGCCTTAGCAATGGCAAGGCGCTAAGAAACTCAGTGAGACCCTTTCTCTAAATAAAATCAAAATAGGACTGGGGATGTGGCTCAGTGGCAGAGTCCCCAGAGTTCAATCCCTGGTAGCACCCTCACCCCCCCAAAAAAAATCAATGTGGGGACTGGGGTCATGGCTCAGTGGTAGAGCACTTGCTTACCATGTGTGAGGCACTGGGTTCAATCCTCAGCAAAAATAAATAAAGGTATTGTGTCCCTCTACAACTAAAAATATAATAATAAAAAAAAAGTGATGGGATTCTGAGGTCCACTCCATGAAAACGGCTTCTTAGCTGGGTGCAGCGGAGCATGCCTCTGACCCCAGGTGAGTTCAAGGCCAGGCCTGGTCTAATCAGGGGTGCAGGTGGGGCTGGCCACACAGCTCCCTAGGAGTCCTGCAGCCAGGAGGGCAGTCTGCGAGTCCCAGTGGGTGTTCTCCAAACATGATCCGAGGGCCAAGATGACCTTCTGTAGTCACACAGCAGCTCACCTCTGGTCACACTGAACTTCCAGGTCCACCTGCATCTCACCCACTAGGCTGCCTTTCTGAAGCTCTATGGGTAAAGCTGGTGTCCCTCAATTCTTGAAAAACACACCCACACCTGGAATGGGACAGACTGGAATTCAGCTGTGAATACAGAGGCCTGTGTACACCCAGGGCACCCTGCAGCCTCTCATGCTCATGGGTGCCCCACTCCTCCCATCTCTTGAGTCTGCCCCTCAGGCCAGCATGTATTCGTTGGGTCCCCCAGTCCATGACCGGCAGCTGCAGCCCTGTCCCTCGCAGCCACTCCAGTGAGGCGGTGGTAGGGCGCCAGATGGCATTGTTTCTCCAAGGACTGATGATGCCCGTCACCTCTCCATGGGCATATGGTAGGCAGGACAGCAAGGGCTCTCAGTCACGTGCCCAGGATCAAAGAAAGATGCCAAGTCTGGGCAGGGGGTTTTGTGGGGGCAGCTGGAGAGGTGAGAGAGTGGAGGCCCTTCTCCCACCCTGATGTCCCATGGCTGTGCCAAGTCCACAGGAGCACTTAGGACTCACTGCTCCTGCTGGGAAGCCGGCAGCCCCTGGCCACCCTTTCTAACCTCACGTGGGGCCTGGCACCTGGCCACGCACTTCACTCACTCTCCACTCCCCCAGCCCCTGTGAAGTCGGTGGTCACCTCTCACTCTGCGGAGGGCAAGTGGAGGCTGGTGCTGGCCTACATGACAGGGCTGGGTCGCCAAGGCAGGCTGCCTAGGAAGGTCCCTCCTGGGGCAGTGCTGGAGTGGGGCTGGACACACTGGAGGGCGTGTGGGGAGCACGTCTGGTCTGGCTATCATCAGCTGGTGAAGCCCCCCAGCAGAGGTTGCCCCCCGGGGGTCCTACCTGCCCACTAGCCCCAGGAAGGTGTAGCTGGAGAACAGGCCTGGAGTTGCTGTGTGCAGCAGCCTGGGGACACCCTGCCAACACCAGACATCCAGACCAGGCAGGGGCTCTCCCGGCGTATGCTGGGGGGCACAGGTCTCGTCTCTGGAAGAAGCATTCCACAGCCCAGCCCAGCCCCCCGGCCTTTCCCTCACCAGGAACCCCTCAACATCTATCCCAGCAGCACCAGTGAGCCCGAGTGCAACCCCCGTTTCAGATCCACACTGGAGAACCTTCTCCTTTGCTCCTCTGTGGGGACTAGGGATGAACGTGGGGCTTGGGGCCTCTGGCAGGTTCCAAACTTTCCCAATGAGTCGCATGCCACCCGACGGAATCCTCTTTAATCAATACCAAAATAAATTCTTATCAACCCTGCTAAAGAATGGATCATTTTTCTATTCTCTTTATAAATAAAGACAATATCATTAGCTCAGCCCATGACACATACCTGTAATCCCAGAGACTCTGGAGGCAGAGGCAGGAAGGTCACAAGTTTGAGACCCACCAAGCCTCTGTTTCAAAATAAAAAAATCAAAAGGGCTGGAGGTGTAGCTCAGTGGTAGAACATCCCTGGGTTCAATCCCAAGCTCTAAAAAAAAGAAGTAAATACACTAACAAATAAATGGTGTCGCTAACTCACCTAGGTGCAGACGCGAAGGTGGAGCCGCCAGCCTAGGAGACCCCGCCAGCCTAGGAGACCCCGCTGAATGGCTGAGTGCGCGGTAGAGGTCCTTGGCTGCCTGGCACCAACAACCGCACCATTGCCCCAGCCCCCCGGTCTTCGGGGTCCCCTGCCTCTCTGGCCTCAGGATACTGCCAGGCCGGGGCTCTGCGCCGGGAACTGGCCACCCCAGAGCTGTCCTTAACCTCACCCACAGAACTGCTCCTTAAGGACTGGGGGTTGTGGCCCAGAAGTACAGCAGGTGCTCAGCGTGTGCCAGGCCCTGGGTTCCAGCAACCAGCACAAGAAATGAGTCAAGATGAAAATCATGAAACGAGAGGCAGCTGTTCCCTTTGACCCTGCCAGTCAAACTTAAGTTTGAGGGAGAAGTTTGGGATGGGCCAGAGATGCTATCCAAATCCCACTGCCTTCTGGGAGTTCTTGGGGGAACCACGTAATCCCTCTCTGAAAACAGGTTTTAAAAATGCACAGAGCCACAATCTTCCATCATCCCCAGAAAGGCCCCCATCTTAGAGGCCAGTCCCTCCGTGGCAGCTGCTGGCTGCACTGTGATGGCACTAGGAAGGTCCCTGCCCTGCCTCCTTCTGGGGGGAGGCAGGACTCCCCACTGCACCTGCACCAGGAGGCTGCCCAGTTCAGGTGTGGCAAGGGAGGGGACCCATGCTGCAGCCCAGCCAAGTGGGCTCCACACTCAGGCCCTTTTCAACTGTTTATTCCACATCAGTTACTTCAGGGGTGGACACTCGACTGTATAGAGATTGAAAGCAAAAAATACAGTTTAACCTGTGTCAGGCACCCACCTAGACAGGCACGTGGCACAACACACACAGGATGAAGGCAGCCTAACGTGTGGAAGCGTCACACACGTTAAGGAAACTCAAGTGCTGCATAAGGCCATCTGTGGGCCTCTCAGCACCTCCACCGCCAGGATGAGCCCAGTGCAGCATCCGGGATTCTGAGAGCAGTCCTCTTTGGAGACACTGCTTTCTCCTTGTCCTTAAGGCGAGCTCACGGGGCAGTTCAGCCAGGGCTGAAAGGGACCATCAACAAGCAGAGGGCTTCGCTGTCCCACCTGCTGCAGGGCTGGGTGGGCCTCTGGCTCTCCCCCGGGCCCTGTGATGGTGCTGATGTTTTGGGGATGCTCCCATGTCCTCCCTCCCACCCCCCAACTCTGCTCCTGATGACGGTCACCCTCATCAGGCCTCTCCCCCTGCAGCAAGTCCAACTCAGACTGAATGCACAAGGTCAGGCCGGGCCTGAGGGGCCAGTGCGCAGGCCCCCAGCTGGCCACGTGTGGCCCCAGCAGGTGGTGGTGCTGCACTTTGGTGGCCCAGGAGCATGGCCCACTGGTGCCAGAACTCTCAGTCATTCTTAGAAAGTCTATGAGCGAAAGCAGGAGCCAAACCCGGCCAGGAGGTGGGGGCTGCGCTGCCTGCCCCAGGGGCCCTGCTGCTGCCACTTCTGCAGCGGCCATCGCCAAGGAATGCAGACTGCATGCTGGCCTGGACTCTTCACAGGACACCGCTTGGATGTTTTTTTAACCCTAAAAGACAGTTCGCCATCTTGGTTCTCGCTCTTTGGATTTTTCATACAACCTTAGGATAAAAGGACACGGCCTCCCCCCACGCTGTGTCGGGCAGCCAGCCAGGCTCAGCAAGCTGTTTCTTGGAGACCCACCCTCCAGCGCAGAGCAGCCCTCCTGTGGAGGGGCTGCCCCAGCTTCTTTCACCACCTAATGTCCAGGCTGCCCAAGCAGCGCACTGGGCTCGGGTGTGTGGCGTGCAGCACTTCCTGAGCACCAGGGGAGCCCAGCCACGCTTGGTACAGCTCCTGCAGGTGTGCACTGGTCTCTGGGGGCTGCACAGGGATGTCAGCGTAGATGCTCTCCATCTGCCGCAGCAGGGTCTTGTCTGAGTGCCCGTCCTCGGTCTGCGCTTGGCCTCTGCCACTCAAGCACCCTGAAAGGCACACACAGGCAACTGCTGCTTCCTGTGGGAAAGTCAGTCTCTGGGAGGCACTGGGAGACAGTCTGGGGCAGGCGAGGAGCGGGGGCGGAGCAGCTGCGCACCCACACACTGTCTGCACTAGCACCTGGCTCCTGCTATCAGTGCTGCTTACTCTCTGGCCTGTACACCTGTCTTCATCAACAGTAGCAAAATTCACTTAATGAACCAGCAGTGAGCCAGGCGCGGTGGCTCATGCTTGTAATGCCAGCAGCTCAGGAGGCTGAAACAGGAGGATTGCAAGTTCAAAGCCAGCCTCAGCAACATTGAGGCACTAAGCAAAAGTGAGATTCTGTCTCTAAATATAATACAAACAGGGCTGGAGATGTGGCTCAGAGGCTAAGTACTCAATCCCTGGTACTCCCTTCCCACCCCCCCCCAAAAAAAGAACCAGTAGTGGCCAGGGTGCAGCTCTACGGTAGAGCACTTGCCTCACGTGCACAAGGCGCTGGGCCCATCCCCAGCACCACCTCCAGCACAGCAAACCAGAAGCAAACTTCCTCAGGGCTAAACCTCACTCTCCACGAAGCAGGGCAGCAGGCAGCCCAACTTGTGGTCTCCACCGTCTGCACACGTGGACCTCCACGGAGCACAGGACCCACCTCCGAAAGGCCCTGCCTCACTGGCCACCTGTCCCCACTCCTGCCCCCCGGCAAGCTCTGTGAGCTCTGCACTGACCCCCACACCAGCTCTCTACCCTCCACCCCGCCCTAACTCGAGCTGGTGTCCCTCCTGGCCCCTCCGGGTCACGGACAGTACACCGCCCTCTCCTGCCTGGCCTTCCCTAGCGTCTGTAGTCCTCGTGGGCTCACCCTGGGTCTCTCTAGGAACCCTGCTCTCGTGCACCCATGTTGCTTCACCCTGGGGACACAGACGTCCCTAGTTTCCAAGTCAGCACCCTGCAGAGTAGGTGGGCCATCATGGGCCAGGAGCTCTCTGTCCTCCTGACAGCCACACCTGCCTCAGGGACCCCTGTCCATCTGGCTCTGGTCTGCTCTGTGCCCTCACTGGGACCCTGTCATCACCTGCCTGTGTTACCCCTCAGGAAGCTCCTCAACCACAGGGCTCTCGTGAGCCCTCAGAGACGGCTCTCCTCAGCTCCGGGAAGCCTGTCCCCACAGCCTGGCAGAACACAGGCCACCACGTGAGCTGCTCTGACCTGGTGCACACCCCTCCCCAGGGAGCTCAGAAGGCCATGTGTAACTGCCCACTCCTCTCCCCCTGGTACTGGGGACTGAACCCAGGGGTACTGCACCACTGAGACGCACACCTAGCCCTTTGTATTTTACGCTGAGACAGCCAAGCTGTCCAGGCTGGCCCTGAACTTGAGCTCCTCCTGCCTCAGGTTCCAGAGTCCTGGGGAGACAGGTTTGGGTATGCCACGTGCCCAGCTTCCCTACATGACAGGGAGTGAGGACGAGAGAGCGAGCACAGCCAAGGCCATCATGGGGCCAGCACAGAGCCGAGGGGCTGGGGGCTGGGGGGCTGCCTGGGCGGGCTCTGCTCCGCAGCTCACCTCTGGGACATGCGAGGACCTCCACGAAGTGGTACGGGAACTTGCCCTTCTTGAGCTTTAGGATCATGTTCTGGATATTCCTAAAGCCGTAAGCAGCAGCGAAGCGTAACAGAACCTCCCCGTCCTTTTCCAGGGTGACCTCTTGGAAGTCTTTGTTTCTATAAAACAAATGACATGGATTTTGACTGCAGAATTGTCTTTCTGTGACTTGAGGGTCCTCTTCCAATCTAAATTGGGAATGTCAGCCCGATGAAGTTTGGGTCAACACACAAAAGGCCTTTTGGTGGACTGGCAAAGCCTCTCCCCCGCCACCCATGGCTGTGCCCAACTGCCCTGCTGCCCGCCCGCACCTCAGGGCGCGGTAGGTGATCTCCTCCACGTGCTCGTTGAACAGCTCCTTAGCCGCGTGTCTGAAGACGTGGGCCAGGTGCCCGTCGGAGCCGGCTCCCTCGTGGCGCCTCACTGTGGCCTCCTTCGTGTCTCCGAACCTCACCAGGCAGAGGGAGAGAAGTCCTCCTTAATGATAATGGGAAGCCACAGCGCAAGCCGGCCCGCCACCCCAGGGTCCCAGGCCCAAGGTCGCCACTGAAACCAACCACAGCCTCCGGAAACTTAGATCTGGGGAGTCACATTCTTAAGGAGTGCCAACAGTTGGCACCAAGTCTCCTCCTGCGCCTGGTCTGAAGCTGCAGGAGGGCTGTGCTTGTTGCTGGACCATTCATTCACTTCCCTCTCCAGTTGCATGAGCAATAGGAGGGACGAGGACCAAGCACCCAAGGGACACAAGAGCACATCTGCCTGTGCTGAGCCACAGCGAGAACGCTGGGTCATATCCGGCCTAGGTGCAGTCCCTGCCTGGCACTCAGGTTGAAATTCCATGAGCCTCAGTCCCATCTCCCGTAACAGACAACAGCTGGGAAGAGGGCAAGCAAACAGCCTTGCGACCCTGGCTGGCCACCAGGTGGAGACCAGCTGCTGTGTCCTGGGCAGCTCCAAGGGCCCTGAGGAACAGAAGCAGCAGTGCAGAGGCAGGTCTTGCAGCCCTGCATCTAGCCCGCCCCCCTCCTGGAGGGCTTGGTGTGCCCATCACACACAGAGGCCAACCCTGGCAGCCCAGAGTCCTGACCACTCCAGTTCAAGCCAGGAGGACGGCTGGGGGTGGTGATAGGGCCATGGGCAGCCCCATCTCAGGGCTCAGGCGCTCTAGTCACAGAGCAGTAAAGCCTGGGGCTAGCAGTGGCCCCGCCCAGAGACCCCCCCCCTCCCCAGAAGCCACTTACAGGGTATCCACTGCAGCATCTTTCACAGAAAGGTCACTTTGCTCCATTATCTGAGCAACTTCACCTGCAGACAAACAAGAAGTCTGAGATATATGAGGACAGAGGGTCCAGTCCCTTGTGCTGTTCTTCCTTTGGGGGAGTCTGGACTAGAGACCCTGGACCCCTCAGCACAGAGCAGCAGCAGACTCGGGGAAAAACACAAACAACAGGCCAGGGTCTGAGCCTCCCTAAGCCTTGGCACCAAGGGCTTAGGGGTGGCTCCAAGTCATCTCCAGGTGGCATGCTTCTGCGCACAGCCAGCATGCACTGAGGTACCTCAAACCAGCTCACTCGCTCTTGTCTTTTTGGTGCGGGGGGATTGAGCAAGGAGTGCTTTACCACCAAGTCACATCCCCAGCCCCGATTCTATTTTTATTTTGAGATAGGGCCTCACTAAGTTAGTGAGGCTGGCCTCAAACTTGCAATCCTCTCCTCTCGCCTCAGTCTTCTGAATTGCTGGAATTAGAGGTGTGCGCCACCACACCCCGCTCTATGTTACTTCCTCATGAGGTGTCTGGTGGAAACAGAGCCCCTTAAACGGCTGCCAAGGTGTCAGGAACACAATATGCAGCATGAAGACCGCAAATGTGGTGCAGCTGCGTGCAGTGCTGTAAACCCAGCCGTACTCGGAGGCTGAGGCAGGAGGACCACAAGTTCAAGGCCAGCCTAGACAACTTAACAGGTCCCTGCAAGTAAGAAAGTGAAAGAAAGAAAGGAAGAAAATCAAAAGGACTGGGGATGTAGCTCAGTGCTAGCACATCCCAGGTTCAACCCCCTGTCTGTACATACACACACCCCAACAGGGCTGAGAGCTCAGTGGTGGAGTGCCTGCCTTCATGCTTGAGGCCCAGGGTTCCACCAAAATAAAAATTGCTCGATGTGGTTCTCTGTGCAGGCTCTACCTTTCCAGCATGAGCACATGGCCACTGGCCATTTGCTAAGGAAGTAGAGGACAGCACCACAGTGACGCTGAGTCCCTTCTGCCACGTCACTCCCACAGGGTGCACCCCAAAGGTGGAGACCTTCCTGTAGGGATTGGCTTGCTAGACTTCCTGGCCACGCCAAGAGGGGAACACCTACACTTCACGTTTTCCCTAAGAGCCTGCCACTCTGCCTGACCACACTGGCCTCCCACCTGGAGATCAGCCTCCACATGGGACTCCAGCCTCCTTCACGCTTCCCCAGGGACCTCAGTGGGCTTTCTTCCGGCCAGGAAAAAAGGAAAGGAACTGGTTCCCACAGAGGGCCTGCAGGCCTAGCAGCCACTGGTTTGGGAGACAATTCCTATCCCAGGCTGAGAACCTGCCTGCTCTGCTGGTGTGGGCAGCAGCACCCCTGGGCTCGTGGGCAGGCAGGACCCCTGGGCAGGGCCCTGCTATTTTCTCCGTGAGAGCTCCACTGTGCCGAGGGCAGACTTAGCAGCCTCCTGTGGTCAGGCAGGACTCCCTCAAGGGCAGCAGGTGACACAGGCCACAGCCACACTGCCCCAGGGGTTCTCCTAGAGACTTGAGTACTGGGGACATGGAGGAAGCAAGGTGGTACCGGCGCCAGCTCTCCCTTCTCAACCCCAGGGC
Source organism: Urocitellus parryii (assembly GCF_045843805.1). Taxonomy (NCBI): domain Eukaryota; kingdom Metazoa; phylum Chordata; class Mammalia; order Rodentia; family Sciuridae; genus Urocitellus; species Urocitellus parryii. The sequence continues at coordinate 183,595,504 of NC_135537.1, read as the reverse complement.
CCTCAGCACTGGCCGATCAAAGAGCCAGCCAGGGTCCAGGCGCAGCCCTGCCCACCTCTCACCTGACGTTAGCACACAGTCAGCACCCTGGGCGCCAGGAGCAGCAGAGAGCCCCTCTCGCAGAGCCTCCAGCTTCTTGTCGTAGCAAGGGGCCACAACTACGTGGAAGATCTTCTCTGGGGCCAGGTTCTGTGGAGGAGAGTGCCTCACGCTGAGGGCTGCCCCCCCCCCCACGTGGCCCCGGGGCTGCTGGCTCTGGGTCTGACCCCTGGCTCCAGCTCGCTCTCACCCCCTCCTGGTCTGCTCCAGCACTGCGCTGTACCTCTGCAGCCTCACCTGAAAGGAGCGGGTTCACAGAGAGAACCTGCAGGCCTAGCAGCCCAGGGAGCGGCCCTCCAGAACCAGGAGGGCAGAGCCTGCCTCCAGCACTGTGCACACAGGGCAGGACAGGAGGAACAGGCGTGTGCTCCGCCTGGCTTCCTGCAGCCTCCTGAGGCTGTCCCCTGGGGCCTTGGTGTGAGGAGCAGGTACCCACGGCTGGACCAGAACTCGGGTAATGCTGATGAGGCCCGGTTCAAAGGCCCTGCTGGAGGCAGGGGCGGAGCCTGAGAGGAAGCCTGCCTTGACCACAGCCCCACCAGGGGTTAGGGGAGAGGGGGCTGCAGGCCGGTTCCCCAGCAGGACCTGCAAGGGATCCACAGCTTTGGGATCAGCCAGGGGAGGGCAGGGCTGGCAGCAGGGGAGACAAACAGGGGCAGGGCAAGGGCAAGGCAGAAGGGCCCAGGGTGTGCTCTTCTGTGCCTCTGCAACTCTCACCCTGACACCTGTCAACTCTGGTGACCTTATGAAGCAAAGGTCCCCTGTGGCTGAAACCACAAGGCTGCCAGGAGAGTGGCTTTTCACAGCTGGCTTCCAGGGTCTGGAAGACCCTGTTATTGTCGTCTTAAGTTGCCATGACACCCGGTAGGACGGTGCCCCCCAGGAGGACAACAGTGCGGGAGCGGTGGCATGCAGCACACTGATCCATGGCTGGCCTCCAGACACCAGGGGAGGCAGGGGTGAAGGCGCCCCAGGCTGGGACTCGTGCTGCCTCACGGAGGACAGGGTCAAGCCCATGGCTGAATCTCACAAGGAGTCACGGGGCACCCGTGGTCTGAGGGGAAGCCAGGGCAGAAAGGAGGCTGGTTTCCTGAGTGACAGTGGTCCTCAGCCTCCAGGCACAATCCCCACCAGGCCTCCGTGGTGAGCCTGGCCCAGAAGTAAGGAGGCATCACCTAAAGTGTCTCTATTAGGGCCAAAATGGGTCCAGGAGAAAAAGAATAAGAAGAAAGGAAGAGATGATAACGAGAGACAGGCAGAGGTGGGCATTGGCAGAAAGGGTGACACGGGATCCTCACCAGGAGTTCACCTGGACCTAAGGGTCACCTCCCACCAACACGCTGCCCTCTGAAAGGACCAGCTTACCTGCTGTTTGGCAAAGTAGTCCTTCACCAAGGAGCCCATGACCTGCTGAGGGGACCTGGCAGCACACAGGTGGGGAGTCACAGGGTGTCCCAGCACCCGCTCAGCGTATCGGACCCAGCCTGGGGAGGAGAGTCCACAAGGTCAGCTGCAGCCTCGTCAGGGGTTCACACAGACTGCCCACCACGACCTGCCCTCCACAGCTCAGGCAGTGGGCTGGGAGTCCTCAAGGTTTGAGGGTGCTGGGAAGTGGGAAGCACCCCGTGGGCCTCCAACTGAGAGCAACAGTCAGGAGAAGGCAGAGCGGGGGCAGCAGGCCCCCCAGGAGTGAGAAGGAGACGCTCTGAGGAGCAACTCAGAACAGCCACCGGACCAAGCCTGCGAGGTTTGCCGTGCCCGGCTTGGAGTTCTTGCACCTGAGGCAAGTGGCCACGCACAGGTGGGAGAAGCCCAGCACTCTGTGCTGACCCTGCTGGAAATAAGCCCAAAGCCTGTCCACTGTTTAAATCAACAAAACAAGAAACTTAAGCCCCTGAGTGAATCATCAATAGCAAAGCAGGCACTGTGATCATTTCTTCTTCAGTTCAATGAACTTCTACCACCCCATGGACCGTGGCTGCTGTGGTGGTCTCTGGGAGTGGGCACAGGCCGGGGAGGTCAGCTGACCACACGGCCTACAGTTCTGCCTGCAGGATCCAAGGCTTGCTCCCCCAACACTGGGTGCAGCCTGGCAAGAGGCCCAGTATGCACACAAGAGCATGGGCACTGCTGGAGGGCACTGAAGCCCAGGACATTCACTGCCCCCATGCAGAGAAGGGCAGGCCCCTGGGCAGGCCTGCCAAGAGTGCGTGAGAGCCATCAAACTCAAACCTCAGGTGCCCCCACGACGCAGCCTCTACGCCCTCCAATCCGCGACAGGTGCATACAACAATTGTCCTGAAAAAGAACCACCTGCAGGGCAGTGTCTGGCAGGCCCGAGGGCCACCCCTGGACCCCAGCTCGAGAGGCACATGCCCAGGACGCAAGCTCTCAGCACTCCTGCACTCGTGTTGCTGGGTGAAGCTTTCCAGGCCTCGGACACTAAACAGGACCAAGCAAAGCCCCAGGAGGTCGGGCCCCCAAGGAGGTTTCCTGACCACCACTCGAGAGGTAGCAGGGGAGACAGGCTGTTAGGAGCAGCAGATCCTCAGAGGCACCCCTCATGTGTGAAGCCCTGAGTCTCCACACATGGGGGTCTAGCCACTGGGACTTAAGTCAGGAAACATTTCGGGAACAGCCCTCGGCCAGCCAAGGCCCAATTCCAGGGAGAAGCAAAGCCAGCAATCTTGGCGTTGCCTCAGCCTTCCTGTCAGCAAGAAATCACAGAGAAGTTCTGGTTTTGAGGCAGAGCACACCAAATCATCTCCTTGGACTGTGGAGGTGCTGTCAACCTGAGCCATGATGGTTACAGTTCTGACACATGAGAAAACCGTCACTAACCAGGAAGAGCATTCCAGAACCCAGACTAGGAAGTCAACAGTCGGATACATTGAACACAGCAAGCCTCAAGCTAAGATGGGTAGCCAAGGACTGGTCTGCAGCAGGTGACGCCAGCAAGAAAGGGCTCAAGGACACTGCTCGAGGAGAGCCTGGCGCCTCGTCCAGCACTGCCAGCTGAGGACACAGAGGGCTTGCTGGCCTCTGCACCTATCAGGAGCTTTTCTAGGGAGTCATCCCAGGCTCTTCCCCAGGCCTCCACACAAGGAATCAAGAGGCACCTGTTGGCTCGGGGCTGGCCAAGAGCACAAAGCTGTTCTCCCTGCTGACAGGAACCAAGGGCCACCCCGGGGTCTCCTTCTCTGATTGGGGTAGAACTGACCCACACACAGAGGACACAGGGCACCTCAGGTTTATGGGTGGTCAGCTGCTGAGTCTCCAGTGCAGCTTCCTGGGTGGGGACTTCCTCTTCCCGGCTTTAGCAGAGGCAGATGCCCCTCCACACTCTAAGCAAACTCCAGGCCAACCCCACCTGCTTTACCAAATCACAGCCCTGAGGGTGCACGCTGCCGGAAGACCCCGCACAATGAGAGGCCAGCTGGGCCCCACACTTGGCCACTTCTGAAATGGCACCGCCCACGCCCAGGTAGACAGCAGGCTGCCATGCTGGCAGACCCATGGGCGTGGAGCACCTTCGCCTGAAGGTCGCTGGCCACTGCTCCTACCAGGGCTTCATCCCTGCTAATGATGAAAATTTAACAGGGGAGGAGAAAATGCTCATTTTGTCCAGAATTGAAAAACTGTGATAAATGACACCTGCCATGGTTTGCATGTCCCCATCAAAACTCAGGCTGAAGCCCACCCACCATGGGGTATCCAGACAGGTGAACTGTGTCCACCTGGTGTCTGGAGGGGGCCCTGAGCTTGGAGCTGCCCCTCTCCTGCCCGGACAGGGCAAGATCTCCCCAAGCAGGGCCTGCTCCTGAGCCCCAGCGTCAGTACAGCAGGGAGTGGGCCAAGACAGTACCTAGGTGTTGACTCCACGCTCAACTAACCGAACAATAGCTGAAAGTGCTCCCCAACAGAACCTGAGAATCAGTGTCAGGAACTGTTCTATCCTACGATTTTCTTTAAAGCTGGGAAAAGATAAATGTTTGTCATGTCATCTGTAATTGTTTGATAATTAGATTATCTGAAATAATTTTAAGAATATAATTGATTTTTATTAAAACACAGTATGCTTGCCCCACAAATCTTACAAATGTATAAATGAAAATAAATTAAGGGGGCTGGGGATGTGGCTCAAGCGGTAGTGCGCTCGCCTGGCATGCGTGCGGCCCGGGTTTGATCCTCAGCACCACATACCAACAAAGATGTTGTGTCCACCGAAAACTAAAAAATGAATATTAAAATATTCTCTCTCTCTCTCTCTCTCTCTCTCTCTCTCTCTCTTTAAAAAAAAAAAAAAAAAAGAAAGAAATTAAGGGCTGGGATGTAGCTCACTCCATGAGCACTTGCCTTGCGCATGTGAGGCCCTGGGTTCAATCCCCAGTGCAGAACAAAAGTCAAAAACACAGCACAGCCACAGGCCACCCCTGAACCACCTCTGAACTGCCAAGCTGATAAACGCTGCTCACGTAGACAGCACTGGGCTGGACACCCCCACTCTGCGAGGCCGCCAGGGACACACGCCAAACTCACCACCCACCCACCTGCCGAGTGCCCACACCCACCCCAGCCCAGGGACTGACCTGGGCAGGCAGAGGTCAGCATGGGCAGCGCACGCCGTTCCTCGTTGTGCTGATGGAACCGACGCACAAACTCTTTCTGGCTCTCCAGGATGCTCAGGTCCGCAGCTATGGAGGTGTCGAACACGTAGTGCACCCCTGTAGGAGAGAGGGGCGCTGTCTCCACCCATGGGGACCAGGGTCTGCCCGAGCCACAAGGGCCACAAGTCTTGGCTCGTCTCTAACTAAGGGCCAGTTCAGGACCGAGGATTTTAATTTTTTTTTTTAAATAAGCATACCTCACTTTTACAATACAACACATACAACAGGTGTCTCCTGCGTCTCCCTTTCTGTACGTCTATGTTAGTAGAACTATCTTACAGCACTCCATGTGTAAGCCCACGGGACATCATAAGATACGTAAAGCATTCTCTTCCAACTCAGTGGCACATTACAATTTCAGTCTGGCCAGGCACAGTGGCTCATGCCTGTAATCCCAGCAGCTTGGGAAGCTGAGGCAGGAAGATCTCGAGTTCAAAGCCAGTCTCAGCAATGGTGAGGCACTAAGAAACTCAGTGAGACCCTTTGTCTAATAAAATATAAAAATTGGGCTGGGGATGTGGCTTAGTGGTTGAGTGCCCCTGAGTTCAATCCCCAGTACCCAAAAAATACATAAATATTATGAAATTCAAATTTTTACTTTAGAAGAAACCAGTTTTCTTTGTTAAGATCTAACAGTTACACACTGACAAGCCTCCACACCACACTCCAGAGCACCGACAGCTCTGCTCTTGTTTCGTCTGGTGGGCAAGGCCAGCCTGAGCTCCCGGGGACTGGCCGTGTACAGGAGCACCTGGATGAGTTCACATGTGGCTGCTGGGTCTCGGCTGCAGCTCTTAGGCCCTAAATCACCTGCCAGGAGAAACCACCACTCACCAAGAACACCAAGGAGGAATGTGGCCAGAAGCTGCTGCTCAGCCCTCAGACTGCCTGCGGATGCTGTTCCGAGGGTCTTGTGACAACTGTCCCACCCTACGCGTACTCTTTACAAAGCCCTGTCTGGCCAATGACACAGCTCTCCTCTGTCCCTCTGCCCGCCTGCTGGCTGCCATGCCAAGAGGATGCTCAGGGCTCTGTGACACCACCACGCAAGGACCGGGCAAACAGCCACTCGGGAGCCCTGTGGCCATGCCAGGAGCAGCTCCAAGTCTCAGCAGTCTTAGTTCCCTTTTGACATTTTCCATCTTGACTGTACTCTCTTTTTTGGTACTGAGGGCTGCTTTACCATGAGCTACATTCCCAGTCCCTTCTAATTTTTTTTTTTTTTTCTGGTATCGGAAATTAAACTCAGGGGCACTCAACCACTGAGTCACATCCCCAGCCCTATTTTGAATTTTATTTAGAGTCAGGGTCTTGCTGAGTTGCTTAGTATCTTGGTGTTGCTGAGGCTGACTTTGAACTTACAATTTTTCTCCTGCTCAGCCTCTGAAGCCACTGGGATTACAGGCATGTGCCACCATGCCCAGCTACATTTCACTTTTTAAAATTTACACCCACAGTCTCTTTATTATTTTTCATTTTGAGATGGGCTGGCTAAGTTGTCCAGGTTGGCCTTGAACTTGTGACCCTCCTGCCTCAGCATCCAGAGGAGCTGGGATTGCCAGCATGGCCCCTGAGCTGGCTTGATTCTATTCTTAAACTACCACCTATCACTCCTCACATAAAGAATACCTGCTTAGGGGTGGGACTGTAGCTCAGTGGTAGAGAGCCAGCCTAGCATGTCTGAGGCACTGGGCACCACATAAATAAATACAATAAAGGTATTGTGTCCATCTGCAACTAAGAGAAAAAGGACACCTGCTACTCCTTTCTTGGGAAATCGGGCACTCATCATTTCAGACGCTTCTCCATCCAAACGCCTTCCCTGAGCTGGGGCGGCATGGAGGCTGCTGGCAAGGGTGGGGGCCTCCCACACACTCCTGTCCACAGTGCCAGCAGGCACTCGCGTCTAGCTCCAGAGGGATCAGCCCTTCCTGCAACAAACACCCGTCCATGCAGACCAGAGGTTAAGAAGCACCGCCTGCCATAGGTCGAGGCGAGCCGGTCTCCAGCCTCTTGACACACAGGGCAGGGTCGTTTTACATTCCATGAGGTGCTCCTGGAAGGGGCCCTCCATGACCTCCAGTTTTAAACCACAATATTACCCAAGGTGACTCACCAAGACTTTTGAGGAAGCCACAGAGTCTTCTGGATGCATCAGTGACACTGAGGTTGAATTTAGCAGCAAAATAAGGCAAAGACTGAGGACACACAGACACTACCAGCACTCTGTGCTTTGAGGTATCGCATCTCTACAAGAGAACAGAGTGGTGTCACCTCCATGAAGGGCAAGCTGGACACCTTCAGGAAAGACTCAGCACAAACAGAATGCAACACAGGTTCCATGCAGACTGTACGCTAGACAAGCGCTGGCAAGCGTGGCTCGGAGAAGGGCATCAGGACAAAACAAGACAATTCACAACACTGGCCCTTAAGTCACAGAAGTCACCAGGTAACAATAAAAATGGATATGAACTTAAATGACTGTCCAAAGGTCAGGCTCCTAGAAACCATCAGGCTAGGTCATTCAGTGGCACACTTCAGCCACTAAAAATTTTAAGTCTGGAGAAAACTGACAAATTGTCCCTTACAAACTATTCTAGAAAATTTTGACTAGCTGGGCTTTGTGGCCACACCAATAATTCCAGTGACTCGGGAAGCTGAGGCAGAAGGATCACAAACTCGAGGCCAGCCTCAGCAACTTAGTAAGACCTTAAGCAACTCATTGAGATACTGTCCCAAAATAAAAGTTAAAATAAGCTGGGGCTGGGGCTTAGTGGTTAAGTGCCCCTGGATTCAAACCCTGGCACCAAATAAATAAGTAAACTAACTATATACGTGCATTCCTTAGTAAGAAAGGCTTTCTTCAAAATGCAAATTAAAATAGTAAGAAACAGATTGGCATAAGCAGTTCAGGGAAATCCCTGGGGAACCACCAGAGCCATCAGACTGAGCCCAGCCTACAACAGCCCTGGAAGCGTCTGCAGCGTGTCACCAAGTGTGAGTGCTGGCCGCACACCGAGCACAGCAGAGCCCAGCCCCCACTCGCTTCACATAGCCCCCAGGCACCTGGAACTAGCTCGCCTCTGGACTTCTCCATCAGCGGGACCCCCATGTCAGGGTTTGTCACAGCAGCGGAATGCAGTTTTGAAGTATTATAGAATATAAACAAGCAATATAACTGTGACTTGCCAATAAACATACCAAATATCTCCAGCTGAATAATCAGGAGAAAACAGGGACACCTACCCCTCAGGGTGAACTGCGCCCTCGACACCACAGTCATCCCTCTGCATCACGTGTGGGAGTACCAGGGGTACAGGCACTTGTAAGGGCATTTGCAAAACCTACACATGCCACAGAATTAGAAGTCTAACCGATCTGTGGAGCATCCCCGACTCTAGTTCAGCGCCATGGAATGGCTAACGCCACTCTGTTCCCTGACAGGATGAGGCTGAGCAGGTGGAATCAGCTTACAGAGTGTGGTGGGCAGCATGGGGGTGCTATTCAGAACACCCCAGCTGGGCGCCAGCAGCGTGCCTTGGACCCCGGGAAGACTGCACACCAGGAAGGGCACACAGGGCACAGCTGAGGCTGACAACAGAGAGACTGTATTTCCACCGAAAACTGGAACCTAAAAGGGTGGATGACTTGTCCAGGAAAATGCCAGAGGGCTGGGGATGTGGCTCAAGCGGTAGTGTGCTCGCCTGGCATGCGTGCGGCCCGGGTTCGATCCTCAGCACCACATACAAACAACGATGTTGTGTCCGCCAAAAACTAAAAAATAAATATTAAAAAATTCTCTCCCCTCCCTCTCTCCCTCCCTCCCTCTCTCTCTTTAAAAAAAAAAAAAAAAAGAAAGAAAGAAAAGAAAAAGAAAATGCCCAAGTGTGAGGCTGGGCACCTGAGGTGTCCTGGTGCTGCCCAGCACAAGCACTCACGTGAGCCAGCATTCCGGGTGGGGCACTCTGTGGCAGATCACTTGCCTACCACGCGACAGGCCCCGGATTCCATCCCTAGAACCCCTCAAAAGTAAACAAAAACCCAAAGATTTTCAAGGCTCTTAAGCACACTGACTACTGACTACATCAGAGAAAAGACCTACCCGACTCTGTCATGTGGGTCAGGGCACAATACCTGGGCAGGGTGGGACACACACACACCTCTGTGACAGATTATGCCAACTCTCTGGGTGCTGTAAATCAAGACCCCAACAACCCCCCCTCAACTCAGTTCTCTTTCCCTTTTATTCACCTTGTTGAAAGATAGTGGCGCCTGGTAGTTCTGTACAGGAGGTCCAGGGCACATGCTGAAGGAGGATTTGGGATCCATCACCCGTCCCTGGAGCCCCAGCCTGCCCAAGTCGCACAAGACCATGAGCACCCAAGCCTATCTCTGAGACTCAGACCTGTCTGCTGGACCTCACTAGGCTGTGGCCGCCCTTCCAGCCAGGAGATGAATGTGTGCTGCCAGCCACTCTCCCAGGGTCGGCAGAGGAGTCTGTGCCGGGGTTTTACTCCCCATGGAAGGGCTTAGGGCAAGGCAGACTACAGCAGGGAACAGGAACTTCATGACACCAGGAAAGGCAGAGATGCGCATCGATGTCCCAGCAAAGGGTTCCACGTACACAGAGAACAGACTTCAGCTCCCCCTTGACCCACCACCCCCAGGTCAGCTCCGCAGGCACAGTGACAGCATGCGCTCTGAACATCATACCTTATTAAGGTTCAGAACGCGGAAGAACTCCTTGGTGCTCTGCTGAGACAGCTGGGCTCCTTCCTCTGCAGTCAAGCAGCTGTCGCACGCCAGGCAATCACTCAGAAATATCTTGGAATCAGCTAACCTATGGAACTCTCCCTTCTGGAAGAAAAGCGTCAGTTTTGCATTAACAAGTGCTTCTTTAGGGAGGGTAATGGCATAAACACAATACCCAGAACTCATGCTAGGCGGGGAGACAATGGCAGGGCAAGGCCAGTAATTGGCAGCAAGCCCACGATGACAGTCACAGATGGAACCAACCCCAGCACAGTCACACGCGGAAAGAAGATGATACTCCTATGTGCTGTGAGCTGGCCAAGTGGGTCCTTCCCCCATACCCTTCCTCTGCAGCACCTGTGTCCCAGCCACTGGCTTCCCTGCCTGGCTCCCCGCTCCATGCCTCCTGAGCTCACCTGTCCCATGGCTCCCATGGGTGCCCTGGCTTATCTCCAGGCTCATAATTTGTACAACTCACTGCTAGTTCTGGGGGTCTCTGGGTCCTCAAACCATCCTGGAATGGGCTGCTGGTGTGCAGACCTGCCCCATCCCCACCTCCAGAGTGACTGCTCACCTGGATGCAGAGAGTGTAGACAGAACTTCAACCCATGCCACCCCTCTGTCCTCTCCTTCCTGACTGGCCTCTATACCTCCCCCTGGCCCTCTGCAGCCTCCAGAGAGATCTGTTAGAACATAAAGCACGTCTTCACTCTGCTTGGAGCCCCCAACAATAGACCCTCACATGGGAGGCCACATGAGCCCTCCTTTGCCCTGGTCCCTGCCACGCTGGCCCTGGCTGTTCTTGTGTCCCTATGCAAGGCTCACCTGACAAGTTCCCCTCACAGAGAGGGTGTTCCCACACCTGTTTTCTTTGCACCAACTACAAGCATTAATGTTTATCCCACCTTGGTGAGCTCTGGGAAGGTGCAGCTTTGTCACGATCCTTCTGTTCCCCGCACCTCTACTGCATACAGAAGGTGCTCAGTAAATATTTGGTGGATGAATATATGAAAATGCTGAGCCAACAGAATCATTTTAGTCAGTAATAAAAGCTCTGGAGGGCATCTATCCATTCTTTTTTTTTTTTTTTTTTTGCTGTTGTAGATGGACAGAATGTCTTTATTTTATTTATTTTCATGTGGTGCTGAGTATGGAACCCGGTGCTTCCCACATGCTAGGCAAGCGCTCTGCTGCTGAGCTATAGCCCCAGTCCTATGAAGTTTTTTCTTTAAAACATGATTTGACAGGCTTCGGTGCTCCCCCGTCCTTTGACAGCACACCCTCTAAGGGAGCTCAGGTGGTGGCCAAGTGTCCCTGTGCAGCCTGCTCATCCTGGGGTTTTGCTCTTGCAGATGCAGATCCAGGAGGTCAAATGTCATCAGGAACTGGTATTTTAATAAGGTACCAGATGGAGCCTGCGACTCACAGCAAGAGTCTGGCACCTACATGATCGTGTGGAGAGCACTGAGTTCTATCTGCACAGCCCACAGGTCATCTAAGGAGATGCCCATCACCACCCTGATCACAAAACAGATCCCTGCAAGCTTCAGGGTCCACCCTTCATCTTCCTTCCTCCTCGCCCCCTCCTTCTGTAGCTGTGGAATTGCAAGAGCCCTCTTCCATTTATCTCATTACTGACAATGCTGCAACTTCACCTCCAGCATGCACCCACTCCCCAGCCCAGATTGGGGTCCTCTGGTTCCTCTGCCACTTGGCATGGCTCACTCAGGCCTGCACAGCTGCCTACGTGGCTTCCATCATTGACTGTGGCTGCTGCATCCATTACCTGCCCTAAAAACAATCTGAGACGTCCCCCTTACTTGAAGAACCCCAGTGGCTTCTTCACGGCCATCAACCTGAACCAGGGGGGCTCTGCCCCTGCTCAGACCTCTCCTGTTCATACCCCCAACACTCTTACCAGCTCCTCTCATCCTAGCAGTGTGCCCATTGCTGAGCTGGTAGGCACATGTGTTATCTCACCCTCACCGGAGCCCTGGGAAGCCAGTGACCCAACTCGCCACAACCAGATAAAGAACGGGGCCTCACGGGGGTTAGGTTTTTGTGCAGGGTGATGCAACCTAGGGCAGGCCTGGGAGAAGGCCCCAGGCCTGGCTGCTCCAGAGCTCTGGCCCCAACTGGCCCAAGGCTCCAGGTGCTCACTGCCTATTTTCTGCCCCGCTGCTTCCTAGGCCTAGCCTCCACTGCATAGCACCAGCACACAGGCGAACCAAATTAATGACCATCAGACCAACAGCATATCAGAACTAGTGAACCTAACAAGAAAGATCCTCCACCTGCTCTTCCCATGTTGCCAGTTCTCCACTTACAAAATAGGCTCCAGCATTCTGGTTTTTCTTTATGTCACTGAATTGCATCCCTATTCCTTTTTTAGAGACAGGGTTTTGCTAAGTTGCAGAGGCTGCCCTTGAATTTGTGATACTCCAGCCCCAGCCTCCAGAGTAGCTGGGATTATAGGTGTGCACCACCATGCCCATTGATTCCAGTATTTTCCTATAAAAGACATGACCTTAATCTACCAGCATCATGTCCTTCCCTGTAACCCGGGAACATTGGTAGGACTTACTTGAAATGCTCATTCTTTTTTTTTTTTTTTTTTTTTTTTTTTTTTTTTTAAAGAGAGAGTGAGAGAGGAGAGAGAGAGAGAGAATTTTTTTTAATATTTATTTTTTAGTTCTCGGCGGACACAACATCTTTGTTGGTATGTGGTGCTGAGGATCGAACCCGGGCCGCACGCATGCCAGGCGAGCGCGCTACCGCTGAGCCACATCCCCAGCCCAGAAATGCTCATTCTGAGCATGAAATGACACAGATAAAGCTCATCTCAGGCTGGGTAGATGGCACTTGCCTATAATCCTCGAACTTGGGAGGCTGAGGCAGGAGGATCACAAGTTTGAGGCCAGCCCAGAAAATTTTGAGACCTTGTCTCAAAAAAAAAAAAAAAAACAAAAAAAAGAGGTGGGGATGTAGCTCAGTGATAGAGTAAAAGTGGATTCAATCCCAGTACTGAAGGAAAAAAAAAAGAGCCCGGCTCAGGGGGTGTATCAAATAAACATGACTAAAGAGAATTAAAAAATAAGAACTAAATTAGAAAAGAAACCATGTAAAAATTAAATCTATATAATCATCATGAAATTTGGGTTACCTTATAAATGTCCTATCTCAACTATTGTTTTTTAAAAAAAAAATTTTGGTGGGGGAGGATCCTGGGGATTGAACCCAGGAGTGCTCTACCACTAAACCACATCCCCACTCCATTTTATTTATTTATTTACTTGGGGTGTGTATTGGGGATTTAACCCAGAGGCACTTTACCACTGACCTATGTCCCCCAGGCCTTTTTATTTTGAGACAAGGTTCTCCCTAAGTTGCTGAGGCTGTTCTCAAACTTGAGATCCTCCTACCTTAACCTCAGTGCCCACAGCTCAATTCTCATTTTAATGGAAATTTCCATTAAAAAAGAGTTGAGATTTAAATATCAGAGCATTATTTATTTATCCCTAGTGCAGTGTTTTGGCTTGGTATGTTTGAGAAGATAGGCTGTGTGGAAAGAGAGACTTTCCTGCACAAGGCTGTTAGCACCTTCAACTTTACTTCAGTCTTTCTTAGAGCAATGATATGCATGGTGACATGAACCTCAAACAGAGAAAAACAGCACCAGCCACTTACTTTAGGCTGATACAAAACTAAAAAGTCTATACTTACTTCTCCATTCTCCCGGGCTGGACTTGGTGCATCAACTGACACATTCTCTTGGTCATCTGTTTTTGTTTTTTTACTACATTCCTTAAAAAAACGCAAAAGAATATTTTTTTTTAGTTTTTTTTTTTTAATTTTTTTTTTTTTTAGTTGTCAATAGACCTTTATTTATTTGCTTGTGGTCTGAGAATTGAACTCAGTGCCTCACACCTACTAGGCAAGTACTCTACCACTGTGCTACAACCCCAGCCCAAGGATATTGTTAAAGAACAATTTTTAACCTGATTCTCTCCATTAAATAACAAAAAAAAAAAAAAAAAAAAAAAACACATACCTGACCAACTAACCTCATGTCCAGAAATCTTTTTTTGAGAAGAAAAGCAACTGTTCTTCAGGATGCCACACACACACACACACACACTCTCTCTCTCTCTCTCTCTCTCTCTCTCTTTCTATGTCCTTCAACAACACTGTCTGCAGTAACTAGGCACTACAAATGAGGTGGACTTCCAGGCTGCCTTACCTGGAACAGATGTGATGTAACCATTACAAAGAACCTCTCTCAATTCTGTGAGAGAATGTCTCCCACAAAGCATTAAAAAGAAAAGTTATACCTAGTATTTATGATGTGATATAATTTTTAAGCAAACAACGGGGCTGGGGTTATGGCTCAGCGGTAGGGCGCTCACCTTGCATGTGTGAGGCTCTGGGTTCGATCCTCAGCACCACATAAAAAATAAATAAATAAAAGTATCAAAAAATCTGATTAAAAAAAGAAAACAAAAACCCTTGCACACGCACTGCATGGTTGTTACAGGGGATGCAAGGGTAGAGGACCACTGTCAAATTACACAGCAGAGAGGAGTGCCCGCCCTTGTTTCCCTCTCCACTTTTTTTTTTTAAAATATCTATTTTTAAGTGATTTTTATGTGGTGCTGAGGACCCAACCCAGTGCCTCACATGTGCTTGGCAAGTGCTCCACCGCTGAGTTTCGACTTTCAGCCCCTCTCTCCCCACTTCTGAACTGTTTAAAGTATGCAAGTTTAAAAGTTTATGAGCCAGCCGTAGCATTTGTGATTACTGCCAACTGCTCTCGGGCAGAACCGCGACTGGCACAAGGACTGAGGGCCCCAGCCTCCACCGCCAGACCCGCGATGCGCTCGCCCGCAGCGACCACCACCTGCGACCCGCGGGCTCAGCCACACAGCCACCCGCGGACTACCAGAGCTGACAGGTGTCGGCAAGCCGCACCCGGCGAGCGGACGGCCGGGCCTTGACCTCCGACCTCCAGCCTCGACATCCATTCGCCACCCTCAGACCCCGCCCACATCCCAGATCTGTCCCGGACCTCCGACCCCAGCTTTGACCACGCCGGGTGCGGCGCCCACCTTCCGCGTGCAGTGCTCACACTTCATCTGGAGCTTGACAGGAGAGAGGCTGGGCGCCTGGGCAAAGCGTAGCACCGATCACACAGACACCTCCGCCCGCCACCCGCAGCCCTTTGTTGTCTTTGCTCTGGCAAGGCCACACCCCTAAGGGCTGCGTGCGGCCAATGAGAGCACCGAGACAGAGAGAGCCACACCCCTCGGCCAATTAGGAGCGTGAGGAGGACGGTTCGGCCCCCAGACCTATTGCGCGGCCTAGGCCAATCAGAGGGGCAGAAAGGGGCGGGCCCTTTCACAGAGCCAATCAGAGGGTGGAAAGGGGCTTAGTCGCCCCTTCCGATCCTCAGCGGCCCTGGTCGGGTCTCCCCCGAGCTTCTGTTTCTGCTGGGCGTGGGGCAATGACTAAGCCACGTTTATGAGGGCGAAAGGATAACGCGAGGGCGGTCCGGAGGAAGGCGAGATGGGGCAGTTCCAGGACCCTCCAGCTCCATCAGCTCAGCTTCGGATGCTCCCCCCCCCACCCGTGGCTCCTTTTGGGCGGAGACGGGACCGCCATGGCCACCCTGCAGTTCGTCACGTAGACCTTGCGAGGGGGTGGTGCGCATGCGCTGTGGGTTGGACCACGTGGGCGGGGTCTGGGAGCTGAAAGTCGGTGTTCAAAAGAGGCTGTTGGTCCCTGGGTCTCGTCACTGCAGGGAGTTTTGTTTTTGCTGTCAGAGAATGAACCCAGGAGTGCCTAACCAGCCCTTTTTATTTTTATTTTGAGGCAGGGTATGGTTGCTTAGGTCCTTGGTGAGTTGCCGAGACTGACCTTGAACCCGAGATCCTCCCACCTCAGCCTTTCTAGTCGCTGGGGTCCATCACTAGCATGTGCCAGCGCTCCTGGCCAAGGGTATGGCTATTGGTATCCAGCCCTTAGGCTTCGCGTAATTAAGAACAGTTTTTGTTCCTCCAAGAAATTGGTTCCTGCGGAGCAAAACTCATTTGTACTTATAATGTGCAGGGCTACGTGGAAACATTGGACTTTTTAATTACAAACATGCTGGGTACAGAATAAGAAATGAAAAACCTAGTCAGGCACGGTGACACGCAAGCAGGAGAATTGCAAGTTCGAGGCCAACCTCAATAACTTATCTAAATTCTGTATCAAAATAAAAATAAAAAGGGCTGAGGATGTAGCTTAGTAGTATAGCCGCCTTGGGCTTGCTTTACACAAATCTTCCTTTCACGTGGTAAGTGCTTGGTATCACATGAAGTACACAAGCCTCCTAGGAACAGCCAGAGCTCCACTGTTTGTTATGTAGCTTTGAAGTGGTACAAGCACACCGTTTACCTTGTGAATATTTTTGCTGTAATAAGAATTGGAAGCTCATTCTCTGTTCCCTTGCAGAGTGTGGCCTCAGTTCAGACCCACTGAGAACTTCATGACCTCCTTCTACCCCGCAGAAATGTTACAGCAAACCTTATCCTTGTATGCCATATATGAGTTACTGACCCCAACACTGGACTTTCACATGCATATTCTGAAGGCTCAGGCTGGGAAAACCCTGGAGCTCCGAAGCCCCTCCTTCCAGGTCTTGTAACCATGGTACACTTTATGCTTTGAATATAGCCCTTGCCACTCTACCGCTGCAACTTAGAAATTTTTTAAAATATTTTTTTTAGTTGTAGATGGACACAATACCTTTATTTATTTATTTTTATGTGGTCCTAAGGATTGAACCCAATGTCTCATACCTGAGAGGCAAGTTTTCTGTCACTGAGCCACAATCCCAGCCTACAACTTATTTTTTAAAGGGACTTTTTTTATTCTCTAACAGCCCCCATTCTCCTCCTACCTAATCTCTCCCCCTCCCTAGTCTTCAGAAAACAGGATTGCCTTCCTTTTCCATCCTGGGCAGAGTTATCTGTCCTTGAGCATGCATCCATGACAGGAACTAAGTAATTCAGACTTGGGGATGGTACCAGAAGAGCTCAGAAATTACTATCTCCCAAATTAACAAGTGAATTACAACTCCAGACGGGAGAAAAAAAAAACAACGTGGAATATGGTCTTTAAAAGCCCCTGCTTCCCCTGATGGGTAGAATTACAGCATCTGGGATAGGAGTTCCCCTGTTTCTCCCTTGCTAGTGTTATGCCAGATTCGTGGGACCCCAAAAGAACTCCAGGAGCTGAATCCAATGCAATCACACAAAAGTCTTCATTGCAAGCTTGAGCCTGAACTCACAACCGTTCCCGACGCAGTAGTCCCAGGGAGTGAGTCCCAGTCCTTTGTTCAGTGAGATTTTATAGGTTTTGGGGGGATACTCTATGCATCAAAACCACACAGCAAATCATTCCATACCACGGAAAGTCAAACAACAACTCTTTAACATTGGTTAGCACATTCAATGGCGGGAACAAGTTGGGTAGGGGTGATTGGTTAGTACAAGAAGGGTATTTCTTTGAACTGATGGGCTTAGGCCACGAGGGGAGTACGTGCTAAACGACATGGTTTCCCAACATGTTATCAACCACCATAAACTACTGGGGGGTCATCTGGCATTCCAGGTATTTTCCCTGTCTCATGCTGATTGGAGGTTGCTAGGGGGGTTCCTATGGGTCCTCATCTAGCCTAACTGAGTCAGGGACACCTGGCACCCCAAATCTCTCCTGTTATTTGTAGATAACTCAGCAGGGTAGATATGTGCTTAGGAGTGCTCTGTGGGTTTTTCCCAGGACAAGGGTCATGCCCCCTTCCTTAGGACAGTTCTTGAGATAGAAGCTGCTATTATTTATTTTTTTAAATGGAGTCACGTCAGTTTCTCACTTGCAAAGCAATAAAAGGTCTCCTTTTTCTCAAAACCATGTCCTTGTTATTGGGTTGGCATTAGGGACAAGGCCTGAACTTTTGGAAAAAGCCAAGTTCACCTAGAACCGCTCTAAATTGGACTTCACCTTCTACAGGTTGTTGTGATGGGCAAAAGGTTCGACTTATGCAGTCGAGGAGAAATAAAGAATGTCCATGTGCTTTTGCCCTTTTCAATGCTTTATTCACTCAAAACAATACAATTTCACTCTACAGGTTAATCAAGAAAATGACAATCCTTAATGCTAAGCACTGCAATACACATGATCAATTCACAAGAAACAATTCTAGATTAATTCTAAGCACTGCAAACGCCCTTAATCATGACAAGCTAATGACAGACATTCCCACTGCATGCCAGTTCAAGTATCAGATCAAAAGTCTCAAGCCTTAGGCTTTAAGTCCAGCAGATGCACATTCACTCTGACCACAGTGATCAGGTCAGGAACCAAGTCAGGCTTCTCCTGGGGTGGAGCTGACAGCCAGCTGAGGAGAGGGTCCTAAGGAGAAGTTGCTGTTGTCACCAGGGTCAAGATGTGGCTGTAGGGCTGGGGTTATGGCTCAGTGGTAGAGCACTTGCCTAGCATGTGTGAGGCACTGGGTTCAAACCTAAGCACCACATACAAATAAATAAACAAAATAAAGGCATTGTGTCCATGTGCAAGAAAAAAAATTAAAAAAAAAAAGATGTGGCTGTAGAGTGGTGAGGAAATGCAGAGGATCAGCAAACTATGAAAAGAGTTGGGGTGTCAGTCCAGGTCCTCATCAGGCTCTCTGGCATGTGGGCATCATTGTCGGCTGGCTGAGTGTCTGTTCATTTGCTCCATCATTTATGCTAAATCATGAGGCTTCTGACTGTCCCTTCAATCCCTATCAGCTGCTAATTTCTTAGTGACATCATTCGTCCTGAGGTTAAAGCATCTGGTCTGGTGGTCCCCACCCTGATTTTCTGGCATGCCAGAGACTTCACTCTTGAGTTTGTCAGGGTGGGGAGAAGTGACTTGTTTGTGCCTGAGGACCACACTGGAGGGCTCCCTAGGTGTGCCTGGTGAAACTACAGGTTTCAAACTGGAGTTTTAAAATGGAGTTGCTTAGGCTAAGGCCTACGGCCATCCTTACACAGGATCTTCATTCTAAGCAACTAGATTTTATGTCTTTTGGAACTTACTATTCTGTTAATGAACTTCACTTATTGGGTGGGTTCCTGTGCAAATCATCTGTTGTTCGCTCCCTTTTTAAGCATAGTGAACCAAAGTGAAAAATATCTTAGTATGGTGAAGGGTAGACCCACCTACATCCTTGTAGATGGGTCTGAGAATTAAATAAGACAGATTAGCTTGAGAAAAAATACAAACATATTTACAAGTTTTAATGGCACAGGAGCCTTGTGACGAAATGAGGCCTTAAGGCAGCAGTTAGAAGGCAGTTACTTTTACACTGGGGTGGATGAAGAACGTTGGAGGGGCAGAAATGTGATTTTTTTTTTTTTTTTTGGTGGTCATAACATACATTTATTCACATGCTGATGCTGAACAGAATGGATTTGTGACAGTCCTCTTATTGTCAATTAAAGGAAGGGATGTAGCGAGGCACAGTGGCACATGCCTGTAATCTCAGAGGCTCAGTGGGAGGCTGAGGCAGGAGGATCACAAGTTCAAAGCCAGCCTTAGCAAAAGCGAGACATTAAGCAACTTAGTGAAACCCTGTTTCTAAATAAAATATAGCCTTTTTCCGCCATCTTGGAGCCTGTGGAGGCCTGCTGGGAACAGGACTTCTAAAAGACAGATATGTCTGGAAGGTTGTGGTGCAAAGCCATTTTTGCTGGCTATAAGCGGGGTCTCCGGAACCAAAGGGAGCACACAGCTCTTCTAAAAATTGAAGGTGTTTATGCCAGAGATGAAACCGAGTTCTATTTGGGCAAAAGATGTGCTTATGTGTACAAAGCAAAAAACAACACAGTGACTCCTGGTGGCAAACCAAACAAAACCAGAGTAATCTGGGGAAAGGTAACTCGTGCCCATGGAAATAGTGGCATGGTTCGGGCCAAATTCCGAAGCAACCTTCCTGCTAAGGCCATTGGACACAGAATCCGTGTGATGCTGTACCCCTCAAGGATTTAAAATGGAAAATAAAGATGGATTTGTGTTCTTGTAAAAAAAAAATAAATAAAAATTAAAAATAAAAAAATAAATAAAATATAAACTAGGGCTAGGGATGTGACTCAGTGGCTGAGTGCTCCTGAGTTCAATTCCCAGTACCCTCCAAAAAGTGGGGAAGAATGTGACAAAAGGCTAGAGCCTCACATACCCTATATTTTAGGATGGGAGAGGATAACCCTCAAGACTCCACAAGACTCTTACTTGCAAGGTAAGGCAGGCAGAGTATCTGATGTGTGGGAAGGCAGAAAAGTGCGATGCATGGGGACCCTGGGTCCCTTGGTTTGATCTGTTCTTGAGATTCTGGGTCTCCTGAGTTTCTCAGAGCTGTCTGACCAGCATTCTCAGCAGGAGTGGGGAGATTTTTTTTAAAAAGTTATTTTATCAGTCAGTAGGGTATCCCTGCCTCTCCTCTTCTCCTTGAGGATAAGGACACTGCTTTTGTTTCTAGTGCAGGGAGAAATCCTGACAGAAGAGCATATTTTAATCCCTTCAATGACAAGAAACCCTGTGGTAGAACACTATCCCTTTTTTTTTTTTTTTTTTTTTCGGTACAGGGGATTGAACTCAGGGGCACTGAGCCACATCCTCAGCCCTATTT
This sequence comes from Urocitellus parryii, assembly GCF_045843805.1. NCBI lineage: Eukaryota > Metazoa > Chordata > Mammalia > Rodentia > Sciuridae > Urocitellus > Urocitellus parryii. The sequence goes on along the minus strand of NC_135537.1, from coordinate 183,575,278 downwards.
TGTACTTTTTATTTAGAGACAGGTCTCACTGAGTTGCTTAGCGCCTCGCTGTTGCTGAGGCTAGCTTTATACTTGTGATCCTCCTGTCAGGCTCTGGAGCTGCTGGGATTACAGGTGTGTGCCACTGCGCCTGGATCATATTTGCAATCTTTTCATGTCCTTTTTTTGTTTGTTTGTTTGTTTTTGAGACAGGGTTGGTACCCCTAGAATGGAGCCACCCTCCTGCCTCAGACACCTAAGTATCTGGGCTGCAGGCGTGCCTGACTTTTACATGCCCTTTTACAAATATAGAAAATAATACTTTTCTCTACCTTGCCATTTTCAAGTAGCAAAGGATGCCCCAGCAATCCACATTTTCTTATAATGTGCCTGTTGCTAAAAGCTTGCTCCTTGTTCCTGATGCCAATCCAATAACGATGACATGGTTTTAAGAAAAAGGAAAATGAAGGTTTATTGATTTGTTTCTGGGGACTCCTGTCCCAGAAGCTGTAATTCTGCCTATTATCATGAACCGGAGGGGGAGAGTTAAAGAGGTGGTTCAAGGGCTACATTCCAGGTGTTCTGGGTTGGAGCTGTAATTCACTTGTTAATTTGGGAGAGAGTCATTTCTGAGATCTTCTGGTACCATCCCCAAAGTCTGGATAACTTGTTCCTATGGTGACTGTGTACTCAGGGACAGATAAATTTTTCTAGGTTGGGGAAGAAAAGTAATCCTGTTTCTCCTGAGATTGGAAGAGAGGCACAGGGAGAGCACAGCAGTAAGGGTCATATTCAAAGCCTACGTGGACCACTGTTACATTCCTCTAGGGGCGTGGATGCTGTCGTACCTGTACTTTCCTGAACTCCTATCAGACCGTCTTGTTAATATCTTGCTTGAATTATTAAGAACATTCCGAACACCGGCCCTGCGGTGTTGACCCGGCACCACACGGACACCTAGACTCAAAAGCCACTGAACCCGCAGCCCTCGGCCTGCACATCACTGGTGCCACCAGCTTCAGGTGCTCCACGGCAGCTTTTCCCGGCGGCGCCCACCGTCGCCCTCAGGCTGCTTCCTGCCGGGTCGCAGCCCCAGCACGAGGTCCGTCCCTCCGCGCCTGGGGCCAGCTGGAGGGGCCGGGTCAGCCGGGTTCCCAACCGCCCGGCCACCGAGACCAGCTCCCGCCCGGAAGTAAGCACGCCCCACCTAAACCCCCGCAGCCACCGCCCCGCCCCAACCCGGAAGTCCGCAGGCCCCGCCCCAACCCGGAAGTCCGCAGGCCCCACCCAACCCGGAAGTCAGCAGGCCCCGCCCCATCGCGGTGTCAGTCGACCCCGTTTCAATCCTGGAAGTCAGCAAGGCCACGCCCCCAGCTCCGAGGCGCGCAGCCCCCGCCCCAACGCGGAAGTGAAGAGCCCCCGCCCCAACGCGGAAGTGAAGAGCCCCCGCCCCCACCCCGGAAGTTTTGAGGCCTGCCCCCACCCCGCAGTCCGCGCGTCCGGCTGCCCGGCCTCAGGGTCCGGAAGGCGGCGCGACCGACCTCGCCCCCCTCTCCGGTGCCGGGCCCGGCGCAGGCGGTGCCCGCCGGTCTCCCGTGTCGTGGGCACGCCCCGCGCGGTCCCGCCGTGTCTCTGTGCTCGGTGGTCTTCCCCGAGCTGGGGTCCTCGCGGTGGGCAGCGTCCTGACCCGGCCCTGCTGACCGGGACCCGGGACGGACAGCGTGCTGAGCAGACGGCCCGCGGGTGCGTGTGCGTGAGCGCAGGTGGAGCCCCGGAGGCCGAGGGGGCCGTCGCGTGCTGCCCTAGGCTTCGTGAGGTTGGGTCGCGCTGGGAGGCAGCGGGGCGGCGCCCTGGACACGGTCGGCCTGCGGCCAGAGCCGCCCCTGTCCCTGGGTCGGGACTCTCCTGGCAGAGGCCGGCGCGGGGCGGGTCCGGGTGGGCTGGCCGAGATGCGGCGGCTCAGGGCTTTGCCCGCTCCGGGCTAGGGCCCTGGGCAGCGTGGGCAGGCAGTGGTGTTGGAGCGGAGCCCTGGGCAGCGTGGGCAGGCAGTGGTGTTGGAGCGGAGCCCTGGGCAGCGTGGGCAGGCAGTGGTGTTGGAGCGGAGCCCTGGGCAGCGTGGGCAGGCAGTGGTGTTGGAGCGGACGTGAGCCGGGAGGCCAGCTCCTGGAGGGGGGGGCCCCGGGATCCGGCGGTCGGTGCCCACGGGCCGGTAGCTGGCCTTGCTGGCGGGCCGCCTGGGTCCCGGCTGTAGCGTGGCAGCCTCATGACTCCCCTTCCCCAGCCCCCGCTCCTGTGGCGTGGAGCCGTGTTCCAGGGATGTACATGCAAGTAGAGACTCGCACCAACTCCTGCCTCCATCTGAAGCGGGCTCCGGGCATCCGGTCCTGGTCCCTCTTGGTCGGTAAGGCTTTATAAATTCCCCCAGAACAGAAAGACTAAAAAAAGGGTGAAAATAAAACTATTTCCTCTTTTTTTCTGCCCTCAAAAGTACCAGCTGTCTTTGCATGTTGTTAGGTTTTCCCCGCCCACTTTGGGAGGTGCACGTCTGCTTCATTAGGACTGTGTTCTTCCTTCCTAATTCTACCCTGTCCCCTGTCTTCTTTTGTGGTGCTGGGGATGGAACCTAGTGCCCTGTGTCTTCTGCGCAGGTGTTCTGTCACTGCAGCCCCAGCTGGGTAGTGCTTTTCTTAAGTCACCATATTTTCGTGTTTTTTTTTTTTTTGTGCTAGTGGGGAATTGAGCCTAGGGTTATTCTTCTGAGTACATCCCCATCCTTTCCCACTTTAAAATTTTAGGACATTCTTGCTAAGTTGCCTAGCCTGGCCTGGAATTTGCCATCCTCCTGCTTCAGCCTTCCTGGGAAGCCGGGATTGCAGGCATGCGGCCACTGTGCCTGGCCTATACTGTGTTTTTAAATGAACATTGGGCTGTTCCTCCACTCTGTACTTGGTGGACTCTTCCTGCTGTACCAGTGCACAGCAGTCCTGCAGTGGAGAGGGCACACTGGCTGGGCTGGCAGGGGCTGCAGCATTGGGAGAGAGAGTGGGACTCTCACTGGCTCTATTGTAAGGTATTCCTTGTTCCTCTCTGCAGGAATCTTGTCAACTGGCCTGGCTGCTGCTTACTACAGTGGAGGTAAAGTACACCATCCCTTGTAACTTCCTCAACTGTTTGGAAAATGAGGAGAAAAAAAAAATTTCATGTGTGTATTTGTGGTGTGGCCTTGGGCATGGCCAGCATCTCTGCCTCCTCACCCTGTGCAGTGCTACCTGTGCTACCTGCCTGCACTGATGTGTGCACCCCATGTGGCCTGCATCTTGCATGTCAAACCTCAGGCATTTTCCTGTGTCATAAAATAGTCTTCCAGCTAGGCACTGTGGCCCACGCCTGTAATCCCAGTGCTCGGGAGGCTGAGGCAGGAGGATCGCAAGTTCAAAGCCAGCCTTAGCAACTGTGAGGCACTCAGCAACTCATTGAGACCCTGTCCCTAAATAAAATACACTGGAGATGTGGCTCAGTGGTCAAGTGCCCCTGAGTTCAATCCCCAATACCTCCATACACACCAAAAAAAAAAAAAAGAGAAAGTCTTCCAAAGAGCTCTTTAGCATTTGCCCAAGGTGCTGCATTGAGGATCTGTGTTTCCTACCTTCCCACTCTTAGAAGTTTGCCAAGATGAACAGGAGCTGGGCCCTGCATGCTTCCCCAGAGCTGAGAAGGCTTGTCATGTGCAAGTCCCGAGTAACCAAGATAAAACCAGCAGCACAGCTGGCTGCCTGGGTTCTCACAGGGCAGTCAGTGTCTGGGGAAAGGTCGTGCCAGGCAGGGCTCCCTGTGGTTGCATAGCTTTTTTTTGTGGGGGGGTGGGGTATCAGGGATCAAACTCAGGAACACTTGATCACTGAGCCACATCTCCAGCCCTGTTTTGCATTTTATTTAGACACAGGGTCTCGCTGAGTTGCTTAGCGCCTCGCTAAATGCTAAGGCTGGCTTTGAACTCGGGATCCTCCTGCCTCTGCCTCCTGAGCCGCTGGGATTACAGGTGTGTGCCTCTGTACCCACCTGGTTGCGTAGCTTTGGCCCATCACTTATGGTGGGTGTCCTGTGTCTGCCTACAGATAGCCTGGGCTGGAAGCTCTTCTATGTCACAGGCTGCCTGTTTGTGGCTGTGCAGAACTTGGAAGACTGGGAGGTAAGATGTGGGTGAGGGTGGCAGAGTGCCCCTCTCTGGAGAGAGCATATTTGACTGGCATAAAGGTGTCCATTTAGCTGGACACAGGCCCTGGATGTTGCTTGTGACCATCCCTGGGCCAGGAAGTCTCTAGAAGCTTCCCAGTGACTGTTTCCACTCAGGAAACAATCGTTACCTCGGGGGTTGCTGTGGCACAGAGGGTGTGAACCCCCTGCTCTTCAGCCCTCCGGGGTCCTCAAAGCCACTTGGTCCCAGGATGCTCTTTTTAAAAAATATTTGTTTTTTAGTTTTAGGTGAACACAATATCTTTATTTTGTTTCTATGTAGTGCTGAGAATTGAACCCAGTGCCTCACGCATGCTAAGCGAGCGCACTACCACTTGAGCCACAACCCCAGCCCCAACTCCAGCCCCAACCCAGGCTGCTCTTGACCTCTGCCTTCTTGATGGCCCTGCTACTAGGCTGTCCTCTTGTCCTGGAATGGGTGCCTCCTCCACCCCGCTGTTTTCCTACTGATTCCTGCATGGCATGAGTCCAGAGAGTAGACCGCAGATGCTGGGCTCAGGCATCTGGGGTTTGGGTTTTGCTCAAGGGTCTCCTCTTGAGCATCCACATCAGTATGGGTGGGATAGTGCCTCGGTGCCCATTTGGCCCCTCCCTGGAGGTCTGTGTGGTGAAGGTACATGTTTCCAGGAAGCCATCTTCAACAAGAGCACCGGGAAGGTGGTTCTGAAAACATTCAGCCTCTACAGGAAGCTGCTGACTCTTCTCAGAGCAGGCCATGACCAAGGTGAGGCGGGGGAGTCGGGCATGCGCAGGCCTGAGGGGCCAAGCACGCCTCACTCTGCAGCTGGGTCCTCACCATGCCCTGGCCCACAGGGTGTGGGGCCCAGGCAGGCCCTGTGTTCTGAGGACTCATGGTTCTCAAGGCTTGGACTGTTGGGAGGATGGCCACCCCTTAGTGGCTCTTCCCAGGTCAGTTTGGGCAGTGCGGGTAGGTCATGGTGCAGGCAGGCTGAGCTGTACCAGTGAGCAGGTGGCTCTGCAGCTGGCACGATCCTTTCTGCTTTCAGAGGCCTCCTGATTTCAGTTCCCCATTGGCTCTGCCAGGCCTGTGTGGAGGGTCTGGACAGTCAGGGAGTTGCTTACCCTTGAACTTCTGGGTCCGGGAGCTGCTCCCATTGTGGGTTAGTGAAGAGTTCCCCTAAGTGTGCTGTGCACTGTGCATCTGCTGCCCACTACCGATGAATAGGTGGTTGCACGTACAAGAGTTCATTGGCTGGCGAGTACCTTGTGAGGGGTCAGGCCCTGGGTGCTGCTGGCTTCTCCTGATCTGGGTGGCACTTTAGCCTGTGTGTGGCCCCCAAGCTGGACAGATGAGGACCAGACCTGCCTAGCAGGCTGAGGTAGTGGTATGCTATTGGGCTTCTTGGTGGATTGTGGCTAGGAGCCTGGCACAGTTGTCCCACTCCTTGCAGATGGGACACTGCACTGTGATGGCTAGCAGTTTTTCAGCCTTGGGGGAAATTGAAACCTTAGCTAGGGATTCTGCTGTCAGACTGTGGGAAGGCCAGCTTTCACACTGGGCCCAGTAGCTCATGACATGTGTCTGTTGAGCTTGTCTCCCCCCATCCCCCAATATGAGAAATTGAGCCCAGGTGCTCCACCACTGAGCCACATTCCCAGTCCTTTTTATTTTTTATTTTGAGACAGGGTCTCACTAAGTTGCTGAGGCTGATCTCAAACTTGAGACCCTCTTGCCTCATACTCTTGAGTTGCTGGTATTACAGGCGAGTACCACCATGCCTGGCTTGAGCTTGTCTTTCTTACCCAGCTGATGCTTTGGAATCAGGCCTAGGGTACTTCTGCCACCAGTGCCACTGTGACTGTTCTCAGCAGAGCTAATGGCTCCAAAGCGACCTTGCCCACAGCATAGGCAGGTGGAGTTGGGTAGGGAGGGGTACATGACCACTGATCTTTGCACCTCTCCAGTGGTGGTCCTGCTAAATGACATCCGGGATGTGAATGTGGAGGAGGAGAAGGTCCGGTATTTTGGGAAGGGCTACATGGTGGTGCTCCGGTTTGCCACAGGCTTCTCCCATCCCCTCACCCAGAGTGCAGTCATGGGCCGTCGCAGGTATGCGGGGTGGGGCCTGCTTTGGGCACGACTGTGATCTCTCATTTACCACCCAGTGTCTTGGGGCACAGGGGGTGGGACACAGGTTTTCAGAGGAAGCACAATTGTGGGGGCTGTGCATGTTTGAAGGGAGCCCTGCATGGCATCTGCAGGGAAAGCACAGAATGTGGCAGGGGAGGGTGAGGGGTCCAGTTTGGGAGCTGCTGTATTTGGATAGCAGGGGATGAGGCCAGCGCAGGGTCTTGAGGATGCATATGCCATGGTGACCTGCCTTTCCTCTTGGTACCTGCCTCTTAGTGACGTGGAAGCTGTAGCCAGGCTCGTCACCAACTTCCTGGAGCTGCACCGCCTGGAGAGCCCTTCGGAACGGTCTCAGAGCAGCGACAGTGAGGCTGACAGCCCTGGCGGCCAGAGCTGAGGCAGGACAGGCACGGGCTCCAGCGGGGTGCTGGCCTTAGCCTCGCAGGACTCAAGAGTGTCGTCAGCCATCACAGCAGTCCTCCCTCTGGGCCCTCACCTCCCGGGCAGAAGCCATGTGCCTAGAACAGAGGTCACCTCTTACAGCATCCTGCAGCACTTGGAAACTGACAGCTGTTCCACAGGGACCAAATCCCAGTCACTCAAGTCCGAAGACCTGCGGGAGGGCATCAGCTGTTCCCCACAGAAGCCAAGTGCCAGCTGCCACTGACCTGCCCCTGCTTTGTCCACCTTGTGAGTGGATCCAGGTCCTTCCAAGTGCCGAGCTTGGCCTCCAGGGCTCCGGTCAGCCCCACGGGGCTGTGTCCCTAGGTGTGATCAGGTTGGGGAAGCCACAGCACCACTCAGGTGCTGGGGCCGGAGGCTCCTAGGCCAGACAGGGCAGTCACGCCGGTACCTCCAGTGGAAGCAGGGCAGGTGCTCCTGCCCACCAGCCCCCAGCTGGGGTCTTGGTCCTTTAGGCCAAAGTTGGTGTTTTCAGCGGTTGAGTCTGAGATGTTTTAAATTTTCCCTAAAATGAAATATGCAAAGTGCGGCAATATGTTTCTGGCAGCTTGTGAAGCTTGTAAATGAGAAGCACCCAGAACTGGGGCTCATCTTTAGTGTTGGAGGAACAAAGCCAGCTGTAAACCAGAGTGGTGATAAAAAGTTGGATTCAGATGTGTCAGGGGACTCTGGCTACTGCTGCCCTTTTATTTCAGAATGGTGAAGTTCCATGTGCATGTGGTTAACAGCCCCTGCTTTTCCTTGGTGTCCATGATTTTCCCAAAGACAGCTGTGCTATGAGGGTGCTTGGTCTGCACAGCTGCCCAGGGCTCAGCAGGGTATGGAAACAGGAGGCCACAGTGACAGCAGAGTGCCTTAGCCTGTGGCAGGGGCCCTCAGCCCTCCTGTGGACCCTGCCCCTCGGCAGTCCCCACCAGCGTCCCAGCCAGGGCTGGTGGGCAGGGGCCGGTGGTGGCCGCCTCACTGAGGTCCTGTAGTAGGTCCTGCAGTTGCTGCATGCTTGGGCGCACGTTCTCCTCCAACCACTCCTCCACAGCGTCTGGGTAGAAGGCGAGCTGCAGGGCTGTCTCCAGCTGCTGCACCAGGGCACTCCACCTGCCCAGGAGGCTGAGGAAGACGGACCTGAGCTTGCCTGCCAAGGACCCCTGCAACAGCCCCAGGGGTGCACTGCCCCGTGTCTGTTTATCCATAGAGACAAGTAGAGATTGGCCACACTTTAACGTCTGAAACTGGAGCCTGCTGTTCAGCTGGCTGCTGGTTTTTCCCATGGCATGTGAGCAGGTGGTGTAGCTGGTAGCGTCTTGTGCAGTGTAGGAGGGTCTGTTAGGCTCTGCTCACATCCTTGAGCCAGGGAAGGACAGGAGGGCAGAGGGGACTCTGGACACAAGGGCCCTCTCCAGGGCCAGGATGGAGTAAGGTGGCCTGACTTCCAAAGATGACCTATGGTCCTGCCCAGGCTTTTAGGCTAGGGATAACCTAGCTTTATTTTGTACCAGGGATTGAATCTAGGGATGCTTAATGCTTAACCACTGAGCCACATCCCCACCCTTTTTATATTTTATTTAGAGACAGGGTCTCACTGAGCTGCTCAGGGCCTTGCTAAGTTGCTGAGGCTGGCTCTGAACTGAAGACCCTCCTGCCTCAGCTTCCCAAGCCACTGGGATTACAGGTGTGCACCACCTTGCCCGGATGTTAGGGAAGGACGGCACACGTGACTCATCCAAGATCCAGGGCTACAGCTCCTGGAAAGCTCGTCTCAGCTCAACGCTGGTTACTGTGGGCACTGCCACATATAGGGGACAGCTGCTCTGGGGCCAGGCACTTGGCTAGCTACACAGAGGTTACCTGAGCACCTCAGGCTGGATGTGCTGGACCATGACCGGGTGGATGAGCTTCCGCCTGCGATGGTAGGGGCTGAACCAGCCAGTGACGTACCTGGGGTGAGTCCACACAGGGGTGTTCTCAGGGGTGCCAACTGGCAAGCTTGGGGCTGCACAGTCACACACCCCTGGATAGCTCTAGAATCTGGCAGGGAAAATTGGAAGTCATGTTTCCTTCCAGAAAGCCTTTATGAGGGACAAGACTGGTGGGGCCTGCTCACGGAGGCACTCACCTGTTCCTCTCTAGCAGTGCGTCCACAGAACTGCGCAGGTAGAAGCTGACTTGAGTGACGAGGGCATGAATGTCACTGCCAGGGAAGGAGCCGGTCCCCTCACTGCCAGAGAGCCACTCTGAGACAGTGGTCCCCAGGGACGGGCAGGGAGGGGAGGACTGGGCGGGGCAGGGCAGAGGTACCTCGGGATAGCTGCTGCTTCCAGGCTGGGAAGCCCGAGGAGGTTCTCCACCCTCAGTCTCACGTGCTCAGTGAATCCTCCTGGAACCAGCCACAGGCACAGTGCTCAGAGGGGCCTGCTCCCTGCCAGGCTCACCATCTGCATGTGGGTCTGCAGGCACAGCAGTGCTGGAACCCGTCAGACCCCACCCGCACAGGCTGACCCAGGTCTCCCCAGGATGGGCAACACAAGAAAGGTGTTTGTTACTATTATTGTTATTCTAGTACTGGGGAACCCAGGGATGCTTTACCACTGGGCTGTACCCCACCTTCTTCTTTTTTTTAACTATTTTTTTTGTAGATGGACACAATATTTTTATGTGATGCTGAGGATCGAATCCAATGCCTCACATGTGTGAGACCACTGAGCTACCACTGAGCTACAGCCCCAGCCCCGGCTTTTTTCTCCTGCCTTAGCCTTCCAAGTTGCTGAGGTTACAGGTATGGCCACAGCATCTGGCTGGATGCTATTTTAAAGATCAAGACAGAGCAGCAAGCATGGTGATGCTGGCAGCCCCAGCACCTGCAGCTTGCTCAACAGTGGTGTGTCCAAAGCAGGCTCCAGGCACCTGAGAAATGCTACCCAGACTCTGCCTGTGTTCCTGGTACCGGGGACTGAACCCAGCACCCTGAGCTGTATCTCCAGTCCTTATTTTGGGACAGGGTCTCCATAGGTTGCTGCACTTGCCTGCCATGGTCTGGGCCAGCTGCTCCCTCAGAGGGGTCAGGTGTAGAGAGCAGGGTCCTGCACAGCCTACCTCATGGCTCTCAGGACACTTATGTAGTGAAGGTGGGACCTTCTTCCCCATCCCACCTGAGGGCTGAGTCTGAGGGACCCATCCTGCCTACCTTCCAGGCACTGGCAGGCCTGAGCCAATCACAGGGCAGCTAGGAGTGCCCTCCCCAGCCCCCCAACCCTGTGTGTCCAACCTTCACTGCATGGAGGTCCACAGTCCAGGCCCAAATGAGGAGTGGCAGAGCTGGGGCTGCTGGATAGGACGTACCATGGAGCAGCAACTGCAGACAGGCAGCCAGGGAGGGGATCCCCACAGGCAGCAGCTCACACAGCACGGAGAAGTGGTCGTACCTATGTCCAGATGAGGGCTCAGCTCCATGCCCTCAGCCAGTCCACCTGGCCACAGCCACCCTGACCTGAGGAGCGTTTGCTTGTTCTAGGGTTCAAGGCAGGGCCCCCTGGGAGCAGCTGGGTCCCTCCCACCACTGGCCAGGGGTTTCTAAGTGAGTCCTGTGCAGTGGGAGCCTTTGTCAGGACCTGAGGCCATGCTGCTTTCTGGGAGGGCCTGGAGGGGCTGCCTCTGAGATGCTATCCAGGCCCTTCCTCCTGCCTCCTAGGGCTGTGCCCCAGTGCCTTCTCTGAGACCTCTGCAGCAGCCTCTGAGCTGGTCCTGTCCTCCACCCCTAGGCCCCATGAGGAGGCCGGCAGGTCAGGGTGGCCATCTAGGCCCCCACCTGCCCAGGCCTATTTCCTAGGCTGTGTGGCTACATGGCTGTAGCGGGGGTGGAGCCAGGTGGAGGAAGATGGAGGGGCCAGGCAGCTGCTGATGTTGACCTCACACTCTCATCAGGCTCTCTGCACCTACATGCTGCATGTCATGGAGTTCCTGGCACTGTCCATGCACGCCAGGGGGCTCTGCTCTATGGGGACAGTCCTGGTGCCCGGGAGTCGCACAGCAGGTGTCTGAGGAATCTTCACAGTGCCTCAGTGGGAGCCATCTAGCAGCTCTGTGGAGCTGACCGACCCCCGACGGGCAGCTTCTGGATAGGTACTGGACCATAAGCCACACATGGACAGCCAGAGGGCCCGGCCACTCAGCACATCTCCCCATAGCCCTGCCTCCAGTAGTCTGCTGGCAGGTGTGCCTGGCTTCTGCCCTCTCAACCTGCAGGTCAGGAGCAGAGCCAGGCTCTGTCCAAGGACCAGGATCTTTTCTGTAGCTATACTTTTCAAATGGTGTGAAGTCCTCAAAGTGCCCCAGTGTGACCTCACGCCCCTACAAAGTGGCCTTACTTACTAAGTGTGGAGTGGGGGCTGTGCTCCCAGCCTGGAGCGCCCCAGCTTGGGGGATAGCTGTGGGGCAGGAGGGCTACCTCTCACCCCAGGATGGCCTCCCTGGGGCTTACCTCTGCCATCCAGTCAGGATGATGCCCTGCAGCATGTCCGCTGGCCCACTGCCCGCCACCTGCAGCCACTGCGCATGGTTCCTGAGGTGGTGCTCGATGTGGGGCAGGGCCTGGCTGGCCCCTGTGGCCCCCTTGAAGGCACTGGCAGCCCACAGCCGTGGGAAGCCGCACTCCCGGTACTTCTCCATGAGGAGGACTGGGTGAGAGAGCCCCAGTGTGAGCAGCTCCCACAGAAGCAGCCCGCGCAAAGCCAGGACCCGCTTCCTGAGACCCCACGCTGTCTGACCCGGGTTTCGTTTCAGCAGAGGAGACCCTAGTTTACTGGAAGAGATGTCAGAGAACTGGGTAGAAAGAGAGAATACGTGAAGGGCTGAGGACGGACACAGGTCTGGGTCTGCTGGGGCTGTTCCCAGGCAAGGGGCAGTGCCTGGCCCTTCTATCGAAAACCAGTCAGCCAAGCAGACAGGGCCCTGCATCCCTTCAGACTGGGCCACGTTACAGGGTTGCAGGGGATGGGGAAACAGCCCATCTTGTTGCATGGCCATGCAGGGCAGATCCCAGACAACCTGGTACTGACCCTTACTGTGGATGTCCAGGTCAGCCCCGTAGTCCCAGAGTACAGGCTCCACCAGCTGCGGCACCCCGGATGCTAGGGACAGAGGGAAGCCGAGAGGGCAGATGGACTACCCAGACCACACTCCAGCTCCCGAGACACACTCTTCTGGTACTAAAATGGGAACATACACCTTCTCTCCAGGTCATCTTCCCAGGCTCAGGATGGTGCTAGGTTTCTAGACGTGCCTAGCAGTAATGGGGCTCCTGAGCTCTTCCTGGCAGCACACCTCCAGTTGGAGTGCTGCTTTTTTTTTTTTTTTTTTTTTTTGGTATTGGGGATTGAACTGGGAGTTCTACCACTGAGTCGGGAGTTCTACCACTGAGTCACATCCGTAGTCTTTTCTATTTTTTTTTCCCTTAACTTTTGAAACGTCTCAGTTGCTGAGGCTGGTCTTGAATTTGCAGTCCTCCTACCTCAGCCTCCCACGGACTGGGATTAAGGTGTGTACCACCACACCCAGGTACTCTCATTAATCTCCATCTAAAAAGGCATGGATAGTGGCTGCTACTGGACCAGGAAGCTCCCAGAAGCGTGGTAGCAACCAGCCCTGGATCCCTGCTCTGCCCTGGGACTCCTTGAACCTCAGGCTCTGGGTGGGCCAGGGGGGTGTGCTTAAATGCCACCTCCCTGGCTGGGGAGGTACTCCTCTAGCTCATCTCCAAGATTCAGAAAGGACGAGCCAGGACCCTGAGCCCTGAAGGAGCTGGAGGAGTCCTATGATAGAGGGAACAGCAACCACAGGCTGCCCAGAGGACTGTGAGGCTGTGGGAAGCCCTGCAGTCCCCCCGCCACGCCCCTGCCCTCAGCAGCCCATTCCAGCAGAGTCTACAGCCACTTCAGGGCAATGACTTCAGCCTGGTACTCCCAGGGGAACACAGAAGCTCACTTCTGAGACCTTGGGGTCAAAGGTCTTGGGGGAGGGGCCTGCAGAAGCCCCATCCCAGGACTCTGGGGCCCACCTGTGAGCTGGTCCTGGGGTATGTCCCGTAGCATGTCATCCCACACCAGGGGAGTGATGCCGGGGTGTCGGGCCAGCACGTGGCTGGCCACCGCCCGCATGTGGGACAGACAGAGTTTTGCCTGGCTGTTCTGCTCCTGCTGCAGCCACCGTCTTGAGGCCTCCCCCTCACCCAGGTAGTAGACCTGAGGAAGAAAGCACGCTTGGCCCTGGCACTGCCCTGAGCACGTCCTGGGTCTCAGAGCAGACCGCGGGGAGGCAGCTGGGGAGGGGTGAGTCGCTGGCTCTGCAGGTTGACCCTGCCTCTGCACAGACTCAACTTCATTCGGGACCCCTTGGATGTTCAGAGCACCCCTATGCAGACAGCCGATGGGGCTCTGTCCAGTTAAGGAACAGCTAAACATACACCCTGCAATAGGATGTTCCTGGCCACCCTGACCTGGACACTGAGTACGAGAAGCCGGACACAGAAGGCCACCTATCCTGTGATTCCTTCCATTTCTATGGAGTGTCCAGACCAGGCAAGCACCTTGGAGGCTGCAGGGCTGGGAGACAGGAGTGCAGGCTCTCTGGGGTCAGGGCAGGCTCTGCAGTGAGGCGGAGTGAGGGCGACACAACACCAGGGTGCACTGCAGGCTGCTGAGGTGTGCACTTACATACACACATACTCAAGACAAGCAGATTCACTTTGAAACTGGGAAACCTCAGTGCTGAATGTCCCCAAATGTAGGCCTAGCTCAGGATTCTCCTGGGCTGCAGACCTGCAGAGGCCTCAGGGCTCTGAGCTGCCCCAGGCTCTGCCACACCTCTGGAGTCCCACCAGTGAAACGGGCAGGGAGAGGCCACCGCATGAGTTAGGGGTCACATCACCAGCGTCTTCCGGGAGCCAGGTTTCCCAGCTAGTGCTTCAGGCTCCAAAAGTAGCACCCCCCTGCCACCCTGTACTGCACTTCTTTGCTTGGAACAAAGTTCTGAGGGCAAGAATTTGCCCATGACTAGGGTTGACTGGGCCCCTACTGGGGGGTAGGGGACACTGCACATTCTGGCCCCTGCCCAGGCCAGAGGGTCCTGGTCTCATCTGACACCTGGGATGTCCCATGCAGGCTCTGCATGACTGCCCCTGTACCGACCTTCATCCTCCCCTGGGGCCTATCTCCCTGCGCAAGTCTGTCTCTACTCCAGTTTTCCCATTTAAATGAAATCATGGCATGCTAGAAGGCGGCCCCAAGGAGAGAAGGGCCAAGGATGTGGGGCTGATGGCACCTACCTCATCACACCCGACATGGAGCCATCGGGCACCTCTGTGCAGCTCCAGGACCTGGTCGATCATGGCTCCCACGAGCGCCAGGGACTCCGCCTCGTGGGGGTTCAGGGTGTTGGGGAAAGGCGCCACTTCCCGGAGGTGGGCAAAGGCCGCGTGCTTCAGCACAAACTGTGGCGAGGAGGGAGCTGCTGCAGGCCTCCTCGGCCCGGCAAGGGCTCCCAGCCCTGCGCCTTGTGACAGCTCCTGTGGTCTGCCCGGGAACTGGCTGAGGGTCTTGGGTGCTAACCCATAACTCTGGCTGCTGGACCTGCTCCCAGCTGGGTGCCCAGCCTCCAGCTATTTAGCAGCCACTCCTGAGTGGAGGGCAGAACTAAAGGGACAGGTTCTACTCACCACCCAACTAAAGGTTGAGACCTGCTGGCTGGGCATGGTAGAGGTTGGTGAGTCCCCAAACAAGCCCCCAGATGCACAATGCTGCTCAAACAGCCACTTGTGTGAGGGCTGCTTCCTGTGCCCTCCAGCAGGATCCTCTACTGCCAGAGGGGACACACTGACAGGGTGAGAGTCAACCCTGCCCCACCCCTTCCCACTCCCCATTCTTTCTGGATGCCATCTGGAAGAGGCACCCCAGAATGGAGGTCCAGGGGAGCAGCCATGAGCAGGGAGGCCAGGAAGGGGCAGGTACAGGAGAGGGGCTGTCGGCAATGCCCAAGGGCCAGGGAAGGGCAAAGCAGGAGAGGACTAGAGCCGTCACTCAGGTGGCAACACAGTGGACAGGTGGCAACAGCGGGCGAGGTCAGGCTCAGAGCCCAGGGCAGGGGCAGGAGGACCTCCTGGGAAAGCTGTGGGGGGACCTGGGAGTGCTGCAGGGCCCTGAGGGAAGGGAGCAGGACCCCTCCTTCCTGGGGTGTGAGTCAAGGCTGACACTGAAGGACAGGACCCAAGAGCCACCTGAGCAAGGCTGCTTCCCAGCGGAAAGACACACACACAAAGTGGAAGGTCCCCCCCTGCCCTGGCCTGAGCTTGTGCTCTCTGCTGCTCACAGGGCCAGCACTTCCAAGGCAGTGGCCTCTTAGTAAGTGCTGAGCTGCTGTCCCTGCACGGGGACCAGCCCAGCCCCAGGTAGCCCCCACCCTGCACTCACCTCCATGTGTCCGAACGTCTGCACCAAGGGGACCACCTCCAGCTCGCTGAGCCTGGCCAGGCGCAAGATCTCTGTGACTTCAGAGGGACTGGAGGGACAAAGACCGTGAGAGGTCACACCGCTCATCCCTCCTCAGGCTCGGGCCCCTCTGGGACAGTGAGTCCCAGCTCTCCACAGGGAAGGAGGCTCGCCAGGGCACGGGAGAGTGAGCAGCTGGCCCCAGCCAGTCCTGCCTAGTCCACACAGTGAGGTGTTCGTGCTTTTCACAGAATCGTACTATATTCAGCCCCTGACCTAAGCATGTGGTGGTCACTCGGGGAAGGGCCCGCTCACCGCTTCAATATGAGTTGTCAGTTATGGAGTGATCTCAGAAAGAAAGCTATCTCTACTTTTTTTTTTTTTTTTTTTTTTTTGGCAGGGGGTACTGGGGATTGAATTCAGGGGCACTTGCCCACTGAGCCACATCCCCAGCCCTATTTTGTATGTTATGTAGAGACAGAGTCTCACCGAGTTGCTTAGTGCCTCACTTTTGCTGAGGCTGGCCTTGAATTTGCAATCCTCCTGCCTCAGCCTCCAAGCTGCTGGGATTACAGGTGTGCGCCACCACGCCCGGCCAGGCAAAGCTCTCTCTAGTTTTTGAGTGTTCAGAGCATCTTATGAGTTAATCAGTTTACTAATCACATGACGTTTTTACTATAATATACCTGTTTCAAGTGTCAAAGAAACCCTGGTGCTTTTCCTACTGGGAAAGAGAGAAAATATGTTCACAGCTGGGGGTGGAGACACACCTGTCACCCCAGCTACTGGGAGACTGAGGTGGAGGATGGCAAGTTTCAGGCCAACCTAGGAAACTTGGGGAAGTACTTTAGCACCCCTGGGTTCAGTCCCTAGTGCCAAAAATACAAACACGGAAAATATAAAATATGTTCACGGTAAGAAAAAATGAGAGCGCAAAGAACACACAGAACCCTGCTGCCCCAGCAGGGCGCGCACACCTCTGCAGCCTCCCATCCGCAGCCTGGAGGCTCTCAGCACAACCAGATGCCCAGAGCCAAGCTGCCTGGGGTGCGGGGTCTGCTCCTTCTCCTCCACTGTCCTGTGATCCTGGTGAGGGTGGGGACCGACACTTCCTTGAATGCCACTGGTCACTTCTCTCCCCTCTTTTGACTCTGTCAGCTCACGTCCTTTGCCTGTTTTCCTGTGACCTGTCATTGAAGCCCACCATGCCTGATCCTACTGATCTCTATCCTCCCCCCTAATCTACAACCCCAGCCCAAGAACCAGCCAAGGCACTGGCTGACCCACCACCAGCCTACGGTGCCCGGCACTCAGGTGGCAGATGGTAGAGTGGAGACCCATCTGCAAGCGCAGCTTTCCCCCCCCCTCCCCCAGGGCCATGGTGGGTGCTTATGTCCTCAAATTCTCCTCAGGTTTTACTTTTATGATGTGCTAATTTTATTATCAGTTCTTATAATAAAGGACATGCATTTAGAAAGACAGAAAAGGAGCATGCCCACACAGTTGGACTCTTGACCATCCCGCCCAGCCCAGGCTTTCCCCCAGGCTGCCTGGTGGTACCTGTATGCATGCGTGGCCCTCAGCAGCCTCAGGCGGCCCTCGTAGGGAAACATGTCTTCATACTCAATGAGGAGGCCATTTGCCCCAAGCGCGTGGAACAGAGGAAAGATCTGGGGGAGACAGGGATGGGGGTATGAAGTGACCATCTGATTGAAAGGCAACTTTCAATGCAGTGCTGCACGGACACTTCTCTTTCCAGCCTTGCAGATGGGGGGAGTAGCTAATACTTCCACTTCTCCTGGAAACACTGAATCGGGAAAATGTTCTTATGCCAAGTCAAACCCTCCACTAGGGACACATCCATTTTGAACAGGGAGGGTGATGTGCTATGGACTGCGTGCCACCCACCAGCAGTTAACTCTGGGGGCTTAGCTGGGGAGCAGGGCTCGGGCCCACAGGCACAGATGTCATGCAGAGAGGCAGCAGAGGAGCCAAGCCCGGGGACCCAGAGGCGAGAGGAACTGAGGCTCTGAAGAACTGGTCAGCACCTGGTACTGGTGAGGCCCTTCTAAGACCTTTGTCTCCACACCCAGGGCAGAGCTAGTCTTCTCAGCCTGTCCCAAGGGCCCTGCAAGGCCTAGACAGCCATCAGTCTCCAGGTGAGGACCACGGCCTGGGCTGCTGTGTCCTGCCACCTGGGGTGTCACTGCTGACGGGGTTCCTCTCCCAAAGCATGGGAAAGTTGGAAGCATGCTGGGTGGGGAGGTGGGGAACGGAGCCTGGCAGCATCTGTGCCTGCCCTCTTCCAGCGCTACCCTGAGACCATCATGCTGAAAGACGGCCAGACTTGTGAGCAAGGTCCCCAGGTGATTCTAGCTGTCACAGGACTGCGAACACAGGAGGAAGCCCAGCGTCAGACTGGCCTTGGACATGTGGGGGCCACAGGCTGTTGCCCTTGACCTGCCCCAGAGCTCTAAGGGTGAGCAAGTTGACTTTCCTGGCCTCTGTCCTGAGCCTGTGGCTTTTGTCACCTAGCCTCTCAGTCTTGTGTTGGATTTTCCCTTTTCTGTCATTTTTTCCCAGGCGCCATACTGTCTGTGGCTCTGCTCCCAGCTGTTCCCGTCTCCCGTGTTCTCGTCACGATCCACTCCTAAGAGACACACTCTCTCCACAGTGCTTTTGGACTGGCGGCGGCATTTCTGGGCTGTCTGATTCACGCCATCCTTTCCCAAACTCCACCGCTCACCAATCTGTCTGCCTTGCTTTGAGACAGACTGGTCCCTGCACGTCTTGCATTGGCTGTCACGCTACCTGGGCAGCTGTCCTCTCTACAAGTCTTCATGTCTTCACTGGGCCTTCTCTGCTGTTCATGTTTTTTTAATATTTTATTTTTATTTTTTTAGTTGTACACAATACCTTTGTTTTAATTATTTATTTTTATGTGGTGCTGAGGACAAACCCAGGGCCTTGCACACATGCTAGGCGAGTGCTCTACTGCTGAGCCACAGCCCCAGGTCATCTGCTGCTCAGAGCAGGTTCTTGAAACTGGGATGGAGATTGCCATCCCCAGGCCCCTCCTCCACTCCATCTCTGCCAGCTCTGGGCCCCTCCCCGGGTCTGAGCCTTCTCTTTCCTTCACCCTTGCTGCCCTATACAGTTGGGATTCTTTCCCCAACATTTTGTTCTTACTCTGTGGCTCTGTCCTTCTGAAAAAAAAGTTCTATTATATATCTGAGGGCCTCGTGGCCTTGCTGAGCCCTTAGGGTCTCTTTGAATCTTTTTGCACAGTTGGGATTCTTTTCCCAACATTTCTACAGGTAAAAGTGAGTGCTTACCTCTGAGAAGTAGGAGACCCTGGGCGGAGCTCCTTTGAGGTCCAGATGCACGAATCTCATCTTAAAGGGTGTGGGACCCGACATCTCAGAAAGTGTGTGTGCTCCTACAATAGGACCTTGTGTCTGGAGGCCTTCCTGGTGAAGGAAAAATGAGATTAAATAGGAGCAGAGGCTTCTCCACCCTTCCCTCCCACTGTTTCAGTTTTGTTATCAGCCTTTATTACCTTAGAAGAAACTCGTATCACTAACATGAAAATGAATGGAGAAGTCTTCACAATATAGACTTCTGCTATTTAATTGTGACTTGTCTCTAAAATAGCAGAGGCTTGGTTGCCTCATGATTTGATTTATATCAAATCAAACAACTACAAAATAATTGTTTTCAAGGCTCTCTCTCTTTTTTCGGTGCTGGGGATCAAACCCAGGACCTTGTGCATGCTAGTCAAGCATTCCACCCTGAGCAGCACCCTAGCCAAAGTCTCTCTAGATACACCATCTGGGAGAAAGTAGTCAGGCAGAGGTCTCTGGACACTTTTTATCAGGTCCCGTGATACAATGTTTCTGTGGAAAATCTACCTTCAATTTTTTTTTAATATTTATATTTTAGTATTCGGGGGACACAACATCTTTGTTGGTATGTGGTGCTGAGGCTCGAACCCCGGCCGCACGCATGCCAGGCGAGCGCGTTACCGCTTGAGCCACATCCCCAGCCCTCTACCTTCAATTTAATTTTGGATAACCTTAAAATTAATTCCCATTTCTAGAACTCAGGTCAGCTTGGTGGCAGGGCTGAAGAAACTGCAAATTTTACTCCTGAGAAAATTAGCTAGGATTTTAAACGAAGCAACGGTAATTTGAAAGGGGAATGAGACTCATGCATATCAGAGTTGGCTAGTTTAGACTAACAGAAGAGTCTGGATGATAATGAAGTAGCAAGGAAAACAGAGAGACTCATTTTCCCCGCCTATTATAAAAACACAAAGGGTGAGATGGTAAAGGGAGGAAAACTCCACAGGAGTCACTGTTCAGTTTGCTGACCCCACCAGCGTGTTCTTCCAGAGGACAAGGACGCCTGGCCTCCAGGACCCTGTGACTCCCGGCGGCTGTCCCTGCGGGGTGGACGCAGGAGTCTGACCAGCCTTAGGTGTCAGGTGCGCTTGGGAGGACCCCTCTGAGGGGCCCAAAACTTACCTTGGCCACCCCGAGGGTACTGGCCAGGGGAGGGCAGGTCACTGCAGCCACCTGGGCAGGGCAGGCCATCCTGGCGACCCTGGGGAGGGCAGGTCAGTGCGGCCACCCGGGGGGCGGGCAGTCACTGCATCTGGAGAGCCGCGCCGCGGTCCCGCAGCCCCGACTTGGCGTCCCGCTGGCGGACTCCCGCGGCCCCAGGTGCGCCGCGCCGCGGACCAGCCGGCCCCGCCCCGCCGCTCGGCCGCCGATTGCTCGCGCCTGGCCGCAGCCGGAGGACCGCCGAGCGCGTCGCTCCCGCCTCTCCGCGCCGCTCCGCTCCCGGCCCAGGCGCTCGCCCCGGGCTGGCGACTCCTCGTCCGTCCGGACTCCGCGGCAGCCTGGCCCGATGGCTCCTCAGCGGAGGAGCGCGCCCAGGGCGGCCGCGGACAGCGGCGCCGCCGAGCGCCGGCGCCCGAGCAGGTACCCGGACGGCGAAAGCCGCAGGCCGCGGGCGGAGGGGCGGGGCCTGACGGGCGAGGGCGGGGCCAGCCGCACGGGGGCGGGGCCTGACGGGCGAGGGGCGGGCCCTGCTAGGGCGAGGTCGGCGCCTCACCGAGCGCGGTGGGCGGGAGCGAGGCGGCACCCCTCTGGGCGTGTCCCGGCGTGGCCTGCGACGTCCTGCAGCTGCGGTCCCGCGTGCCCGGCCCAGAGCACGCTGGCCGCTCGAGGCTCCTAGCACCCAGGAACAGGTTCGCTCTCACTGAGCGAGGTCCCTGAGCCCCACTGACCGCTGATTTGCAGGCCAGGCCTCCCGGCGGCGGTACTGGCTTCCTCACCCCGATGCCCCAGCCGTTCCCATTTCAGCAAAAATGGCTTGTGGGTTGCCAGAACCTTAACCTTGTTCCTGTGTCCCTGGCTCGGGATGGATCCCGTAGGGAGAGGCACCAAGGCCTGAGAGTGTGTCCTCGTCATCTCAAAACTGCTCCCCAGGTCTGGGGATGTAGCTCAGTTGGTAGAATGCTTGCCTCGCATGCACAAGGCCTTGGGTTCAATCCCCAGCACCACAAAACAAACAAACAAACAACGACAACAACAACAAAAACCTGCTCTCCATGCCGAGAGCATGTGAGGCAGAAGCAGGAGTATCTCAAGTGCCAGGCCAACCTGGGCAACTTAGCAAGATCCTGTCGCAAAATGAAAATTACAAAGGACTAGGATTGTAGCTCAGTGTAGAGCACCCTGGGTTCGCACCCTGGGTTCGTCCCCCTGTGCGGCAAACTGGGAGCACTGCACATGTTGGCCCCCAAGAAGATGCCATGGGGGGGGGGCAGCCAGAAAGTAGTGGGGAGCAGCATTGAGAGAGAGCATGGATTACAGACCCCCTAGAGAGGTGGAGAAAGGGAGGAGCACCCTATCAGCTGAGCTGCTGATGACCTGCTGTGTCCTCTCTTAGAAGTTTGGTCTGTACATCTGCACTGTAAACCATAAAGTCCACCTTCCCATGGAGTTCAGGGTTGTCCTAACGAGTGGTGTGGGCTTAGGACTTAAACTTAGAGTTGAGAGCTGGTTAGTAATGAGGGTGAGAGGGCTTTTACATGCATGAGACGATTTTGTTTGCTTTTGTTTTTGCTCTTCTGGGAACTGATTCCTTTCTCTTGACAAGTTGCACATTGAAACCACCAGTTAGAAAACGTCAGGAAGATTACTAAGGCTTAGATTAGGTTGCAGTAACTTAAACCTCATCGTTTGTTCTTAAAAAGATTTTTATTCCTTTTTGCCTCAGATACTCTTGGATTTTGCTAGTAAGATCTCAAATGCCTCATGCTGGCTGGCAACTGTAATTTTATTAAGCATGAATAACATACAGATTATGTAGGCATATCCTCCATCCCCCCCAAATTAAATCTCCTCGAAAGAATATTTCAAGTACAAATATACATCTGTTTTTGTCCTTCTGAGATAATATTGAAATTATTCAATTAATAAATTTTAAAATTCCAGTTAACTTGCCAACTGTCTAAAACAGTAACAACTTCTGTTCATAATGAAGGGTGAGTGTAGAATGCTGTATTGACCCAGGTAGAAAAGCACCTTGAAATGCAATCCATTGCTCAGAACTTCACCCTAAGGATTCCCTGCCCAGTTAAAAGGTACCCTGAGACTTCAGGGTGCATGTGGGTGGCTAGGCATACATGTCTCAGGTTACCAGTTACCCCGAAAGCGGACAGGCATTTCACAAGCCTGAGTGGGAAACAGACTCATTCACTGTTGACTGTTTTCCCAGAAGAAATAACACATCTCTGTATATTAAAAAACAAAAGTTGGGCTTGGTGGCATGACACCTGTAATCTCAACGCTTGGGAGGCTGAGAACAGAGGATCACAAGTTCGAGGCCAGCTTCAGCAACTTAGCGAGGCCCTAATGCAACTTAGTGAGACCCTGTCTAAATAAAATATAAAAATGGAGGATGTGGCTCAGTGGTTCAGCACTCTTGGATTCTATCCCTGGTACCCCCCCCCCCAAAAAAAAAATGTCCTAACTGACTCTAAAGGAGTCATTCAAGTTTGGGAATGGGAGGAAGCTGTGTCCTGAAACTCCTCCCTGTCAGTGTGGTGTGGGCCTGGCCCTTTTTCCTGGGTCAGGAGGCCTATGTCTGGCAGGGTAACTGGGCTCTGGAAAAGCTCACCACTAGCCCTGGAAATGCCCTCCTCCCCTGGCCATGTCTTCTAGGTCCCTGGGTAACCTCCTCTTATGCAGCCCATCCAGAGTGGTGGTCTCCCTGGCCCCACCCTGGCCCATACTCTTCGTGTAAACATCCTCGTGTGTTGTGAAACGTCTCAGACTGAAGCGGCCTTTCTAGGGAGCATGCTTGCTCTCTTTTTCCCTGCCTGAAGCCTGTGAGTGGGTCTCTATTACAGGTTTCTTAAAACCTGTGACTCAGGAGACAGTGAGGGTGTTGTGACCCAAAGTGGAAAGGGCTGAGGTGTGCAGCTGCACCCCGTTTGTGGTGTGCCTGGAGGGACCCCGGCCTGTGCTTGCCCTGCCTGCACTCACGGCCCCTTGACTTAACCCCAGCAGTGCCGAGCCACCCTCCACACCCTGCAGGAGAGGGCCTTCCTGTGCTTGGAGTCTCTCGCTGCATTGCCCTGGGTTCCTGTGGCACCTGCCTGCAAACCACCCCATGCCGGGCCTCTACATGGGCTGCAGGCTGTTGCTCTGGACCCTGGCTCCAGGCCCCCACTGCTCCTGCCTGTTCTGCTCAGGGCCATGTGGACGGTGGGGTCTGGGCTCTGTGACAGACCAATGAAAGGAGTGAGGACGTCCCCCTGCATGACTTCGGGGGAGTGTGCCCAAGGCTTCCAAAGCCCTGTCCCTCTAGGATGGTCTCTGTGAGGCTGTGCCGCCCAGGGCCGGGGGAGCTTGTGCCAGGAGCCGGAGAGCAGCCCTTCTGTGTTGTTTGCTTGTCTCCCTCCTATGCTGTGCAGGGTCCCTGGGGTGCACCTTGAGTCACCTCACCCCAAGCAGGAGACCCCAGGGTGGTGGCGCGTTCAGACCTAGCCTCCTTGCCTCTCCCTTCCTTCCTAGTTGTCTGTCTTG
The DNA here is from genome assembly GCF_045843805.1 of Urocitellus parryii. Classification (NCBI taxonomy): domain Eukaryota; kingdom Metazoa; phylum Chordata; class Mammalia; order Rodentia; family Sciuridae; genus Urocitellus; species Urocitellus parryii. Next base: position 183,551,915 of record NC_135537.1, on the reverse strand, counting down.
CACCTGGGGAGACTTGGTCCCTGCTGCTGAGTCTGCGGCCTAAGCAGCCAGCTGCCTGCTGTTGGATGGCCTGGCTGTGGCCCTGCCAGGCACAGAGTTCCAGGGGCAGAGACATATGGGCCTGGCTGGGGTCAGCTGTCTAGCCTGGTCTAATCAGCAGAGGCCAGGTATCCAGAGGCAGTTCTCGTGGATGGGGGAATCTTCATGAGCCCCGAAGACACCCCTGGAGGAGCCTGTGGCCCTGTCTAAAACGACCATGTGTACCCACCACTCACTTTGCTGTTCCACCTTGGAACTCTTCTCGCTGGAATCCACGAGTCATTCACGAGACACTGTGAGGAGCTGCAAGAGGGAACGTGGAAGGCTCCTCCCCTTCAGGAACAGGTGTACCTGGAGCAGCAAGTGCTGTCCCTCCTGCCCACTGTCTGTCCAGGCCTGGGCCCATGAAGGCTGTCACACACGCACACGACCTGGGCACTCAACCTGGGCACTGCTTGAACCCTGTGGTCAGCCCTGGGCTGGGGGAGGCTTCTTGTTGGCAGACCTTGGTGCTGTGCCCTGTGCCCTGTGCTCCTGGCCACCTGTGGAGCCTGGAGACTCGAATTCCAGGGTGCTCCCTCACACTGCGCTCTGTGGGTGGGCCAGGGGTGCCACTGGGGGTCACTCCGTCTTCTGTCCCATCACCAAACAGGGTCAGTCCTGCCTGGTCAGATGGTCAGGGGCCATACCCAGCCCCAGCTGCTTCTTTAGGGGTGGGGCGTGGTGGGCTTCCTCCCATTCCCATCTTCGGCTTCCCTGACCCTGGGCAAGTGCCCAGAGCAGCTCAGGGTTGATGGGCCATCTTTTTATTTTTTATTTTTAGAGCTTTATAGTTTCACATAGTAATTGTGTTCATCCCCACCAAGTCATACATGCGTGGACTTTGGTTTAGTTCATGATTCCCCTTTTCCTTCCCATTCTTCCTCCCTCCCCTGTTCTCCTCCTCTGCCCTACTAGACTTCCTTTCTCTCGTGTGTGTGTGTGTGTGTGTGTGTGTGTGTGTGTGTGTGTGTGCGCACGCGCATAGGGTTAGGGTTAAGTTATATATATCAGGTATCAGAGTTTAAACCCAGGGTCACTTAACCACTAAGCCACATCCACAGCCCTTTTTATTTATTTATTTTTGAGACAGGGTCTCACCAAGTTGCTTAGGGCCTCTCTAAGTTGCTGAGGCTGGCTTTGAACTTGAGATCCTCCTGCCTCAGCCTCCTGAGCTACTGGGATTACATGCATGTGCCACTGTGCCCAGCTAATTTATATTTGATCTGTGCTTTCCACCTGTGCATAAAGGTAGATTTCCTGTGATGTATTTACATATGCACATGACAGTATTTTTAAAAAAAAATTTTAGTCGTCAGTGGACTTTTATTTATATGTGGTGCTAAGAACCGAACCCAGTGAGTCACACATGCTAGGCAAGCTCTCTACCAGTGAGCCCCAGCCCCAGCCTATGACATGAGTTTTTAAGAACTCGTTCTGCATTGCCTCCCCTACCCCATCTCTCCTCTCTACCTCTTGATTTCCTTCTTCAGTACTGATCTTTCTTTTATATTTATGATGGTCTATCCCTCCCTCTCCCTTTCCTTTTATTTTACTCTTGCTTCTGCACACAAGGGAAAACATTGACCTTTTCTAATGACAAATAGAATGCTATTGTGTATACATACCACAGTTTTGTGATCCGTTCATCTATTGATGGGCCTCTGGCTTGATACCATAATTCAGCTATTGTGAATTGTGCTGCTCTAAACATTGGGGTGGGTCTGTCGCTATAGTATGCCAGTTTTAGATCTTTTGGAAAGATACCCAGGAGTGGGATACTGGATCATGTGGTGGCTCTGTCCCTAGTGGTTTGAGGAGTGTCCCAGCCACCCCAGAGTGGTTGTACTAGTTGGCAGTCCCACTGTCAGGACACGAGTGTTCCTTCTCCCCACAACCTCACCAGCATTTATTGTTGTTCAGCATTTATTATTTTATTCTTGGTTGTTGCCATTCTGACTGGAGTGAGATGGAATCTCAGTTTGGTTTGGGTTTGCATTTCCCTGATTACAAGAGCTGTTGAACGTTTTTCCGTCTGTTTGTTGGGACGGGCCCTTCTTGACCAGAGGCCAGCCTGGACACAGCCGTGTGACATGTTCTCTGCCCCTGTCTGCACTCCCAGCATATGCAACTGTGGTCCGGTGACAGTGATGGTGTTTTCTGTTCCCAGGAACAAAAAGGATCGGGCACCGCAGGAGACACCAAGGGAGATGTGGCTCAGGACCGTGGGCCTGGGGGCTGGCCTCGTGCTGGCTGCCTTCCTGCTCTGGAGCAGCCTGGGGACCGAGGATGGTGTCACCGAGGTCCTGGCCCATCGTGGCGAGGTCCTGGCAGGCAGGTTCATCGAGGTGCCCTGCTCTGAAGACTATGATGGCCACCGGATGTTTGAAGGTAGGGTGTCCCCAGCCCCGTGGCAGTTCTGAGGGCCACAGGCCTCTGTGCATTGTTTCATGGCCATTGCTGGACAATAGTGGCTCAAGCTACCAGCTGCCAGGCAGCAGACGACTGTCCCTCCTGGTCGGCTGGAACTGCCTGGCCTGGGAGCAGGGGCAGTGTCCCTGGTCTGGTGGTTCCAGTGGTGCCTGTGGTGAAGTCACAGACATGGCAAGGTGGGGAAGAGAAAGTCGAGCCAGAAGATACACAGAAGCTGCGGTAACCAGAAGGCCCCTGGCAGAGGGCCTTCCCAGCACACCGGCCAGCCCCACCCAGCACCCCAGGGGCAGCCAGCACAGGTGGGAGGCTGGAGAGGGACGGGGCCCAGAGGAACCCCGGCATCTCCAGGCCTGCCGCTGTGGGCCAGTCAGCACCCTGGAGAGCACACGCTGGCCCACAGGGCTGGCCCACACCAGGGCCTCCACTTCTCTGACTGCTGCACGTTCCTGAGCACTCTGCCACCCAGATGCGTTCTCAGTTTTTAAAACCTAGCACTCGCGACTAGCTTTTTAGGACAGAATCAGGTACTTTTTATTCCAGTATTTTTGCAGTACTGGAGCTTGAACTCAGGGACACTTTGAACTCAGACACACTCCCCCACGGAGCCACATCCCAGCCCTTTTCATTTTCTATTTGGAGACAAAGTCTCACTGAGTTGCTGAGGCTGGCCTCCAACCTGTGATCCTCTGTCGCCATCTGCCCTAGCTGGGGACCTAATGCTGGGTTCACAAAATCTGACTCTTCCAATAACTCAAGGAAGTGGCAAAGAAAGCACACCAACACACAGAAATGCCCTTTTCAATAATCCAGAGACGGCTCTGCGACCTTGAGGCTCTGTGGAAAGAGTGAGCTGCCGGAATTCTTTATTCCTGTATAGGGGACACACAAGGGGAGGTTCCATGGAACATTCTATCCCCCAAAGGGCAAAGAGGTAGGATTATAAAGGAACAGGTGAGGGTAGCTCGTCCCCTGTGGGTGACACCTACACCTGGAGCCACACCTTGCTGTCCACGCTGGGGTAACACCCGAGTTATCAACCAGGCTCTATTAATTATTGCCAGACTGAAGCCATGATTGGTCCATGCCCTGGGGCATCAGGGCTTAACGGTGGCTGCATCCATGGCAGCTCCCGACAATCCCCTCGCCGCAGCCTCCTGAGTCACTGGGGTTACAGGCAGTGCCACTGTGCCTGGAAAACTCGTGTTTTTTTTTTTTTTTAATTCCGTGCCTTGGACTTGAACCAAGAAAAGATTGCCAAGTTCTCCTACAAAGGGGTCCATTGAAATGCACATGAACCCCAGCTCCTGCCACCCGGTGGGTGAGAGGAGGCAGGTGTGGCCGTGGAAGAAGGCCAGTGAAGTGACCACTGAGGTCAGTAGAGTGAGGGCCCCCGTCACTGTTGCTCTGAATCTTAGCACTCTTCCCTCTGACATCCCAGTTTCAACAATGATTTTTTTTGTGTGCTGGGATGGAACCCAGGTCACAGCCAGGCAAGTGCCCCAGCACTGTGTGTGTATATGGCACCCCCCTCCCAGCACTCGGGGTTGAACCAGGGGTGCTCTACCACTGAGCCACACGCCCACCCTGGTTATCTGTATTTTCTGACTGGGTCTTGCTAAGTTGCTAAGGCTGGCCTTGAACTCGTGATCCTCACACCTCAGCCTCCCAAGTACCTGGAACCACTGCACCTGGCCATACTTTTAAATTTTAAAAGTTCATGGGGCCAGAAATGGCACACATCTCTAATCTCTGCTGTTCAGGAAGCTGAGACAGGAAGATTGCAAGTTTGAGGCCAGCTTCAGCAATTTAGTGAAACCCTCGGCAACTTAACAAGATCCTGTCTCAAAATAAAAAATGAGAAGGGTTGGGGATGTGGGTCTGTGTGTGGCAAAGTGCCCTGGGTCCAGACCCCCTACAGGTTCACATAAGAATCTGCTCTTCCTACATGAGGGGCAGAGGAAGGTCCCGCGGGTCCCAGCCTGGTGCTGGTGCTGGGTGTAGGCCTTTACTTATTTATGTGGTTCCTGGATGGTGGCTCCATTTCCAGGTTCTAGGTTCACTTTCTGAGTAGGAAGAAGGAAAAAGGGATAAAAAGCAAATTGTAGCCAGCCTGATGTATCCTTAGGTTGCTCACCTTGTCCAAGGCGTGGCCCTGCCTTTTGCTGCCAGAACACAGGACTGATCACCTGTGGGGCTCACATCTGATGCACTTCTGCATCCTGGCCCCATCTACCACTGGCCCGTCCCTGTTCACCCCAACCCCGTCCCCATCTGCCTTCCTGGTCGCCGTCTACCTGGGCCCTACCTACCTCCCTGGCCCCATCCACCACCTGGCCTCTGTTCACCCTGGCTCCCCTGAGTTCTCAATCGCCTCCCACTCAGCTCTGCAGGTCACCAGGACAGGGAGAGGCAGAGGGACTTGGTGGGAATTGTCAGGGCCCTGGGGAAGGGCATGGCTGGAATTAGGAGTTCTGCCGGGTGTCTTGGAGGGCCTCCTGAGGGAGCCTGAGTGCTGAGACGTGTGGTCAGCGTAGCTCAGGAACGCAGGTGGTGTGAGTCTGGGGACACAGATGGCCTCCTGGGGCTGGTCAACCTGTCCATCACAGGGCCACTGGAAGCCCAGGATGTGCATGGACGGAGCTGAGGCTGTGGGCAGGGTGTGCTTCACTGAGCCGCGTGTTGCTCCTCAGAAGTTCCCCTGTAAGCGGTACGTTGGCCACACTGGCCACCCTGGGTCTCTAGAGGGGCTTTAGCAGCCATCTCCTCACCCTGCCTGTCTCCCTCTAGGCTGTACCCCCAGGAAGTGTGGCCGGGGTGTCACCGACATCGTCATCACCCGGGAGGAAGCACAGCGGATTCGCAGGTACCCCATGCTGCAGTGCTCTGTCCAGGCACCCGGTCAGGGTTGAGCCACGGGTGGGAGGTGGCCCACTTCAGACAGGTCAGCACGGTCATCATTCCCCAGGGCTCTCAAGGGGAGTCGACAAGTTACTTGCTTCCTACAAGCAAAGGCCACGGCCCTGCTGTCCTTTCTGACAGAACATTCCAGAGGCCTAGCCGACCCTTCAGGGCAGCTTGCCCATAGCTGTCCAGGGAGCCCAAGGCCATCCGCCTGGAGACTGCTCCCCCTGCTCTGGGGAAGGTCCCCAGATCCTGTTCCCGGGTCTGCTCTCATCTGGCCAGGCGTCATCTCCACAGAGCCCGTCCCTCTCAAGACCGCCTGTCCCTCTGGGGATCGCCCGTCCCTCTGGAGATCGCCCGTCCCTCTGGGGATCGCCTGTCCCTCTCGGGATCGCCCGTCCCTCTCGAGACCGCCTGTCCCTCTGGGGATCGCCGTCCCTCTGGGGATCACCCGTCCCTCTCGGGATCTCCTGTCCCTCTCGGGATCGCCCGTCCCTCTCGAGACCGCCTGTCCCTCTGGGGATCGCTGTCCCTCTGGGGATCACCCGTCCCTCTCGGGATCTCCCGTCCCTCTCGGGATCGCCGTCCCTCTGGGGATCGCCGTCCCTCTGGGGATCGCCTGCTTGGAGGCAGTGGTGCTTTTAAAGAAGACCTGGGAAGAAAGCTTCGAGGTCCAGTCAGTGTCAGACTCAGTGTGAGGAGTGGCCCTTGGCCCCGGAGGCCTCTCCTCTGTCCCCACACAGTGTCCTGCTGCGAGTCCCCGAGGGAGTGCACCTCTTCTGCATTCTCCTGCTCTGTGGGGTCAGAGTCCCCAGTGACCTCGAGATGTCTGTCAGAGCTGCTGCTTCTTGATGGGTCTTCTCTGGTCCAGGTGCCGACAGGAGGTCTTGGCCTCTTCCCCTCCTGAGCTGTGATCACCCAAGCCCAACCTGCCGGGAGCAGATCAGTTGGGTCCACCCAGGCTCCTGAGGCCCTCTGACCTCCTTCATGCTAAGCCCTGGGTCCTGAGTGCAGGAGGTGGTAGTGTCTGTAATGTCAGGCAACCAAAAGGAGGCAGGTTTTAAAAGGCCGCTGATCCAGGCTTTATTGAGATCCCCCCACCCTGGGCGGAGCTCTCTCAGACCCACGGAGCAGATAGGAAGAGGCCTGAGGAGAAACCGGGAGGGGGCTTGACCGGACTGGCAGGAAGGGAAGGACTTGGGACAGGAAAAGAGGTTTTTAGAGTCCCTGGTCCCAGTGAAGCTGGTCGGGGGAACTGGCTGAGATCCAGGATGGGCCAGGACACCCTGCTGATTGACAGGCGGTCCCGTGGTGCCCGATTGATGTCTCTTTCTCTGCTTGGTGCTTTGTTCCTAAGTCACTTTCATCGGCCTGACAGTGTCCTCACTTGCTCTGAAGGCTGAGGGCTCTGGTCTGCATGGGTTTCATACGTCACAGCGGAGCCTGGGGACATGGTCCAGATCACACTGATTCGTGTTCCTGGATACCTCAGACAGGATTCCAGTCACTCAATTCTGGTTTAAACCACTTTCCCCACAGTATAGCCGAGAAGGGCTTCTCCCTGGGAGGATCCGACGGAGGGGTGAGTTGGCTGCAGCCCCTGCCCACTTCTCTCTTTACCTTTAACTCTGCTCTCCCTGGGGTGGGGGAAGGCCCCCCTCTGTGACCCCCCAGTAGGTGGGCTGGCTGGGTCCTCCACAGTGTCCCTGGCACTGACGTGGTACTGCTCCTGATGGGTGCTTGGAGGCACCACGTGTCGGGGGACAGTGTCCTGGGCCTCGCTGCTGCCTTTTCAAGGTGTGCCACAGCTGGCTCAGGACACCCTGGCCTTGTAGATCCTGGGGTGGGATGGGGAGGTCGAAAGGCAGGGAGCGGACGGGAAGAGTCAGGAGTGTGCGAGGCTGGTGTCGGGCAGCGCAGACAGGACAGCTGTGGAGCTGCCCAGAGAGGCCGAGCCCATGAGCAGAGGGTGCTCAGGGGACTCTGCCGCCTTGAGCCTGAGGCTCTGTAGACCCACGGGGCCTGTCACCTGCTGCGCAGAGGTGTGTCACCTGGAGCCTGAGTGTGTGACCAGGTTTGGAAAGAGGCCCTTTGCAGATGTAATGAATGACCTGGAGATGAGGTCATCCTGAATTATCAGGGTGGGCCCTAAACCCAAGGACAGTGTTCTCCCCAGAGGGAGGCAGAGGGAGGCTGGGAAGGAGGAGAAAGGCCTGAAGCTGGACTGAGCTAAGGGCTGCATGGCCCAGAGCTGGAAGGACGAGGAAGGTTCCACAGCTGCAGCCCCGAGGCCACGTCCCGTGGACAGGCAGCTCCTGGCCCTCGGCACTGTGCTTGGTGCTCGGAGCGTGGCCCTGTCCTGGGGTCAGGCCTCCTGTGTGTTGGGTGACAGTTGAGTTATGGTCACGGCACACCTGAGGCATCTGGGAAGATTAATTGTCAGACTTTTCTAGAACTTCAGAGTACTTCTGTGATGGCATGGCCATCTGTAGCTCTCTTCTTGCATCTTAGTTTAGTCCAGTTGGGGATTTACTAAATTCCGTATATGGGTGGACTCTTTACTCTTTCCTGGCCTCCCGTGGGCTTCATCTTGCACCCAGTTGGTCAGGTGGCTGTGTGGAGGTTCAGCGAGCATTTATTCAGCCCCCATTGCATTTACACCCTGGGACAGTCATTGTAGTCCTGAGAAGAGGGATGCACACAGGCGAGGTAAGAATGGTCAGCACTGGTGGCCACTCCAGCATGGGAAGGACTCGGAAGTAGGCAGCGGGGGCATGTCCAGCAAGTCCGTGAGGTGCTCATCCAGGAGCAGTGAGCACCTAAGCCAGTGTGTGCCGAGCTCCAGTGTGCCAGCCCGGCCAGAGTCCCTGGCCACTGAGGGGAGGATGGCACGTCCATGCAGTGGACGCCACAGCAGCAAGAGGGAGCAGGCTGTTGGCATGGCAACAGCAGGGCAGGCCACTGGTACCAGGATGAGAAAGAGCACAGACCAGGAGCCCAGCCTATGCCTCCCCTCAGACTGATTGCAGGTGCCCGCCAGGGCTGCAGGGCACTTTGGGGTGAAGGACATGTCTGCTGTCTGCCTGAGTGTCCCATGGAGTGTGCAGTCAGATCTTATCTGTGCACTGATGTTTCACACGTACCCAGTTGAATGCACGCCCAGTTTTCCCTGCAGAGCGGAAGGAGGGAGGGAAGGAGAGGAGGAGCCGGGGCAGGAGCCGGTGGCTTTGGGACCACACAGGCGTGCACAGAGGTTTCTGGGAAACGTGTCCATGGCTGACCCCAGAATGTCAGGCAGCAGGGAGTGATGCGTTGGTCAGGGAGGCACTGTCATGAGGCAGGGTTAGGAAGTTGGCCCGTGGGGGTGGCCCGGGGAGTGGGTTTGTCTGGCAGCTTTGGAAGTGGCCATGGCCCCCCACCCCATGGCTTCTCTTCTAGGCGTCCATCCTGGACCTGCACTCAGGAGCCCTGTCTGTGGGGAAGCACTTCGTGAACTTGTACAGGTGAGAAGCAGGGAGGGTGGTGAGTGCCTGGGCGTGGTCCTGGTGTGTCCACCCAGGATGCTGAGGGGCAGAGCTGCTTTGGTGCCCTGGGAGTGGGGTCTGTCTGGTCCTGGTCCAGGAGCCTCAGAGCAGTCTGAGTCGGTCCTGTTAGGGGTGTGTGCAGACATCAGAGCCATTTGGACGCTGGGGCCTGAGTGAGGTCCCTGTGCGTGGTCCACCCCAGAAGGGCCAGAGCCCCTAGGAGACTCACGGGCCTCGCCCAGGGTCCCCCATCTGCCGACAGCCGGCTTCCCTGCTCTGTTCCTGTCCCCTTCAGTTCCTTTGTCAGTTATCACTTCAGGAGTGGGAGTCGCTGCAGGACAACCAGGCTCTTCCAGGACTGAATTCAAAGGACACAGGAAAAGTCTAGGAGATGTCACATCTGCTCTTCTTTTCACAGGTATTTTGGAGATAAAATACAGAACATCTTCTCTGAAGAGGACTTCCAGTTGTATAGGTAAGGAGGAGGCCAGAGACTCGGGCCAAGGGGGGAGGGCTGGGTGAGCGAGGGAGCACTCTGCCCAGGAGTGGGCTGCGTGGGGGAGCAGCAGACCCAGGCCCTGCGGCCCAGTCCTGCGGGAGGCCTCCTCCCCGGACGCCCCTGAGTGTCACCCTGGGGCAGCTCCTCCACCTGCAGCTTCTAAACCTGGGCCTTTGGGTGGAGACCCACGTTGGGCTGCAGGACATGCTGCAGGAGGGTCCCACAGCCCACTCCACAGCTAGCCCAACAGTGTGGGGGGCACAATGGGCACAGCGTGGCTCCCTGGAGTGGATCTGGGTATGGCCCCTGCGCCTGCATGGCTTTGTGAGGCCCCTTCTGTGCCCTTATGGCTCCAGCCCCTGACCATGGGGCACCTGCACCTTCAGCCGATGCCTGGAGACAGCCGACCCTCCACCTCCACCTCTCCAGGGACATGGTTGCTCAGGGAAACCCAGGCTAAGGTCCAGGGTGCAAGAGGAGGGCCTGGTTGCCTGCACAGCTAGTAGACGCCAGTCTAGCAGACCCTACCATCCCAGAGCCTGGGCAGCAGGGGCGTGGCTCCTGTGTGAGGGCCTGTGCATGGCCCACCCAGGGCCCAGGCCGTGACAGTCCTCAGGTGACCAGCAGGTTCGTGGCTCCTGTGTGAGGGCCTGTGTGTGGTCCACCCAGGGCCCAGGCTGTGACAGTCCTCAGGTGACCAGCAGGTGTATGGCTCCTGTGTGAGGGCCTGTGTGTGGTCCATTAGGGCCCAGGCTGTGACAGTCCTCAGGTGACCAGCAGGTGTGTGGCTCCTGTGTGAGGGCCTGTGTGTGGTCCACCCAGGGTCCAGGCCGTGACTGTCCTCAGGTGACCAGCAGGTGCGTGGCTCCTGTGTGAGGGCCTGTGTGTGGTCCACTTAGGGCCCAGGCTGTGACAGTCCTCAGGTGACCAGCAGGTGTGTGGCTCCTGTGTGAGGGCCTGTGTGTGGTCCACCCAGGGCCCAGGCCATGAATGTCCTCAGGTGACCAGCAGGTGCGTGGCTCCTATGTGAGGGCCTGTGCATGGTCCACCCAGGGCCCAGGCCCTGAAAGTCCTCAGGTGACCAGCAGGTGTGTGGCTCCTGTGTGAGGGCCTGTGTGTGGTCCACTTAGGGCCCAGGCTGTGACAGTCCTCAGGTGACCAGCAGGTGTGTGGCTCCTGTGTGAGGGCCTGTGTGTGGTCCATTAGGGCCCAGGCTGTGACAGTCCTCAGGTGACCAGCAGGTGTGTGGCTCCTGTGTGAGGGCCTGTGTGTGGTCCATTAGGGCCCAGGCTGTGACAGTCCTCAGGTGACCAGCAGGTGTGTGGCTCCTGTGTGAGGGCCTGTGTGTGGTCCACCCAGGGTCCAGGCCGTGACTGTCCTCAGGTGACCAGCAGGTGCGTGGCTCCTGTGTGAGGGCCTGTGTGTGGTCCACTTAGGGCCCAGGCTGTGACAGTCCTCAGGTGACCAGCAGGTGTGTGGCTCCTGTGTGAGGGCCTGTGTGTGGTCCACCCAGGGCCCAGGCCATGAATGTCCTCAGGTGACCAGCAGGTGCGTGGCTCCTATGTGAGGGCCTGTGCATGGTCCACCCAGGGCCCAGGCCCTGAAAGTCCTCAGGTGACCAGCAGGTGTGTGGCTCCTGTGTGAGGGCCTGTGTGTGGTCCACTTAGGGCCCAGGCTGTGACAGTCCTCAGGTGACCAGCAGGTGTGTGGCTCCTGTGTGAGGGCCTGTGTGTGGTCCACCCAGGGTCCAGGCCATGAATGTCCTCAGGTGACCAGCAGGTGTGTGGCTCCTGAGTGAGGGCCCTGTGTGGTCCACCCAGGGCCCAGCCTGTGACTTCTGAGATGGCCAGCTGGGCCACTGGCCCTCACTTGTTTATTTTGCGCAGTGTGCTTTTTGCTGGTGTGCGTAAGCCTGGTCACACAGGAAGTGTACAGTAGCACTTGGATGTATTGAGTTCAAATCACATGAAACAACATGAGTATGCGGAGGGAGGGGAGCAGGCCGAGTGTCCTGTCCTGCTGCACCTTGGCTGTGCCTCTCTCAGGCCTGCAGAGAACCGGGAGGGAGAGCTGTAAAGGCAGCTGCTGCTGGGGGCTCTCGGGGTCCCACGCAGAACCTGGCACAGCTGCGGTGAGGAGAAAGCTGTTTGTGGGACAGCAGCTGCAGGACGGTCCCCGAGAGCACCCTGGGCTGCTGTGCCAGGTGCTGGCAAGGTTCCTGCCAGGACACGCCCTCCTCAGAGCGTCTGCAATGCTCCAGTTTACCTGGCTGCCGGGCAGGGACGGGGAGGCACGGTCCCCAGGTTAGTCCAGTGTTTTCTCACTGCTGTTCCTCTGGTGGACATCGGGGGGGTTTGTGATCCCCTGAGAAGAACCAGGAGGACTGAGGGCGGGAGCACGGGTCCTCCTTGTGTGGCCAGCAGCCACCATGATGGACACTGGGAAGAGGGCTCTGATTCGGAAGGGGTGGGTGACACTGCCTGTGCCTGCAGAGGCCACGGGAGGCGTGGAGGGAGAGGGCCAGGGCTTGCAGACAGAAGCAGGACCTGCCGTCTGGGGCAGAGCAGCATCTGTCCTGGGGAGCGGCCGGCTGGCCAGTGCTGCGTGGAGACACGTGGGTTTGAAGATAGGATTGGAGAATATCACAGACGTTTAGGTCTTTCATTGAGTGCAGAATTTGGTCCAATGCTGTTTGCAAAGCTTTGGTACCTGAGGATGAACAAGAATCAGGAAAGTTAAGCCAGCCAAACCCGACATTCCTGTAGTCCTTCTTGTGCCGTGGTTGGTGACAGATGTTGGTACACACTTGCTCACCCAGTGCAGGCTGGAAGCCTTCCTGATGTGACAGGCAGTCCACACAGCCTCTTTGAATGTCACCCCGCCTCGGGGAAGAACACTCATTTTCCAAGATGACGAGTCAATGGGGGCATGATGCGGCCCCCTGGTGGGAGCCTGTGTCCAGGAGCACTATTGGCCTGTGGCACCCACGTTGAAGGAGCCATGGGGTCTGGAAATGTGCGAGGACTTGTGTGCAGCTGCTCTTAGGCTAAATGCCTGGAGCAGGTTCAGGACGCAGTGCAGGTGCTTTTGTGTGTGCGTGAGGACTGCGCATGTGGGCAGCACATGTGGGCATGTAGGTTGGCATGCAGATGTGCGCACCCGCCTATGCACTGCAGCTGTGTGTGCACAGAACAGGTGTGTGTCGTGTATCTCTGCATGTACTGTGACAAAGGTGTGCATGTGTGTGTGTGCATGTGCTATACACAGGTTTATACGAAGTGCACAGGTGTGAGCTCAGGTAGGCCTATGCATGTGTGTGCCTAGGTGTGCAGGCAGGGGTGTGTGTGGTGTGTATGTAGACAGGTGTGTATGCACGTTGCCATCTTGGAAAACAAGTGTTCATCCCTGTGGCGGGAGTGACATTCACGAAGGCTGTGTATATGTAGACAGGGTGTGTGCGTGTGATGTGTATATGGACAGGGGTGTGTGTGTGTGCCTAGGTATGTATGCATGGGTGTATGTGTGTGCCTAGTATGCATACAGGTGTGTGTGTGTGTGCCTGCCTAGGTGTGCAGGGAGTGGTGTGTGTGCCTGTCTAGGTGTGCAGGGAGTGGTGTGTGTGTGTGTCTAGGTGTGCAGAGAGGGGTGTGTGTGTGCCTAGGTATGCAGGCAGGGGTGTGTGTGTGTGCCTAGGTGTGCAGGCAGGGGTGTGTGTATGCCTAGGTGTGCAGGTAGGGGTGTGTGTGTATGTAGGTGTGCAGGCAGGGGTGTGTGTGTGTAGGTGTGCAGGCAGGGTGTGTGTGTATATAGGTGTGCAGGCAGGGTGTGGGTATGTGTGCCTAGGTGTGCAAGTGTAGGTGTGCAGGTAGGGTGTGTGTGTATATAGGTGTGCAGGCAGGGGTGTGTGTGCCTAGGTGTGCAGGCAGGGTGTGTGTGTAGGTGTGTAGGCAGGGGTGTGTGTGTGTGTAGGTGTGCAGGCAGAGTGTGTGTGCCTAGGTGTGCGGGCAGGGATGTGTGTGCCTAGGTGTGCAGGCAGGGTGTGTGTGCCTAGGTGTGCAGACAGGGGTGTGTGTGTAGGTGTGCAGGCAGGGTGTGTGTGCCTAGGTGTGCGGGCAGGGTGTGTGTGCCTAGATGTGCGGGCAGGGTGTGTGTGCCTAGATGTGCAGGCAGGGTGTATGTGTGTGTGCCTAGGTGTGCGGGCAGGGTGTGTGTGCCTAGGTGTGCGGGCAGGGATGTGTGTGCCTAGGTGTACGGGCAGGGTGTGTGTGCCTAGATGTGCAGGCAGGGTGTGTGTAGGTGTGCAGGCAGGGTGTGTGTGCCTAGGTATGCAGGCAGGATGTGTGTGTAGGTGTGCAGGCAGGGTGTGTGTGCCTAGGTGTGCAGGCAGGGTGTGTGTGCCTAGGTGTGTAGGCAGGGTGTGGGTATGTGTGCCTAGGTATGCAGGCAGGGGTGTGTGTGTGTAGGTGTGCAGGCAGGGTGTGTGTGCCTAGGTGTGCGGGCAGGGTGTATGTGTGTGTGCCTATGTGTGCAGGCAGGGTGTGTGTGCCTAGGTGTGCAGGCAGGGTGTGTGTGTAGGTGTGCAGGCAGGGTGTGTGTGCCTAGGTGTGCAGGCAGGGTGTATGTGTGTGTGCCTAGGTGTGCAGGCAGGGTTTGTGTGCCTAGGTGTGCAGGCAGGGTGTGTGTGCCTAGGTGTGCAGGCAGGAGTGTGTGTGTGTGTAGGTGTGTAGGCAGGGTGTATGTGTGTGTGCCTAGGGGTGCGGGCAGGGTGAGGTATGTAGGTGGAGGTGGAAGCTGGTGTGTCTGCACACTGGAGTCACAGGGGAGCCTGTCCCACCCACTCCCGCTCTGCTCTCCGGCTTGGGCTCCTGGGGTCTGCACTGCCTGGAGCCTCGATGCTGGTCAGATGCACCTCGGGGCCTGGGGTCCCCCTAGATGCTGCTGTGGCGTCTGCAGCTGCAGGGTGGGCTTGCAGCAGGGCTCCTCCTGCCTCCGGGACCCCACCTCCTCCAGGCCTGGCCTGCTCTGGGACCGCAGGTGGGGGAACGGGCCTGTGGGCTCCAGAAGTGTCGTGGTATCTCCTCACCTCTGGGGCCACAGAAAACTCCTGGGGACTGACCGAGCTGTTCCTGAAGGCCACCTTGTGTCCTCGCAGGGACGTGCGGCAGAAGGTGCAGCTCACCATCGCCAAGGCTTTTGGCATCAGCGTGTCCTCGCTGTACCTGACGAAGCCCACCTTCTTTTCCCGCATGAACAGCTCGGAGGCCCGGACAGCTCACGATGAGTACTGGCATGCACACGTGGACAAGGTGGGCCCTGGGCTGCCAGCCTGGCCTGCTTTCTTCTGCGCGGCTGCTGGGCTCGGCCGCAGGCATCTGCTCTGCAGCGTTTATGTCCTGACACTCTGGGCCTTTTCTCCGGGGCGTCAGGGCACACCCTAAGTGGAGGGACAGTTTCCCAGGTGTCAGTGACAGAGATGAGAGTGACGTGCTGTCCCCCACATTTACCTCCTGGCCACCTCCCATGCTCCCTTTGCTCACGAATTCACACCCTGCCCACCTCCCCGGCTTGGTCTCTCCTTGGCCTCTCAGTTGTGGAGTGCTTGCATCACATGCACAAGGCCCTGGGTTCCATCCCAGCACCACACACACACACACACACACATACAAAGTGGGGGTTACTGAGGGTGTGGCTCAGTGGTTGAGAGTCCCTGGGTTCAATCCCCAGTACCAAAAAAAAAAGAAAAAGAAAAATGTCTGGGCCTGCCCCCACCTGAGGGAAGCAACGTGCCCTCCTGCTTGGTCGCACCTCCCGCGGGAGCCTGCCCACCAGCTCCTCGATAGGCCTCAGCTTGTGTTTTGCTGGAACACGCTGCTCAGGTGCCTGGTGCCTGGGAGGCCCCAGCTCGGCACCACCCTGTGCACTCTGCAGGTTCCCACGCTGGAGAGAGAAACTGGCCTGGGGCCAGGACCTGCGGACACCAGGGCGCTCCCTCCTGAGCCTCCTTCCCACCTCCTCCGCAGGTGACCTACGGCTCCTTCGACTACACCTCGCTGCTCTATCTCTCCGACTACCTGGAGGACTTTGGCGGAGGGCGCTTCGTGTTCATGGAGGAAGGGGCCAACAAGACAGTGGAGCCAAGAGCAGGTAGGACACACAGGCTGGCCAGCAGGCCAGGGCCTGGACGTCAGCCTTGCCTAGTCAGTGACCACCTCACACCTGTGCATGTGTGTGGGCCGTGAGTGGGCAACTACACTCGGGCAGTGCTGCATTCACAGAGCGCCTGCTGTATTTTAGGCTTGATGCTGGGGTGTCCAGGCCCACCTGCCGCTGTGAGACCAGGAAGCCAGTGTCAGTGGCTTGAGGTCACTGCAGGTCAGTGGCAGAGCCGGGCACCTGGTGGCATCACTGTGGCACACAGGGTCCCGGGCCCCCCGGGGTGTGAACCTGCTCAGTGCCCTTCTCAGATATGACCTGGGTCAGGTGAAGGCTGCGCAGGGCTCTGTGTCCATCTCCAACACCAAGAGAGTGAGTGGACACGTCCGCCAGGCTTCCCACCTGACGTGGGGCACCAGTGGCCCCTCAGCGGTCACCCGCCTGGCCCCACCCACCTCCTCCCTCAGAACCCGGGGTGAGGGGTGGCTGGAATGCCCCAGGCTGCCGCCCACGCTCAGTGGGTGGCCCTTGGAAGGTGAGCGGCACAGTGCCTGGCCCTGGTGCTCCCATGGAGGGGGCTCTGGGCACTGAGGGACGTGCAGAGAGGAGAGGCAGCCTGCAGGGAAGGACAGCAGGCCCAGGCCGTTTGGGCTCTGGGAGCGGGACCCGGGGGCCTCCTTCAACCTTGAGGCTCCTGGTGCCTGTGCAGAGAGGTGGACCGCGGCACGCAGGGCAGGGTTCCCTGAGAAGGACAAGGAGCGCCAGGCGGACACCTTGCCCACAGGGGCCTCTCGTGGGAGGCAGTAGGTGTCCTGCAGTGGGCCTGCACCTGGCCTGCAGAAGGTCCTGAGTCCATGGCCCGCAGCCACATGGTCCACAGTGCCCCTGCCTGCTGGGCTGCACCAGGTGGGCACGCCGGAGGTGTGTCGGGCCCGGCTGGCCTTGGTGCTCTGTCCTGGGGGTGCCTGTGACCCCTGCTGGCAGCTCCAGTCCTCAAGCCAGCCCTGTGCTGAGCCTGGAAAGGTCATCTGGGTCTGTCCACCTGGGTCTGTTGGGTGTTGGACGCCAGCACGGTGGGAGGCAGGCAGGTCCAGGGATGCGCCTGTATCGGGGCGACCATGGGGGGAAGCCACGGGAGGTGCTGGGGTTCATTCTGGGGGTGCTGGAGATCTCATGAGGAGGCCACACCGCAGGGACAGAGTAGGGGGTTTCCCCTTGTGTGGGGGGTTTGGACACACACTGCTTTTCCTGCAGCCTAGGGGTCACGGCGGAAGCTTCCAGACTTGCGATCCTCCTTTCTCAGCCTCCTGAGCTGCTGGGGTTGTAGATGGCCTTTTGCTCCTGGCCCTGTGGCACTTCTGCCATGACCCCACAGTGGGCTTGGGCTGGGGCCTGCTCTTGGACACAGTGCTGTGGCCGCAGTCCCCCTAACAGGCCTCCCCCTCTAGCTGGGAGGTTCAGCTGGCTCCGTCCTGGCCTCACCCAGTCTTTTGTCACCAGTTTGGCCAGATGTCTGTCCAGCTGCACAGCAGTAGTGCAGCCGGCCTCTTCTCCAGAAGCTCAGTCAGCACTTCTGTGGGAAAACCGTGGACTGCAGCTCTTCAGCAGGTCTTGCTTTTAGACATTTAAGCATGAACCCGGTAGGTACAGTGGTCACACCTGACATCTCAACAACTCAGGACCCGGAGGCAGGAGGACTGCAAGTTCCAGGCCAGCCTGGGCAGCTTAGTGAGGCCCTGTCTCCAAATAAAAAATGAGAAAGGGCTGGGGATGCGGCTCAGTTTTTCAAGTGTCCCTGGGTCCATCCCAGTACCAGAAGGGTGAGTAGATAGACAGAGACTGAATTCAGGGTACTTTATTACTGAGCTACATCTCCAGCCCTTGTTTTTTAAATTTTTGGGGGTTCTTTAGGGATTGAACTCCTGTACACTTAACCACTGAGCCACATTCCCCAGCCGCTTTTTATATTTTACCTACAGACAGAGTCTCGCTGAGTTGCCTAGGGCCTCACTAGGTGGCTGAGGCTGACTTTGAACTTGTGCTCCTCCTGCCTCCGCCTCCCGAGATACTGGGATTAGAGACGTGTGCCACCCCCGCTGGGCTTATATAATTGCATTTTATGAAACCTGGGTGAGGTCACACAGGTCAGCATGTCAGCAGTTCTCTCCATGAGTGGCAAACAGTGTTTTTGTAGAGAAACCTTACAGAGCCAAGAGCAGAGCCCCGGACATGGGTCTCCAGGCCACTCACTGCAGGGGCTCGGAACTCAGCGAGGCCGTTAGAACAGTCAGTCTCCTCGGGTGCAGGGGTCTGGATCAACAGCCCGCGGGAGCCGGGCCTGCCCTGCACAGGGTTTCTCCAGCTCTGCATTGTAAGCAGTCTGACTGCATCGGCCACCAGGGTGCGGGGCACATCCAGGGGACCTTCCTCCCTCTTCAGACTTGGCCAAGTCGCACGCAGGAGAGGAAGAGAGGGGAGGCAGTGGCCTCTGGGGGAAGCCTGGAGCCAGGCCCGTGGCGGACCACATCTGGGAACCTCTGAGGGCTTCCCGACACCAGAGCGCAGGCTTCCTGTGAAGATGTGCCGCAGGCCGTCTCAGCACACAGGCAGACGTGCACAGGATTCTCTGGGAGGACGCCCAGCTGGGCCGTGTCTGGGCTGCCATTGGGTTTCCACCTAAAGGGGCCGTAGGTGGCGGTGAGCAGCTTCTCTGGCTTGTCCTCTGTACTTGGTCTCTATTCTCCACATGTGATGAGAAACCAGGTCTTGGATTGCCAGATGGAGGCTGCGGGGGGGCCTGGAGGTGGGCTGGCTGCGGGGGGCCTGGAGGTGGGCTGGCTGTGGGGGCCCTGGAGGTGGGCTGGCTGTAGGGGCCCTGGAGGTGAGCTGGCTGTAGGGGCCCTGGAGGTGGGCTGGCTGTAGGGGCCCTGGAGGTGGGCTGGCTGTAGGGGCCCTGGAGGTGGGCTGGCTGCGGGGGGCCTGGAGGTGGGCTGGCTGCGGGGGGCCTGGAGGTGGGCTGGCTGTAGGGGCCCTGAAGGTGGACTGGCTGCGGGGGCCCTGAAGGTGGACTGGCTGCGGGGGGCCTGGAGGTGGGCTGGCTGCGGGGGCCCTGAAGGTGGACTGGCTGCGGGGGGCCTGGAGGTGGGCTGGCTGCGGGGGCCCTGGAGGTGAGCTGGCTGCGGGGGGCCTGGAGGTGGGCAGGCTGCGGGGGGCCTGGAGGTGGGCAGGCTGCGGGGGGCCTGGAGGTGAGCTGGCTTCGGGGGGCCTGGAGGTGGGCTGGCTGCGGGGGGCCTGGAGGTGAGCTGGCTGCGGGGGGCCTGGAGGTGGGCTGGCTTCGGGGGGCCTGGAGGTGGGCTGGCTGCGGGGGCCTGGAGGTGGGCTGGCTGCGGGGGCCTGGAGGTGGGCTGGCTTCGGGGGGCCTGGAGGTGGGCTGGCTGCGGGGGCCTGGAGGTGGGCTGGCTGTGGGGGCCCTGGAGGTGGGCTGGCTGCGGGGGCCCTGGAGGTGAGCTGGCTGCGGGGGGCCTGGAGGTGGGCTGGCTTCGGGGGGCCTGGAGGTGGGCTGGCTGCGGGGGCCTGGAGGTGGGCTGGCTGTAGGGGCCCTGGAGGTGGGCTGGCTGTGGGGGCCCTGGAGGTGGGCTGGCTGCGGGGGGCCTGGAGGTGGGCAGGCTGTAGGGGCCCTGGAGGTGGACTGGCTGTAGGGGCCTGGAGGTGGGCTGGCTGTAGGGGCCCTGGAGGTGGGCTGGCTGTAGGGGCCCTGGAGGTGGGCTGGCTGTAGGGGCCCTGGAGGTGGGCTGGCTGCGGGGGGCCTGGAGGTGGACTGGCTGCGGGGGGCCTGGAGGTGAGCTGGCTGCGGGGACCTGGAGGTGGGCTGGCTGTAGGGGCCCTGGAGGTGGGCTGGCTGTAGGGGCCCTGGAGGTGGGCTGGCTGCGGGGTCCTGGAGGTGGGCAGGCTGTGGGGGCCCTGGAGGTGGGCTGGCTGTAGGGGCCCTGGAGGTGGGCTGGCTGCGGGGGGGCCTGGAGGTGGGCAGGCTGCGGGGGGCCTGGAGGTGGGCTGGCTGTAGGGGCCCTGGAGGTGAGCTGGCTGCGGGGGGGCCTGGAGGTGGGCAGGCTGCGGGGGGCCTGTAGGTGGGCTGGCTGCGGGGGGCCTGGAGGTGGGCTGGCTGTAGGGGCCCTGGAGGTGGGCTGGCTGCGGGGGGCCTGGAGGTGGGCTGGCTGCGGGGGGCCTGGAGGTGAGCTGGCTGCGGGGGGCCTGGAGGTGAGCTGGCTGCGGGGGGCCTGGAGGTGGGCTGGCTGTAGGGGCCCTGGAGGTGGGCTTGCTATAGGGGCCCTGGAGGTGGGCTGGCTGTAGGGGCCTGGAGGTGGGCTGGCTGTAGGGGCCCTGGAGGTGGGCTGGCTGTAGGGGCCTGGAGGTGAGCTGGCTGTAGGGGCCTGGAGGTGAGCTGGCTGCGGGGGGGGCCTGGAGGTGGGTAGGCTGCGGGGGGCCTGGAGGTGAGCTGGCTGCGGGGGGCCTGGAGGTGGGCTGGCTGTAGGGGCCCTGGAGGTGGGCTTGCTGTAGGGGCCCTGGAGGTGGGCTGGCTGTAGGGGCCTGGAGGTGAGCTGGCTGTAGGGGCCTGGAGGTGAGCTGGCTGTAGGGGCCCTGGAGGTGAGCTGGCTGTAGGGGCCCTGGAGGTGGGCTGGCTGTAGGGGCCTGGAGGTGGGCTGGCTGTAGGGGCCCTGGAGGTGAGCTGGCTGTAGGGGCCCTGGAGGTGGGCTGGCTGTAGGGGGCCTGGAGGTGGGCTGGCTGTAGGGGCCTGGAGGTGAGCTGGCTGTAGGGGCCCTGGAGGTGAGCTGGCTGCGGGGGGGCCTGGAGGTGGGCTGGCTGCGGGGGGCCTGGAGGTGGGCTGGCTGCGGGGGGCCTGGAGGTGAGCTGGCTGCGGGGGGCCTGGAGGTGAGCTGGCTGCGGGGGGCCTGGAGGTGGGCTGGCTGTAGGGGCCCTGGAGGTGGGCTGGCTGTAGGGGCCCTGGAGGTGGGCTGGCTGTAGGGGCCTGGAGGTGAGCTGGCTGTAGGGGCCCTGGAGGTGAGCTGGCTGGGGGGGGGCCTGGAGGTGGGCAGGCTGTGGGGGCCTGGAGGTGGGCTGGCTTCTGGGGCGCCTGGAGGTGAGCTGGCTTCTGGGGCGCCTGGGGCGCAGCCTTTTCCGCAGTCTGCCTGGCCACAGAGGCCCCTGTAGCCCCTGCCCTGTATGGAGCTGGAGGTGTCTCCACCTTGTCCCGTGTCCAGCCAGGTTTACTGGTCATGCTGCTGTGTTGTGTGAAAACCCTGCTGGCCAGGCTGGTGGCCTCTGGTCACCTCTCCCCTCTTTTCTCCCAGGGCGAGTCTCCTTCTTCACCTCGGGGTCTGAGAACCTGCACCGGGTGGAGAAGGTCCACTGGGGCACCCGGTATGCCATCACCATCGCCTTCACCTGCAACCCCGACCACAGCATCGAAGACCCAGCATTTACGTAGCCGGTGGGGCCCTGGGATCGTGCCTGGGGCCTGTCCACACCCTCCTCTGGGGAAGCAGCCACGGGCGGGCACTCCGGGGCCGCCTGAGTGTGCGCCCTGCCCCTCTGGGTCCAGCCCATTCCCTCTGCACAGAGTGCCTTATGGATCATCCTTGATTTTGATTTGTGCTGTTTTGATTTTTCACCTGTCTGTAAATGAAGGAGCGGGTTTCGCCTCACAGGCTCTGTGTGTCTGCTGTGGTGTGTGTCCTCGGCGAGCCTGAGGCCTCCTTCCTCAGGAGAGGTCGGGGGCCTGGGAGGAAGTCCTGTCTGTGGACAGGCGGACTTGTTCACCTGGCCTGGTCCAGTTTAAACAGCAGTTGGCCCGTTGAAGACCCGCTGAAGTGTGGGCAGGTTTGATGGGAACACCTCAGGGTCGCAGTTTCCCCAGAGGCAGAAGCAGAAATGGCAACTCGCAGGAGGTTCTGGTGAGCAGCGGCTTCCCGAGTGGGTGTCTGATGATCCAGATGGCCCTGAGCTTGTGCCTGTCAGCACCGGGCCAGTGTGTCCCCACCAAGGAGGCTCTCCCAGGGCCTCCTGCCTGGGCAGGCTGCCTGTCCCACCCCTTTCCTGTCCAAGTGCTGCCCCGGCCTTTCCTGAGAGAGCATCAGTGGTCAGAGGAACCAGAAAACAGCTCAGCTGTGGAGGCAGCCTGTGCCTGAGAAGCACACCCATCAGTGTATCCAGGGTCAGGTGTGGTCCCATGTTGTCCCAGGTGGCTAGTGCCCAGGGCAAGGGTTGACCTCTTACTGAGTACCCCTGGGAGCCAGACTCTCCCAATCACCCCTACCTAGTATGCTGAGCAGTGTGGCTGTGTGCCCCGATGTGGGAGACCAACCTCCCACGGGACTGAGTCACACTCCCCAGCTGGGTGCTGAGAAGCTCAGTCACAGAAATGTGGCAGAGCTTTCCCCATCCTTCTTGGGTCTGAGGGTCGGTGTCTAGTGCATGGGTGTGTCTTGCTAGAGCCCCATGGGTGGAGCTACGCTCACCTGTTCCTTTGTAATCTAACCCCTTGCCCTGTTTAGGGTAGAATCTTCCATGGAAGTGCCTTGTGTGTGTGTCCCCTTCTCTTACTGTGCCCTGGGGTGTGGCCTACCCAGGTGTCAGTCAACCTGCTGACAGTGGACATCATGAAGATAGACTCAGCCCCCCTGAAACCTGACCCCTGGCCTCATTTGAATAGCTTCTCCTACCCGTGCTCGCTCGCTCTCTTCCTGCGGACCCTTAAGGTCAGAGGAGCCGTCACAGCGACCCCAATGAAAAAGGTCTGTGTGTCTCTTGTGGGGTTACTTTGTGCAGCCCAGCCAGCCCAGTTTACCTGGAGTGACCCCTGAGCCTTTTAGTCGCGAGAACAGAAACCCAGCACCCTGATGCTGGAGGAGGCTGCTGCCCTTGGCCCTCAGGCCCTCAAGAGACCAGGTGCAGGGCTGTCTGGGGCTTGTAAAGCCAGGGGAGCATTTCTAGCCCCCGGGAATGAAGGGACCTGAAGCCAGGAGTCTGGGAGCTGAGGTCAGCTCTGCCCGTGGTCTGGCAGGTCCTCCTGCACCACATGCCTGGCTTGGGCAGTGGGCCTCTCTGCTGCACACAGGACAGCTGGAGTGTGCTTGTTCTGGCAGGTTCCACCGTGCACAGGGAGGAGCTCTGGTGCAGGCAGGGGCCAGAGCTGCAAGCCCTGGGCAGTGGGCAGAAGCCTTGGGCCCCTGCAGTCCCTCCCAGGCCTACCCTGGAGGACCCTGGGGCAAGGGCCATGTTGTTCAGGGGGAGTTGGTGGATCTGGGAGGGCGGAGGGTCCAGCTCTGCTGCTGGGTGTGCTGGCTTCTCGGGGATGGCAGCTGTCTGAGCCTGTCCAGTTAGGCTACGGTTCCCAGGCCCGGCTGAAAAAGCCGTGTCCTTCCCCACACTTGGCTTCCCAAAGTTGTGCTTGGGACATGCCAGGTCCCTACTGCGGAACCCCACGGTCGCGCCGTCTGGTCCCAGCCCTGGGGTCCTGCATGGGGCTGGGCACTTCTGTCCTTGAAGCTGCTGCCTCGTACTGCTGGAGAGCTCAGCGGTGGCTCAGGCTGGCCAGACACTGGAGTGGAGACAGGCCATGGGGCTGGACAAGGCCTCAGAGGCTTCTCAAGGGACACTTGACCCACAGCAGACCCCTGAATCTCTATCCTCATAGCTGGGGCCAAAGCCAGGCCTGGGCATCAGCCGCAGGCAGAGCTCTGGGGCTGTGGGAGGAGCCTGCAGGGTGTCCTCGTGGCCAGGGGAGGGCGTCAGAGGGCCAGACCTGAGCCTGCAGGGTGTCCTCGTGGCCAGGGGAGGGCGTCAGAGGGCCAGACCTGAGCCTGCAGGGTGTCCTCGTGGCCAGGGGAGGGCGTCAGAGGGCCAGACCTGAGCAGTCATCACCTGAGTGACCACACATCAGACAGGGCTCCAACCCATGCTTCACAGACCCCCAGCTTCCCTGGAAGGGCAGGACGGATACAGGCCCTGCCAGCTGGCTCCCTCCTCTTTGGGCTCCACCACTGGGCAGTCAGCAGCCCAGAAGACCAATTCCTGGTCCACACCCAGCGTCGGATGTCCTGTGTGACCCTGCAGTGCTTTGTTTTAAGGTCTCCACAAACACGTCACCCGGAAGCCAGCGGACAGAAGCCGGGGGAGGATGGGCACTTGCAGGTCAGGTGTGAGGTTTTGCTTTGACACCTAGAGCTGTTCAGGAGAAGCTGAGGGACCCAGGGCCGTGGCCTGGGGGCCACCCTGCCTGAGGATCTAGGGTGCTGCTGGCCTCTGGCGAGACACCTCAGTCACCAGACGCCTCTTTCCCACGCCTTCAGCAGGGCTCTGGGGCTCAGGGTTGGGGGCATTTCTGCTTGTCACTGAAACAGGAAGGGGACTCTCCTCAACCTCCCTCTTGCTCTTTGTCCCCGTGGATCTGGGGTTCTTTCAGGTCCCGGCCAGCAGGGGGCAGCACCCGATCGCAGTGGCAGCCGCACTGGCCCCGTCTGCCAGAGGGCAGGGGAGGTCTATGCCTGAGCCTCCCCCAGAGGGAATCGGGTCCCTGGTTCCCTCCCCTCCCTCCCCTCCCCCTCCATCCCCTCCCCCTCCCCTCTTCCTCCCTCCCCTCCCCCTCCCCTCCCCCTCCCCTGACCTTCTCTCCCACCTGCAGGTCCTTTTTTGGGGGGTACGGGGGGTTGAACCCAGGGCTGCTCTACCAGCTACACCTCCAGTCCTTCTCTTTTTTTTACTTTGACAGGGTCTCATTGCGCTGTCCAGGCTGGCCTTGACCTTGGCACCCTCCTGGGGTCACAGGCGGGCCTCCCAGCCTGCTTTCCTTCCCTCTTAACCCATTTCGAGGTCTAGAAGATTGAGGGGAGATTGAGCTGGGGCTGACTTCCATGCCTGAGGAGGCTGATGAGGGTCACTGCACAGTGGGGGTCACGGCCATCCTCTGTCCCCTCCTGTGACGTTGACAAAGGACAAAGCTGGCAGATGAGGTGCTTGGGGAGGGCAGGGCACCACAGGGCCTCTGGCATCAGGTGGGCTGCTGGATATGTGGCCACCCTCAACACCTCCTGCCCCTCCCCGGGGCCCCTCCTGCCCAACCCCAACCCCGGGGCCCATCTGGGGCTCGTGGGCCAGTGCTGAGCTGGGGTAGCCCAGTGACCACTCCCGTCTGTCTGATGAGCGGCCAATCCCTGGGCACAACCTTGAGGCATTTTGCAGATGCCCCTGAGGGCTCACCCTCCCCCAGGCCCCACCCAGCCCCGTGGGCCCCTGGGACCCCCCATGGAGGCCCTAGCCCACATGGGGTGACCCGAGTGTTTATTTCAGGTGGTAGGTGTGCCCCCTCATCAGGCCCCCAGCTCCCAGGAGGAATCCTGGAACGGGGTGGCCGGCACTGACCGCCAGCTCATAGGGCCACCACCCTGGGCAGCTGCACCGTCTCTGGATTTCGTGCTGATGCATAGTTCTGGGGTGAGACACAGCTCTGGACTGTCAGTCACATTACAGAGAGCCAGAGGCTACGGAGGGCTCAGGGTGGCCAAGTAGAGGGGCAGCACTCCTGGCCCCTGGTCGGGGTGGACAGTCGCCAGCACAGAGCCGGCAAGGACACATCAGTGCCAGGCACTGGAGTCTGTCCAGCACTTCCCCGGTCACGTGCCTAACCTGGCCCCCACCTGCAGGTCCTGGCGTGGCCTGGCAGCCCCTCAAGCCTCCAGTCCCTCAGTGAAGGGGGCTCCCATGGGCCCCGTGAAAGATGCAGCCGAGGCCAGATGGGGCAGGATGGAGGGGGGAGGGACCTCCCAGGTGGTGACCTCTGGGTGGCCTGAGACAGTGGGAGGTGTCCTGGCTGGGCTGGCAGGGGAGGCAGAGGGGCCAGAGCGTTGGACAGAGTCCTCGGGCTGCTGGGCACGCAAGGCTGCCTTCCCACTCTTTCTGCACTCACCACCCAGTCCACCCGACTTGGAGTCCAGGAGAGCAAAGCCACAGGACGGTGCTGTCCAGCCAGGGCCAGTGCCAACCTGGCACCTGCCCCTGATGGCTTGCGGGACGGGGCTCCTCTGGGGCCTGAGCTAGCCTGGAAAAGGCCTGAGCTGAGCTGCCCACTGGCCACAAGCTGCGTTCCCGCCGGTACCATCATCCGTCTGGAATTTAAATGGAAAAACCTGTCTTGGCACATGGGGAGCGGGGAAGGCGCACTGCTTGGGACAACCTCCCCAGTGCCTGCTCCACACCCAGAGGATGACGGAGCCCAGGGCCTTCCCCAGGTGGCGCTTCAGGCAGCCAGGCAGGACCCACCTGGCAGGCAGGTGTACAGGTGTAGGCTCTGGGCAGGAGGAGCACAGGCTTTTGCAAAGGAATCACAGTCATCCACCCTGCCACCCTCCCAGGCCAGGGCCACCTCTCACCCATAAATGCTATCGCTGTGGTCACCCACAATCCAGTAGGTGTTCCCTCAAATCCTTTTGATGAAGACAATGTCCCAAAGCAGAGAGCTCTGTGAACAAGTAAACAGTGGTATCTACTTGTCGTAGGTGGGACTTCCCAAGAGCTCTCTTCCTGGAAAAGTTAGCAGCACGGGGAACTTAGGTGTGTGTGTTTCTTGTTGGTAAATTATGGGAGAGGACTCACAGACCTGGGCAGGTGCCTGGGTAGTGAGATCTGTACCTCCTTGCCCGGGTGTGTCCCCACACAGCTGAGCACCTGCTGTTCTCCCCCTGTGGACCCACATCAGTGACATCTCAATGCTTGCTGTTGGGGAGAGAGGGTGGGGCCTGGGGCTGTCACAGCCTGGGCTCTGGCTCTGTAGCCCTGGGACTGGGCTGGGCCACTCCCCTGGGAGCTCACGGTACTTGAAAAAGTCCCATGGGGCCCATGGACAGCCTGGAGATGTGGTGTCACCCTCTGCCAGGGCCGAGGTGATCCAGCCCCTGCAGACCTGCCTGGAGACCGCTGGCCAGCAAAGACAGGCACCCAGAAAACTGATCATGGACTGGATGTCCCCTCCCAGCCCGGGACCCAGCGACACATCTGTTCATTCACCACCACGGTGGGCCACAGCCTGTCAGTCACCTCCCCTCCTAATTCTGCTCTGCCCTGAGGCGGTTGGGTGGGGCATCCCCTGGCCTGGCAGGGGTCGCTCCCTTCAGTCCACCAGTCCCCATGCTGGCCGCTTCGCTGCTCCAGGTCTTCCTGGGAGCCTTGTGGGCCCCCCACAGCCAGGATCCCCACCGTTCACCCCGCTCCAGCCCAGACCTACCACCCTTCCCTCCCAACTGAGCGTCTCACAAGGGGATTCCCAAGCAGCTTCTGTGCAGAGAAATCCCTTCCCCTATTGCACCCAAATTACCAGAGGCCTGCGTGCAGGCCAGGCCAGGAAGGGTCCTGCTCAGGGGTGAGTGCCCATGGCACAGCCACCCAGGGAACAGTGGTCTCCACTGAGGACGCGTTAGCCTGCACCCACCCAGCCCCACGGCTGGGATCTGCCAGACCCAGGCATCCACCTCTACGTAGCCGAGCTGCACCACACCTCGCGGGCGAGTCTGAAAGCCGCTAGCTCCCAGACCTTCAGATGGGAGAGAAGATTCTGCCTCGAGGCTGCCAGCCCACAGTCTCCAGAGCCTTTGCTGTGTGTGTCTCCTGCAGGAGACGCGTCTCCTGGGCTGGTTTGTGGTGAGAGTGGCGCCCCTCTGTGGATGGCCCGATCACTGCAGCACACTTCAGGTGAGGAGGTGGGCCTCAGACCAACAAGGAGACAGGAGGCCTGGTGCTCAGTCCATCTGTGCACACCGACCTGTGTGCACCCTCGTCCTGACCCTCTGCTGTCTGCCTCAGACCCATGGACCCTCGGCAGCCTCAGAGCAGAGGTGTAGCCAGGGCAGGTGGGGCCAGGGGCCTTCACAGTGCCTGCTGGGCTTCACACACTCCTGAGCTACAGGAGCCTGCATAGATCACCTTCCTGGCTTTGATGGCACCTACTGCCCCTGGGAGCTGGATTCTGGCAGCTCACTGGGACTTGGGTGCCAGGAATGAGGTGGAAAGGGAGTGACCGAGGGTGGGGTCAGGGGGTACTGAGCCGCAGAAAGTTGTGTAGGGTCCTTGTGTATCTGTGTGTGCCTTGTGGGAGGTATGAGAAGATGGCCAGGTGAGGGCCAGATGAGGGCCAGGTGAGGACCAGGTGAGGGCCAGATGAGGGCCAGGTGAGGACCAGGTAAAGGGCCAGGTGAGGACCAGGTGAAGGCCAGGTAAAGGGCCAGGTGAGGGTCAGGTGAAGGCCAGGTGAGGACCAGGAGAGGAGTCAGGTGAGGGTCAGGTGAAGGCCAGGTGAGGACCAGGAGAGGAGTCAGGTGAGGGCCAGGTGAAGGCCAGGTGAGGGCCAGGAGAGGAGCCAGGTGAGGCCAGGTGAGGGCCAGGTGAGGGTCAGGTGAAGGCCAGGTGAGCACCAGGAAAGGAGTCAGGTGAGGGTCAGGTGAAGGCCAGGTGAGGACCAGGAGAGGAGCCAGGTGAGGCCAGGTGAGGGCCAGGTGAGGGCCAGGAGAGGAGCCAGGTGAGGCCAGGTGAGGGCCAGGTGAGGGCCAGGTGAGGGCCAGGAGAGGAGCCAGGAGAGGCCAGGTGAGGGCCAGGTGAGGGCCAGGAGAGGAGCCAGGTGAGGCCAGGTGAGGGCCAGGTGAGGGTCAGGTGAAGGCCAGGTGAGGGCCAGGAGAGGAGCCAGGAGAGGCCAGGTGAGGGCCAGGTGCCCCCTGTGGGCTGCATTGCACCCTGCGGAGTGCTTTGTCTCAGCAGGACCCTGCACACCTGCCCGACTCTCCCTGGGGTGGCACGTTGGTGCTCAGCTGACCAGCCGCCACCTCGGTTCCTGCAAGGACGCTGCCTAGTGCTCACCTGCTCTCCACCCCTGGGTCTCCCTCCCTCCTCTCCACACCGAGGTGCCTGGAGGTGTGCACACTCACAGACATGTGCACACGTGTCTTTCTCTAGGACTCTACTCCTGTCGGGCCTGTGGGGACATCTGGGACGTCTCAGGTGCTCAGAGACCCATGATGTCCCCTTCCCTGACCTTGGCTGGGAGGGACCAGGCCAGGCCTCATCTCAGGCTCATCCCTGTGGTCCCCTGCTCTCTGCTCCAGAAGAGCTTCCAGGTGGGGTCAGGCATGTTGAGGTGCTGTGACTCTCTCCCTGGGCCGTGAGGCCACCCGTGCCCCCAAGAGACCCCACACTTTGGTCATGTCCACCTCAGGGGGTCAGGGGCCATGGACAGCCCTGTGGCTCCAGGAAGTCCCCCCTCTGGGGCACCTTGGCTCTGGAGGGCAGGAGGGTTCCCAGAGAAGTGGGGTCCAGAACAGGGGCCCTCCTGGCCCGCCTGCCCACAGAGCCGTGTGCCTGTGGTCTTCCTGCCACCTGTGGTTCCTCCTCGTGGTTCACTGCTGTGTGGTGCTGTGGGGCCCGGGGCTGGTTCACGAGGTGGCCCAGCCTCCCTGGCCCGGCTCCCCCCACTTCCAGCATGCCTCTCCCTGCCCCTCCCTGAGGCCCGGGATGCCACCTGTCCACGTCATCCCTGACACTGAGGGACAGTCCTTTTAGCCACAGGTGTGTGTTCCAGCCCCTGACAAGCATCCCCGACAGCCAGGCAGCTGCCCCCCGCGTGCCGTGGTCCGGGGGCAGGACCCTCCTCCCTGACCCTCCTCAGCCATTGTGCTGAGGCAGAGGCTGCAGAGCTCCGGCTTTATTGTGCCCAGGGCTCAGCAGGGCAGAGCGGAAGCCAGGAGGGCTGGGGCAGGGGACAGGGAAGAGGTGCCCAAGGCTTCCCAGCCAAGAGGGCAGAAGGGCTGCTCTGGGAGCACACGGCCAGGGCATCAGACCCCCATGGGCCTGGGAGGCAGGCCTGGCTCCAGAGACATGTGTGGGAGGAGCATCTGCACCTGGTGGGGACGTGGCCAGCTCGCTGAGGGCAGCAGCGAGAAACGGAAGAAGGTGGAGGAAGAGCAGTAGAGGCCAGCTGGGGGAGGGCGCTGGGGAAGGGCCGCCGGGCATGACCTGGGCTCTGGGGCCTTCCCTGCCTGGACTCCCTGACCAGTAGGCTCACACAGGGGACAGTATGAGGGTCTCCATGGCCTGTTGGCTGCTGGAGGACAGTGAGTGTCCTGAGTCCCTCTGGAAGTGGACGTGACTGGGCAGGAAGCTGCCGGTGCCCCCGTGGCCACTGCTGCCCCTGGAGCGGGGGCGTCCCCGCACGTGCTCGCGGTAGTTCTTGGTGAGCAGCGTGTAGAGGAAGGGGTTGAGGCAGCTGTTGCCGTAGGTGAGGCAGGTGGTCAGGTAGTTGACGAGGCGCGCTGTCCGGGGCGCCAGCGGCAGGGCCTCGTGGTACTGGGAGAGCAGCTGCCACAGCCAGAAGGGCAGGAAGCAGGCCCAGAAGAGCAGGACCACGCTGAGGATGAGGCGGAGCACCCTGGGGTTGGGCAGCCGCCGTGTCTGCCTGCAGGAGGCCAGCTGTGACAGCCAGTAGGCCCGGGCCAGGCGGGCGTAGAGCAGCCCGATGACCAGGCCGGGCCCCACGATGCTGGTCCCGAAGAGCAGCGTCAGGTAGGCGCGGTGGGCACGTGGGCCCCAGGCCGGCAGGCAGAGACTCTTGGGGCCCCTGTGGACCAGCCGGATGGCGAGCATCATGGGCAGGGTCAGCAGCAGTGCCAGCAGCCAGGTGCCCAGCACCAGCAGCTTGCGGTAGCCCTTGGAGCGCTGCGCGGTGTCCAGGGGCCTCAACACGGCAGCGTGGCGCTCACTGCTCATGACGGTCAGGGTGAAGATGCTGGCGTGCATGGTCAGGAAGTCCAGGCTGAAGAGGACGCGGCAGCCCACGTCACCAAAGTGCCAGTCCTTGGTGATGTAGGTGGCCACAATGAAGGGGATGCTGAGCAGGTAGAGCAGGTCTGCCAGGGCCAGGTTCACCACGTAGGCGTGCAGGGAGGCCGAGGAGCGCAGGAAGCGGCACGTGACCACCAGCGTGTACACGTTGCCCACCATGCCCACCAGACCCATGGCCGAGAGCACTGCCCCGAGGGCCCCCATGGCCACCAGGTCCTGCAAGGAGCCGGGCTCCGTCGGGCTGGCCCAGGAGCTGTTGAGGGACACATTGGGGCCACCAGGTGGCCTGGGCGTGGCACTGCCTGACACAGCCAGTACCGGGAACGTGGTTGGGGACTCTGGGCTCAGCGCCATCTCTGCCTTCAAGCTGGGCTCCTCTGGGACGGCGGTTCCTGGAGGACGGGGTGTCTGTGGGCAAACGGCCGCCTGTGGGAGGAGTGCCGTCAGGGTGCAAGGCAGCCTCCCTTCCACGCCCACAGGCCACCCAGAGGGACCTGGGAACTATGTGACCAGCTGTCCCCAGGGAATTCCCCAGAGGACCCCAGCCCAGGCCTCCATGCCAGCCAAGGCCTCCAGGGCTGACTGGGCTTTTCTGAAAGCAGAGCACAGCAGTGCAGCCCTCAGGGTCAAGGCCAGCGCGGGAGGAGCTGGGCGTCCTGGGTCCAGCCTGAGACACCTCTAGCTCATGTCATTTCACTTGTACATTTTTAAAATGTGTTTTCTTCTAACTACAAAAGCAATATCTGCTGACTTTAAAAGTCCAAATTGAAAGTGAGGTAAAGGGAGAAGACCTTTGCAATCTCCATTTATCAAAGGAGGAAAACAAGCCTGGACCCTCACGCCACATGCAGAGCCACGGGTGGCAGACTGAGCCTGGATCCTCACACCACACACACAGCCACGGATGGCAGACTGAGCCTGGACCCTCACACCACACACACAGCCACGGATGGCAGACTGAGCCTGGACCCTCACACCACACACACAGCCACGGATGGCAGCTGAGCCTGGACCTCACGCCACACACACAGCCACGGATGGCAGACTGAGCCTGGAATCTCATACCACACACACAGCCACGGATGGCAGACTGAGCCTGGACTACACGCACAGCCACGGATGGCAGATCTATGTGTAAAAGGTTAAATAGATTTATCAGTTGGGTGCCTGGAAGAAAATAGGAGAATATCTCCATGACCTTTGGTGAGAAAAGATTTTTTAAAAATAAAATTCATTTAGAACATTAAGAGGGGTCTGGGGTTGTGGCTCAGCGGTAGAGCGCTCACCTAGCAAGTGCAAGGCTTTGGGTTCAGTATTCAGCACCACATAAAAATAAATAAAATAAAGGTATTGCATCCAGCTACAACTAATATATATATATATATATATAAAAGGAGAGAAGACCCTGAGGGCTGTCCTCCCCATGTCCAGCCCTGTGTTGCCTCTAGATGGCTTCCCCCTTCCTTCTCGCAGCTGCCTCTGGTCTGGTGAAGCTGGCCGCGATGTCCTCTCCCACAGCTGGTCAGCTAACCTCCCCGAAGTCGCCCAGGCCCCCTGGCTCAGCTGCCCTACCTCTTGGCCAGTGCCCAAGCCCTCTAGGGGTCGCCCACCTTCCCCCATGGGACTGTTAAAAGAAGGCGAGAAGGGAGCAAGACCCCCAGCCTGACAGTCCCCAAGTAACCGGTGCAGCTGGAGGGTCTTTGGGGCCTGGCAGAACCCGGGCCTAGGGCCCAGGGACAGGACCGCCAGGAAGCCCTCACCAAGCCGGGGGCAGGCATGGGCTCAGGGTCTTCCATCGGTTCCTTGAGGATGGAGACCTGCGTGTCCAGGGACCTCCGTTCCCTCTGGGCGCCACAATGCCAGCCCCGGGGCGCAGGAGCTCTCGGGACCCCAGCCACGCGCGCTGCACCCACCTGCCGCGGCACTCGGGTGGTCACGGAGCCATCACATCTGTCCACCCAGCCTGGGGTCGCTCGGGACAGCCACCTGGCCTGGCGTCTGGTGGCTCCGCACAAGTCTCCGACCACTTCGCGGAAAAGTGGGCTCTGGGAACTTCTGCGCTGTCCCCGCCGGCGCGGAGGGGCGGAGGGTCCGCGGCCTCCTGGGCGTCCAGGCCAAGGAGGGAGGTGCCCGCCCTCTCCACGGGGAGAGCGGCGCCGCGCCGGCCCCTGGCCGCCGCCACCTGCCCGGTCGCCAGCTGGGAATGCGCCGGGGCCCAGCGCCAGCTCCGGGTATTAATAACCCAGCGTCGGCGGCTCGCGGGCGCGGAGGGAGCGGTCTGCCGGGCGGGGACTCCGGGGCACCGGGGACGCGGACCGCGGGCGGGTGGCGCTAAGGCCTCAGGGAGGGCAATGTTCCGGGAGGCTCCTGCGCGCCCAGGTCACGGCCAGGTCGGGTGTGGCTGGGCTCAACCCGGGGGCCTGGGCAGGTCCGCCGCCCTGGATCTGTGCGGGGTGGAGAAGCCAGGACTCAGCGGCCACTCACAGCCTCCACTTGCAGCCTCCCGCTGAGTCTTCATGACCTCGGATTCTCCGCTGTCAATCAGGCTTTGGGGGCGAAGCCACCTGCCACCCCAGGAACCCTCAACCCCTTCCCAGAGAGCCAGGGTCTTGAAAGAGGCAGGCGTGGGGTGGGGACTGTGGCGTCGTCCAGCCCAGGCGCTGCCCGGGAGCTTGCAGGGCCGGGTCCAGCCCCAGGTGTCGGGGCTGTGGGCTTCTGTGGATGAGCAACCTGGGCAGGGCTGGGGATTCAGGGGGTCTGGCTGCATCTGACCTGACCTCGTCCTCTGCCTGGCCCTCCTGACTCTAGTTCACAGCCTTTCACACTTCAGCAGAACCCACGAAGGTGACCCTGGGAAGCAGCCAGGCCTTGGATGTGGGAGGACGTCACATTGAAATGAGGCCCCTTTGCCCTGGGCCAACCTGGCGCCCACTCTCTATCCTCCTGGGACTCCACCTCTGACTGCAGGCCAGCTGCCAGGGTGTGGGCAGTCGGTGGTCAGTTGCTGCCTGTTGGGCCTCCAGTGCCTCTCTGCAACAGCAGTCTTCCCTGGCCACCTAGCCCCTCCCTCTCTTCTTAGCTCTCTTCTCCAGGTGCATCCTGAAGGTGCTGTCCCCTCTGGGGCTGTCACTTCTACTGCCTGCAGAGCTGAGCGGTGTCACTATCCCTCTGTGTCATCGATATGCAGGTGGCACACTGCCCAGGAGGAGGCTGGAGGAGTGGGGGCAGGAGGGGCAGAGGGTGAGGGTGGGACCCTCAAGCCTTGTCACCCTTCACCTGGAGCCACAAACCAAGAGCACCTCTGGGGGCAGCATCCTGGAGAGCTCAAGGGGGGGTTGTGCCCAGGGTCGAGGGAAGGCGAGGTGGTACTCATGCTTGGGTTGAAGGGACAAGGGAGGGGAACATTATGGCTGCTGAAGTGACTGCTGGGCAGGCACTTTGGGCTTTGGGTGGAGTGCCACACCACTGTCCCAACCCACCTGCCTCTGGAGGGTCGCCACTGTCCCCGCCCACAGGAGCATGTGGACCTGGCTTTCCCGTTGCTCAGCTGGATGTAGAGGGCCTGGGGAAGTCCATGCAGTCATCCTCGCTGGACTTAGAGAAGGCTGGAGCCTGCTTCTGAGAGTGGACACAGAGTATCTGGCAGAGACTCCGAGTCCCAGACCCCTTCCCCTGCCCTGAAGGAGCTGAGAGTCCCCATCTGTCCTGGGAGAAGACCCCATGTTCCTAGGACTCACGCCATCTCCTCAGGCCTGGAATGGATCACCAAGGGGCCATGATCACTCTGCAGCCAGTAGTGTTGACCCCAAGGGGACTGTCATGTGCCCTGCCCTGTCCCTCCAATGTCCCCTTTCAGGTGTCCTGGTGGCAGATGCTGGCTGCACTCCTGCCTCGGACCGGCCCCTTGCCCTGGCATCTCATCTCTAGGACCTTCACAGAAACGAGCTCAACCCAAGGAACCCGGCCCAGCGGGGTGCCACCCAGTGGTGGACCCCTGGCAGGCCCAAGGCCCGGCCTTGGCTTCAGCCCCTGGTTCTTCAGAGGCGGGTGCTCCACACCGGGTCAAAGAGGACGGGATTTTCTAATAAAAGAGCCCAAGAGTCTTTCTATAACTTTAAAAATACAATGTCCAAGATTAAGAAACCACACAGAAGAATCAGTTGACTCAAAGGTTGGCCAATGGAATGATCCGAGCTCCGAGAGACAAGGAGAAGAAGAGACACAGGCAAGCAGGGAGATGGGGCCCCGTCGTCCAGCGGCCTGGCACTGGAGCCCCAGAGAAGAGGAGCGAAAGGGGACAGAACCAGTATCTGAAGTGTGGCCGGGAGCTTCTCAGAACAAGTCAAGAACCTCAGCAAGTCGCAGGCAGGAGAACCACCCCTCTGCACCGCAGCAGAGACCTGAAGACAGAAGTGGCAGTAACGCCGTCGGATTAAAACAGAACCAAACAAGTGGGACAAGGAACCAACGACAGCTGGATTCTCTCCAGAAACCGTGGAGACCAGCAGAGGTCGGCCTACAGCTCTCCAGGGAGCTCCAGGGACTTCGGACCTGGCTCGGAGCACATGCAGCAGGGACGTCGCTGGGGGTGGCCCAGCTGGGGCTGGGCTGGACTGGGGACTCATGCTGGGGACGCCGCCTTCTGCTTCATGGTTTTCCATCCCCAGTGGGCGTGGAGTTCTTCTTCCTCTTTCCCAACACTCCAGAGCATCCTGGACCTCAGATATCTCCAATGACTCCTTCTCCATCGTTTGTGAATCCACACTCCAGGGGACTGGGGTGAGGTTGGGAGCGGCTCTGCCTATCGCTGTGGCTCCCAGACACTGGGCTTTGGGCTCAGGTGTGTGCTCAGTGTCCTCTCCTGGGAGGAGCTTCAAGTCCCCTCTGCCAGGCCCCAGGAGAGCTTCGTGTGCACAGCCACCGTCCCCAGGCTGTTTCTGGGCATGCTTCTGGGGATGAACTCTGCCTTCTCCCATCCCTCTTCATCCCTCTTCTGTGGTTGGAGCAGAGAGGGCAGAGCTCGGCCTCTGTTAGGGTTTGAATGTGAGGTTTCCCCAAAGCTCATGTGTGAGACAGTGAAAGAGGTGTAGAGGTGAGGTGACTGGGTCCCGAGAGCCTTGACCACCCTGTGCATCAATCCCCGACGGGGAGTGACTGGGTGGTGACTGAAGGCAGGAGGGGTGTGGCGGGTGGAGCTGGGTCCCTCGGTATGCCCTTGCAGTCTGTGTTTTGTGAGCTGAGTTTAGCTCCTTGGTGCCATGTTCCCAACTGGTTTCCTCCATCACAATCTTCCACCATGATGTCCCGCCTCCCCTCCAGCCCCAAGGAATGGAGCCAGCCTTCTACGGACTGAGACTTCTGAAGCTGTGAGCTCCCAAATGAACTTTTCCTTAGCAGGATGTAAGATTAACACCCATAAATCAATTGCATTCCTTTACATCAGTGATGAATCAACTGAAAGAGAAATTACAAAAACGATCCCTTTCAAAATAGCCTAAAAATAATAAACATTTGGGAATCAATCTAACAAAAAAGGTGAAAGGCCTCTACAATGAAAAATACCGAACACTAAAGAAAGAAATTGAAGAAGTCCTTAGAAGATGAAAAGATCCCCCATGCTCTTGGATAGGAAGAATTAATATTGTCACAATGGCCATACTACTAAAAGTGCTATACAGATTTTAATGTGATTCTTATTAAAATTCCAGTGACATTCTTCATAGAAATAGAAAAAGCAGTTATGAAATTCATTTGGAAAATAAAAGGTCCAGAATAGCCAAAGCAATCCTTAGCGAGGAAAGTGAAGCAGGAGGCATCACAATGCCAGGCCTTAAATTATATTACAGAGCTATAGTAACAAAAACTGCATGGTATTGGCACCAAAACAGAAGTGAACCAATGGTACAGAATAGAAGACACACAGACAAGCCCACATAAGTACAGTTATCTCATACTAGACAAAGGCGCCAAAAACATACTTGGAGAAAAGATAGCCTCTTCAACAAATGGTGCTGGGAAAACTGGAGATCCATGTATAGCAGAATGAAATTCAACTCCCCTCTCTCACCCAAAACTCAGTTCAAAGTGGATTAAGAACCCAGGCATTAGGCCAGAGACCCTGTGCCTACTAGAACAAAAAGTAGGCCCAACTCTCCACCGCGTTGGCTTAGGAACT
Organism: Urocitellus parryii; assembly: GCF_045843805.1. Lineage (NCBI taxonomy): Eukaryota > Metazoa > Chordata > Mammalia > Rodentia > Sciuridae > Urocitellus > Urocitellus parryii. The sequence goes on along the minus strand of NC_135537.1, from coordinate 183,515,281 downwards.
GACTTCCTCAACAAGACTCCTAAAGCACAAGAAGCAAAATCAAGAATCAATAAATGGGATGGAATCAAGCTAAAAAGCTTCTTCACAGCAAAGGAAACAAGAATGTGAAGAGAGCCCACAGAATGGGAAAAAAAAATCTTTGCCATTTGCACCTCAGATGGAGCATTGATCTCCAGGATATATAAAGAACTCAAAAAACTTAATACCAAAACCAACCAACCAACAACCACAACAGCAACAAAAACCCAAATAACCAAATCAATAAATGGGCAAAGGATCCGTACAATCAGTCCACAAATATATGAAAAATGTTAAATATCTCTATCAATTAGAGAAATGCAAATTAAAACTACGCTGAGGGGCTAGGGCTGTGGCTCCGTGGCAGAGTCTCGCCTATGTGGGGCACTGGGTTCGATCCTAAGCACCTCAAAAAAATGAAACCAAGGTATTTTCCACCTACAACTAAAAAAATATTTAAAAAAACTATACTGAGATTTCATCTCACACCGGTCAGAATGGCAATTATCAAGAATACAAGTAACAATAAGTGTTGGCGAGGATGTGGGGAAAAGGTCCACTCATACACTGCTGGTGGGACTGCAGATGGGTACAACCGCTCTGGAAAGCAGTATGGAGATTTCCCAGAAAACTTAGAATGGAACCACCATTTGACCCAGCTATCCCACTCCTCAGCATATACCCCCAAAACTTAAAATCAGCACACCACAGTGATGCAGCCACATCCATGTTTATAGCAGCTCAATTCACATATTCCGTAGCTGAACTATGGAACCAACCTCAGAGGCCTTTAATAGATCAATGGATAAAGAAAATGAGGTACATGTACACAATGGAATATTACTCAGCCACAGGGAAGAATGAAATTATGGCATTTGCCGGTAAATGGGTGGAACTGAAGACCATCATGCTGAAGCAGACCTGAGACCCACCCCCCTGCCAGAAGACCCTTACCATACTTAAAGCTATCAGCAAAATCTTCTGCAGAGGGTATTGTGGTTTATAGCTTCCTCTTTGTTTGCAAATGCCAAGTTTTCAGGGGGAAAAATTACTTTTATGTAGAGTTCTGCGAAAATGTAACCCCCCCCCCCCAGTATAAAGTTCAAAGAATTTCTAGATTCAGGATCCAGAGGAGAATTTCTGGCACAAGCTCTCCTCTGGACAAGCCGAGGCAGCCAGTAAGCCTGCGTCCTGCTAATTCCTCAGCTGTCCAACTTCACCTGTCCTGCATCGCTGCTAAGTGAAATAAGCCAACCCCCCAGAATCAGAGGCTGAATGTTCTGATGAGCAGATGTTAATACACAGTAAGGCAGAGAGGGGGGTCTGTGTTTTGTGAGCTGAGTTTAGCTCCTTGGTGCCATGTTCCCAACTGGCTTCCTCCATCACAATCGTCCACCATGATGTCCTGCCTCCCCTCCAGCCCCAAGGAATGGAGTGAGGGGGATGAAGGGACCTCACTTTCCCATGCCTGAATGTGGATACACGACCAGTGAGACGGCACGTCACGTACAACTTCCAGGACGGATCCCACTGGAGTGAGTCACGCTGCAGGTACGTGTCACATGTCGAGAAACACTCGATTGTCAGGCATGTCTAGAAAGAACAAATGAAAATCAAAAATAATTGTTCTTGCCAGGTAAGGCGGCCTCCCACCCTATCAGGACCCCGGGTGCATGGCAGCTCCACCCACAGTTCAGGGAAGAAATACCACGCCAAAGACAGCCGAGCGTCCAGCTCTGGGTCTCCTTGGTGGCCCTTCCTGGTCTTCACGGTGCTGCTCTTGGCGGGATGCCAGGGATGGAGACAGGCGAGGGGACCGATCTCGGGGCTGTTCTGCACCATGCGTGGGATCTTAGTGGGGCTCAGCCCCTCCCCGTCTCACCTACCCGCCTAGAGGTGCATGATTCCTGGTCAGGTGGACCACGTGGCCCGTGCGAATGGCCCGGTTGGTGTGAGCAGGGGAAGGACTTGGGGAGGTGCTGATCCATCCCTCCTGACACCCTAGAGGCCTGCAGTCCCTGCGCCTCAGAGAAGGAAGGTGACCCAGGAGCTCCCTTCTGCTCAGACCCTCGGCCCCAGGCCCCACCCAACTTAGCCTGGCCAGAGCGGCTTCCCTGGCCACCTCTCACCTCCTCCTCTGCACGGAGCCGTCTGACCTCCCCAGCACCCTGGAAATCCACACCCCCCACAGCTCCTCAGGGCCCAGCTAGACTCTGCCCTCAGTCAGCAGGGAGCAGAGGGCTTCTGGTCTGGGGGTTCAGGGCCAGCCACAGGGAACCTGAGACCCCAGGATCCCACTGCCTCCGGGCTCTCGGTGCAAGAGGGTCCGTCTCCCGCACAGCAGGAAGCCCTGCTGTGCCCACCACAGAGACCTGTCCACCCTGTCCTCCCTGTGCGGCTTGCCATCCTGGAGGGTGCTCGGGTCACACACAGAAGCCTCCAGGGGCCCGGCCTGCCCAGGGCCAGCACTTAGACATCCCAGCCTGACAGGAGCCCAAAGACTCATGGGCTGGACACGTGGGGTCCAGGACCACACTGGCCCAAGGCAACTGGCCACGCCCTGTGCTTCTGGTGTGGCCACGGTCCCTTGTCCCTTGTTCATGACATTCCACAGAGCCATCAGCCACAGGGCAATGTCTGTCTGTCTGTATCCCACAGGAAGGATGGACATCCATTCAGATCCTATGGACGTGGGGGTGTGGGCTGCCCTGAGAGCCAGGGCAGGGAAGGAAGGGACAGGAGGGGCAAGGAGGGAAGGAGCTCGGGCCTGAAGGTGCCGGTGCGGAGGGTCAGCTGGGAAGCCTGGCCTATGCGGATGACCTTGGCCTGGACCTGCGTGTGCACGACACGGCCAGTGGTGCCCGAGGCTGGAGGGGGAATGCTGGCTTGGACTGTACCCGTGGGACCCCCACACCCGCTGTGCTCTGCACAGGTCACCTGGCACACCTGATCCACTTGTGTCCCACTGAATCCTGAGTCATCACCGTGAGGCCCGTTTCCACAGAGGCGGCTCCGGAAGCTCTGCTCTGAGCTGATGGAAGATCGGCCGTCTGAAGGACTCTTTCCACCTGGCCGCTGGGTCCTTGAAGAGAGCTGCAGGCAGAGGCTGGTTCGTGGACGGCTTTGGAGGGGCCCATCCAGCCTTCAGCCTTGTCACAGAGGACACCTTGTCCAGGACCTGCCTCTGCTGGTGCTCAGAGTCTGGAGTCCATCCAGCTGCTGGGCACGGGGGCAGGTGCACAGAATGGTCTGTGGTGGACATTGGGAAAGATGACCAGAGAGAGCAAGACTGAGGGGACAGCTTGGCTGCACTGCCCACAGCAGACCGCAGAGCAGGGACCACCTTGTGCAGAAATGGCCAGCCGACTGGTGTTGGCCGCCTGGGGGCCTCCCAAGGCTGAGGGAAGGAGGTGGGGAGGACGTGCTGGCCAGAGCCCAGTCCACTCTGCTCTTCCAGGAGATACTCCTCTTGGTGCTGTGGGTCCAGGTTGCAGAACTTCCCCAATCCTCTTCCCCAAAGCCCCCAGGTCTGAGAGGCAGCTGGACAATGACATCAAACAAGTTAAAGCCTGCACAGCTGTCCAGATGGGGAGGGGAATCAACCAGAGGACAGTCTCAGACACCGCGGCGGCCCCAGCGGAGCCAGGCGCTGAAGCTGGCAGGAGCAGATGGATTCGGTGCGCTCCCGACCCGGGAGGCCTGAGCTCTGGACTGCTGAGATGCAGGGCACACAACTCTCCAGGACCACAGACTTCTTTCAAGATTGACCTCCGGGAGCCTCCAACCTGGGAGGGAGGTGCCAGGAGTCCAGCACTGAAGCCTCCCTGGTCACCCGGGTCACCTGAAGGCTGGAGGACCTCAGAAAAAGGCTCAGTTCAGGATCACACAACTTCACATCTCAAGTTGCTGAGGCTGGCCTTCTACTAGGAAATCCTCCTGCTTCAGCCTCCTGAGTTGCTGGGATTACAGACGTGTCACCTGGCTCTGACCTGAGATCGGGAGTTCAAAGATAGGTGGAAAAGGGACTCTTTCACACCTGCTTGGTCAGCTGAGCAGTGACCATGCCCCAGGGAGATGGTCTGAGTGTGGACCCCAGTCCTCCTGGGCTGGCCTCCTTTGAAGTGTCAGACCTGGAATCTAAGGGTGACCATGTGCCCTGGGTCTGGGTCTCAGAGTCCAAGTGCCATCGCAGAACTGAACGCTCAACCACAGAGGATCCCCAGGCCCTGGGAAGGAGGCCGCAGCTCAGCAGTCCTCCTGGAGCAGGACAGCCAGGGCTGGCCTCTGTGGCCAGCAGGAGCATCAGGCCAGACTGTGGCTGGCCACGTGGGAGCCAGTGCTGATGCTGATGACTGGCTCTGGTCCACTTGAGCAAGAGAGCGGTCTCCAGGACCAACCTCCAGGCTCCCGGAGACAACTGGACACAGAGGACACAGGACCCTGCCCGACAGGCAGGAGCTACTGGCTGCAACTGAAGGAGCCATGGTGGGTGAGAGCGCGCAGAGTCCCTGGCCTGCAGGGCCCACCTCCGCCTTTCCCAGGGCCAGGAGCTGCCAGCACACGGCAGGCTCTCTGTAGATCTTTCTGGAATGGGCCTGGGGATGGACTCTGCACACCCCCGGCATCTCTCATGCTTCTTCGCTCCGCCCCAGCACCCCCGCCCCCGCCGACCTGTCTGTCCCTCACCGTGTCCAGGCCCACTCCAGGTCTGCCTTCACGGGCCGAGCAGCAGCCCCCTGAGGAGACACGGGGCTCGCGGTGAGCCTGTGAAAAGCTGCGGGGCTCTAGTGCTACTTAGAGCCTGCCCCTGAGCAGCCTGCCCAGGCCAAGATGCAAAGGAGCTTGACCCTCTGTGGCAGCTTCAGAGTGGAGGGAAGGTGGCCCTGTGCTGGGGTGTGGCCGGGTGGCAGTGGCTGCTTTGCTCTGGAGGGGAGGCACTGCAGCGGGGTCTCAGCGCACTGCTCTCTGAAGGGACCCAGGTGTGCCTGCTCTGGGCCCCTGAGCTAGAACCTTTGCAGCTGATTGTCTGAAATTCAGGTGAATCTCAAGTAACAGCCAGTTGAAGTGAAGTGCAGTAGCACTTAGTGAGTCCACAGACTTGCCACCGAGCCGGCTACCTGGCTTCTGATGGCTTCCTTCCCCCAGGAGGGAGGCCCAAGCCCTGTCCAGCCCCCGGGAGCCGCCCCTCTGCTCTGGATCGGACCGTTCTGAGTCTCGCACCCCAACGGCTCGTGGTACTCCTTCTCTGGTGACGGGCTCCTTGCGCGCAGCGTGCCGTGGAGGTGGGTCTGTGTGGCCCGGGCCCTTCCCCCTTCCTCCCGTGGCTGAGTACTGTTCCGAGGCCAGGGCCGCCACGCTGGCACCCATTCCCCCTCGGGCCGGTCAGCACGGATGGTGCTGCTGTGAGCTTGCCCGCAGTGTCTCCAGCTCTTTAGGGTCTAGGCTGAGGAGGGGGACTGCTGCTCACAGGGCCGTCCTGTCACTTTGGGGGACGCGTTGGATTTGATCTCCCTCACCCTAACTTGTGACGTGGTGTTGAAGAAGAGCTGGGGGCAGCTCAGGGGCAGGGCTGCCCCTCCTGATCCGCGAGCGCCGCAGCACAGCGCCCCTCGAGCAGGAGCAGAGGCTCCGAGACCCTGCTGAGGCTGCCTGGGAGCAGGACCAGGTGCAGGTGGCCCGCGGGCTCCCAGTCACCGAGAGCTCCTAGGGTGGCGGGGCGCCTCAGGGGGAGTGGCGGCCTCTTCTCCAGCACTGGCATCAGAAACCTTCCCGATGCAAGACCCAGACGCTGCCGGAAGGGGCATGAGAGGCGGCCCTGGACGCTGGACGACAGGCCCACTGCTGCCTTGACTGACCCGGCAGGAAGCCCTGGGGTCATGCCCCCTGACCATCCAGCCTGGGACGGCCAGCAGAGGAGCTGGGACGCTCCAGACCGTCCCCTGCAGGAGGAGGCAGCCACACCCCCAGCGTCCCCCGCACCAGGCTGCCGCCTCACCTGCGCAGAGCCCCCAGGTGCCCATCTCACCCCTACCCCCTTCACACCTGGCCTGCGCCAGGTCGCTGTACTTTCTGGGGCACGTAGGTGTGAGACACGCTCACGTCGAACTCAGGGCCTCCCGGTTTAGGTGGCCATCCGCATGTGGGCTCGACTCACAGCATGGCCGAACCCCTGGGGACCAACGGCCCTCGCGAGGCTGAGCCAGCGCCCCGAGCTGTGACCCTCCCGGCCCCGGGCGGGATGGGGCCTGGCTCGGACACTGGGGACTCCTTGGGCCCGTAAGGACTGCCGAGGGGAGACCACGCAGGGCGCAAAGCAGAGCTCTGACTTTATTGAAACCAAACAACACGCAGAGGAACAGGAACTGGCAGGCCAAGGCCCCGGTGCCCAGCACTCACCACCCGATCTCCTCCCACGGCAGACTAGGCCCCAGGGCCGCCGTCAGGGCCCCGCAGCACGTCCAGGACCCCTCCCGCGAGTCCAAAACATGGCCTGGTCGCCCGTGTCTCTGGGGGTCTCTCCCCTGGCGTCCCTCCTCACAGCCAGGCACGGTTCTGAGACCTGCTCCCGCATCAGGGGCCGTTGACCTTTCGCCCAGGAACAGTGGTGGTCAGCGCTGCGTTGCGAAGCAGGTGATGGTGACGGTCAACTGACAGGCAGGTAACTGCCGCCATGAGTCCGTGAACGTCCCTGACCTTCCCTTGGGGCCCCCGCGGCCCGGCCCCCCAGGTGAGCGGCCAGGACCAGGGCCCAGCCCCTCAGTTCTGGGGCCCAGGCCTGAAGGGCTGGAAGCAGGGCAGCTCCCCCAGGACAGAGGCTCCCACCACAGCCAGGCTCTCCCCGGGCCTCTGGGGCACGCCGCTCCCCGGCTCGGCAGTGCTGGCGTCCTGTCCTTGGGGGCAGGCCGAGGCCCCCTCCTCCGCCTCCCTCTGGCTGCAGGGTGAGTAGGAGACGATGGTGAAGCCCCTCTTCTGCAGGGCGCAGTCGGCGGGCACCAGCTCCGCGCCCGGCCCCGCCCTCTCCAGGACACTCAGCTTCCAGCGGTGCAGGTCCTGCTGCTGGGACGGGTTCTGGAGCCTCACCGCCCACACCTCCCCGGGGTCCAGCAGCAGTTTCCAGCGCTGGCCCGGGCTCTGCAGGGCCCAGCCCGGAACCATCCTCCGAAGGTAGACAGCATCCTGGCAGCCCACCATGGACACAACCTGCAGGCCCAGGAGCCAGGCCTCGGCCGCCTCGGCCTCCTCGGGCTCCATGGGCCGGCTGGTACCCAGCTCCAGCACCATGGGCTCCCCGGGGGGCAGGTCTGCACCCAGGAAGTTCTGCCACGGAGAAGGGGGGCGTGGCCAGTGTGAGCATGGGGGCAGCCCCTGGAACCTCCAGGGCAGGGCCTGGGTCCAGTCGGCGTCCTCGGGGCCCAGGCCCAGGGGCACCGCGTTCTGGGGCCCCAGCTCGGTGGGCACAAACAGGGGGTCCAGGCCCACCTCTTGTGGCCCCGCTGGTGCTGACGCCAGGGCCCCAGGCCCCCAGGGCTCGGCGCCCCCCTGCCCAGGCTGCCCCGGGGACCCCTCCTGCTCAGGCCCCGCCTCCAGGGGCTCCGCGGTCTCGGGGTCCCAGTCCTCGTCGTCCCAGTCTTCCGACTCCAGCATGTCTTTGAGGTCCAGGAAGGCCACCTTGAAGCAGGCGAAGCAGACGCTCAGCTCGTCCCCATGCTGAATCTGGTACAGCCAGGATGCGTAGAGGCAGGACATGCCCTCCCTCCCATGGCGCACGCTGACCGGGGGACACATGGCCACACTGCCCGCCTTCTGCAGGTGGACGGCGGGGGCCCTCCCTGGGCTCTCAGGGGAGCAGGCCCACAGGCTGGGGGCCAGGCAGGTGCTGGGGCAGGCAGGAGGGCTGGGGGGAGGGAGGCAGAGCGATAGGAGGAGTTGGGGGTGTGGCGTAGGTGGAAGAACGGGTCCCGATTCAGCCGGCAGTTGCAGAGACTGGGGTCAGAACTTCTAGAAGCTTCTGCAGCTGAACCCTGTGTAGTGTCTGGAGCTGGGAAGGCAAGGCAGGTGGGGTCAGGCAACCCTGGGGCAGAAAGCTGGGGCCCGCAGGCCTAGGGGGTGTCGGGGTTCAGGCAGGCCCCCAGACCACCTCCGCTCGGCCTGCCCAACACGGGACTGGGGTCCCTTGGCCACCCCGTCCCCTCAGGGGTCCCCTCAGGGCCCCCCTCAGCCCCATCGGCCTGGCCTACAAAATGGGAGGGAGCCCAGGGGAGGCATAGGCCCGCACCCTCCCGGAGGGTTGCCCCGGAAGATAGATGGCCCGGGTGGCCCTCAGCACCCAGCCCCGACCCTCCCTCCCTCCCTCCCTCCCCGGGGTGCCCTCACCCAGGTGCCTCCCCTGCAGCCAGCCAGGGAAAGGGGGCGCAGGCCGGCGGGGCCTATAAAGGCCAGGGCTTGAGAACCTCAAGGGTGAGGGGCCCGCGGCCAGCCGGCTGGCCCGAAGGGTGGGCCGAGGCGCGAGGATGGCAAGCCCAGGGCCAGCACTGCACGGGGCTGGGTCCCCGTCATCACGTCCACACCACAGTGGACCCCGAGGAGGACCACGGCCTGGGCGATGGTCGCGTGTCTGGCGGGTTTCACGGTAACTGATGGGCCAGAGCTGTGTGGCCTGGATCTGGGCATCTGTGCGTGGGGAGGAGGTGGCACGTGGACGCCCCGCACTGCTGGCCGGGTCTGCTGTGACCCCGACGCTGACCGGGCACTGCACCACAGGCAGGCGTTCAGAGAGCCCTGTGAGATCGCCGCAGACGACCCGGAAGGGGAAACTCGCGTCAACTGCAGCCAACTGTCGCGGGGCATTTCCCAGATCCACAAGGAACTGGAATCGGCGGCTTCCAAACGCCGCCCGAGGCGGTGGGCCCAGGACTGGGCGTCCCCCGCAGGGACGGGGCCACAGGCCCTGCCGACGCCAGGCCAGTCCGGGAGCACAGGGCTGGCTGTGGGCAGGTGGAGCAGCAGCGCCAGCCCGGCCCTGGGGGGGGCGCCGAGCTGCACGTGGCCGGCCTGGGCCAGGGCGACTCAGCACTTTCCCTGCGCAGGGGCTGCTGGGAGATATGCAGATGAGCCCGGCCTTTATAGGCCCCGCCGGCCTGCGCCCCCTTTCCCTGGCTGGCTGCAGGGGAGGCACCTGGGTGAGGGCACCCCGGGGAGGGAGGGAGGGAGGGAGGGTCGGGGCTGGGTGCTGAGGGCCACCCGGGCCATCTATCTTCCGGGGCAACCCTCCGGGAGGGTGCGGGCCTATGCCTCCCCTGGGCTCCCTCCCATTTTGTAGGCCAGGCCGATGGGGCTGAGGGGGGCCCTGAGGGGACCCCTGAGGGGACGGGGTGGCCAAGGGACCCCAGTCCCGTGTTGGGCAGGCCGAGCGGAGGTGGTCTGGGGGCCTGCCTGAACCCCGACACCCCCTAGGCCTGCGGGCCCCAGCTTTCTGCCCCAGGGTTGCCTGACCCCACCTGCCTTGCCTTCCCAGCTCCAGACACTACACAGGGTTCAGCTGCAGAAGCTTCTAGAAGTTCTGACCCCAGTCTCTGCAACTGCCGGCTGAATCGGGACCCGTTCTTCCACCTACGCCACACCCCCAACTCCTCCTATCGCTCTGCCTCCCTCCCCCCAGCCCTCCTGCCTGCCCCAGCACCCGCCTGGCCCCCAGCCTGTGGGCCTGCTCCCCTGAGAGCCCAGGGAGGGCCCCCGCCGTCCACCTGCAGAAGGCGGGCGGCGTGGCCATGTGCCCCCCGGTCAGCGTGCGCCATGGGAGGGAGGGCATGTCCTGCCTCTACGCATCCTGGCTGTACCAGATTCAGCATGGGGACGAGCTGAGCGTCTGCTTCGCCTGCTTCAAGGTGGCCTTCCTGGACCTCAAAGACATGCTGGAGTCGGAAGACTGGGACGACGAGGACTGGGACCCCGAGACCGCGGAGCCCCTGGAGGCGGGGCCTGAGCAGGAGGGGTCCCCGGGGCAGCCTGGGCAGGGGGGCGCCGAGCCCTGGGGGCCTGGGGCCCTGGCGTCAGCACCAGCGGGGCCACAAGAGGTGGGCCTGGACCCCCTGTTTGTGCCCACCGAGCTGGGGCCCCAGAACGCGGTGCCCCTGGGCCTGGGCCCCGAGGACGCCGACTGGACCCAGGCCCTGCCCTGGAGGTTCCAGGGGCTGCCCCCATGCTCACACTGGCCACGCCCCCCTTCTCCGTGGCAGAACTTCCTGGGTGCAGACCTGCCCCCCGGGGAGCCCATGGTGCTGGAGCTGGGCACCAGCCGGCCCATGGAGCCCGAGGAGGCCGAGGCGGCCGAGGCCTGGCTCCTGGGCCTGCAGGTTGTGTCCATGGTGGGCTGCCAGGATGCTGTCTACCTTCGGAGGATGGTTCCGGGCTGGGCCCTGCAGAGCCCGGGCCAGCGCTGGAAACTGCTGCTGGACCCCGGGGAGGTGTGGGCGGTGAGGCTCCAGAACCCGTCCCAGCAGCAGGACCTGCACCGCTGGAAGCTGAGTGTCCTGGAGAGGGCGGGGCCGGGCGCGGAGCTGGTGCCCGCCGACTGCGCCCTGCAGAAGAGGGGCTTCACCATCGTCTCCTACTCACCCTGCAGCCAGAGGGAGGCGGAGGAGGGGGCCTCGGCCTGCCCCCAAGGACAGGACGCCAGCACTGCCGAGCCGGGGAGCGGCGTGCCCCAGAGGCCCGGGGAGAGCCTGGCTGTGGTGGGAGCCTCTGTCCTGGGGGAGCTGCCCTGCTTCCAGCCCTTCAGGCCTGGGCCCCAGAACTGAGGGGCTGGGCCCTGGTCCTGGCCGCTCACCTGGGGGGCCGGGCCGCGGGGGCCCCAAGGGAAGGTCAGGGACGTTCACGGACTCATGGCGGCAGTTACCTGCCTGTCAGTTGACCGTCACCATCACCTGCTTCGCAACGCAGCGCTGACCACCACTGTTCCTGGGCGAAAGGTCAACGGCCCCTGATGCGGGAGCAGGTCTCAGAACCGTGCCTGGCTGTGAGGAGGGACGCCAGGGGAGAGACCCCCAGAGACACGGGCGACCAGGCCATGTTTTGGACTCGCGGGAGGGGTCCTGGACGTGCTGCGGGGCCCTGACGGCGGCCCTGGGGCCTAGTCTGCCGTGGGAGGAGATCGGGTGGTGAGTGCTGGGCACCGGGGCCTTGGCCTGCCAGTTCCTGTTCCTCTGCGTGTTGTTTGGTTTCAATAAAGTCACAGAGCTCTGCTTTGCGCCCTGCGTGGTCTCCCCTCGGCAGTCCTTACGGGCCCAAGGAGTCCCCAGTGTCCGAGCCAGGCCCCATCCCGCCCGGGGCCGGGAGGGTCACAGCTCGGGGCGCTGGCTCAGCCTCGCGAGGGCCGTTGGTCCCCAGGGGTTCGGCCATGCTGTGAGTCGAGCCCACATGCGGATGGCCACCTAAACCGGGAGGCCCTGAGTTCGACGTGAGCGTGTCTCACACCTACGTGCCCCAGAAAGTACAGCGACCTGGCGCAGGCCAGGTGTGAAGGGGGTAGGGGTGAGATGGGCACCTGGGGGCTCTGCGCAGGTGAGGCGGCAGCCTGGTGCGGGGGACGCTGGGGGTGTGGCTGCCTCCTCCTGCAGGGGACGGTCTGGAGCGTCCCAGCTCCTCTGCTGGCCGTCCCAGGCTGGATGGTCAGGGGGCATGACCCCAGGGCTTCCTGCCGGGTCAGTCAAGGCAGCAGTGGGCCTGTCGTCCAGCGTCCAGGGCCGCCTCTCATGCCCCTTCCGGCAGCGTCTGGGTCTTGCATCGGGAAGGTTTCTGATGCCAGTGCTGGAGAAGAGGCCGCCACTCCCCCTGAGGCGCCCCGCCACCCTAGGAGCTCTCGGTGACTGGGAGCCCGCGGGCCACCTGCACCTGGTCCTGCTCCCAGGCAGCCTCAGCAGGGTCTCGGAGCCTCTGCTCCTGCTCGAGGGGCGCTGTGCTGCGGCGCTCGCGGATCAGGAGGGGCAGCCCTGCCCCTGAGCTGCCCCCAGCTCTTCTTCAACACCACGTCACAAGTTAGGGTGAGGGAGATCAAATCCAACGCGTCCCCCAAAGTGACAGGACGGCCCTGTGAGCAGCAGTCCCCCTCCTCAGCCTAGACCCTAAAGAGCTGGAGACACTGCGGGCAAGCTCACAGCAGCACCATCCGTGCTGACCGGCCCGAGGGGGAATGGGTGCCAGCGTGGCGGCCCTGGCCTCGGAACAGTACTCAGCCACGGGAGGAAGGGGGAAGGGCCCGGGCCACACAGACCCACCTCCACGGCACGCTGCGCGCAAGGAGCCCGTCACCAGAGAAGGAGTACCACGAGCCGTTGGGGTGCGAGACTCAGAACGGTCCGATCCAGAGCAGAGGGGCGGCTCCCGGGGGCTGGACAGGGCTTGGGCCTCCCTCCTGGGGGAAGGAAGCCATCAGAAGCCAGGTAGCCGGCTCGGTGGCAAGTCTGTGGACTCACTAAGTGCTACTGCACTTCACTTCAACTGGCTGTTACTTGAGATTCACCTGAATTTCAGACAATCAGCTGCAAAGGTTCTAGCTCAGGGGCCCAGAGCAGGCACACCTGGGTCCCCACACCTGGGTCCCTTCAGAGAGCAGTGCGCTGAGACCCCGCTGCAGTGCCTCCCCTCCAGAGCAAAGCAGCCACTGCCACCCGGCCACACCCCAGCACAGGGCCACCTTCCCTCCACTCTGAAGCTGCCACAGAGGGTCAAGCTCCTTTGCATCTTGGCCTGGGCAGGCTGCTCAGGGGCAGGCTCTAAGTAGCACTAGAGCCCCGCAGCTTTTCACAGGCTCACCGCGAGCCCCGTGTCTCCTCAGGGGGCTGCTGCTCGGCCCGTGAAGGCAGACCTGGAGTGGGCCTGGACACGGTGAGGGACAGACAGGTCGGCGGGGGCGGGGGTGCTGGGGCGGAGCGAAGAAGCATGAGAGATGCCGGGGGTGTGCAGAGTCCATCCCCAGGCCCATTCCAGAAAGATCTACAGAGAGCCTGCCGTGTGCTGGCAGCTCCTGGCCCTGGGAAAGGCGGAGGTGGGCCCTGCAGGCCAGGGACTCTGCGCGCTCTCACCCACCATGGCTCCTTCAGTTGCAGCCAGTAGCTCCTGCCTGTCGGGCAGGGTCCTGTGTCCTCTGTGTCCAGTTGTCTCCGGGAGCCTGGAGGTTGGTCCTGGAGACCGCTCTCTTGCTCAAGTGGACCAGAGCCAGTCATCAGCATCAGCACTGGCTCCCACGTGGCCAGCCACAGTCTGGCCTGATGCTCCTGCTGGCCACAGAGGCCAGCCCTGGCTGTCCTGCTCCAGGAGGACTGCTGAGCTGCGGCCTCCTTCCCAGGGCCTGGGGATCCTCTGTGGTTGAGCGTTCAGTTCTGCGATGGCACTTGGCCTGCTGGGCAGGGTCTCGTGTCCTCAGTTTTAGGCCTGAGAGCAGAGGGTATGTCCCCATTCCATCTCTTGCAAGGCCTGGTTTTGTCCGGAGGCCTCCCGCCATCCCACCCTGAAGCCTGGAGAACTTGGGCCTGTGGGCTCTAATCTCTTGGGCTGATGGAGCTGGAAGAGGGAGGAGAAGCCCACTGGCCAGATCTGCCTGAGTGTTAGGCAGAGCATCTGGAGTGGGTGGGGTGGGTGAGTGGCGAGGGGTTCTGTGTCTGTATTATCCCCATCCCAGCCCCCTGGTGCCTGTGCACCATAGCCCGGCAAGCCCAGATTTGCGGTGTTGCTGATCTCAGAATCCTAGCTTCACCCCACATGGGGTGGTGTTCTCTTCTGTTGGTACAAAGAAAGCAGATACTGCCGTCAGGAGTAGGTGTCTCCTCATATCGGTCAGTCAGCTGGCTGGCCCACCCTCCTTGCCGGAGTCTGGCTGGGCACAAAATAACTGAGCCACCACAAAAGCCTTGTAGATTCAAACAGTAACTCTTTATTCCCGAACTCTCACCAACGCTCTACACCAACGTTCTGGGAAAATGCACTCCCTCCACCGGGCTCTGCGGACCAGTACTCTTAGGACCCCGCGAGAACTCAAGGGGAACTCTAAAGGAGCGGGCGCCTGAGGCAGCAGGATACGCCCTAATCCTGGAGCCGCCCTATTCCAGCAGGATCCACCCTGAACCTGGGGCCAACCTATTCCAGCAGGATCCACCCTGAACCTGGGGCCGCCCTAATCCCTGAGCAGGGTCACCTTTTAAACCAAAATGCCATGCGCCATTCCTACTTGGCTATGGCTCTCAGCACCTCCTGGATGCTCCCTGGTCACCGGTTCCCCCTGCAGCAGTCTGGCTGGGCACAATTCAGGAGCCACTTGTCAAAAAAAACAAACTTTATTTTTAGAACCACAAACGCCAAACAACCAGCTCCTCAGGAAAAACCCTCAGAGCCCAACTGCCACCACCGGCTTCCCACAGCCTCTCCACCTCCCACAATCCTCCTGCTCTTGAGGCCGATTTGCTGGGTCACGTGGGCGGAGCAAAAAAAGTCCCCCAATGAGCAGTTCCGTGGTCTGAAGGGCAGGGAAACAGCCCAATGAACATGACCGCAGAGGAGCCAATCAGGTAGATGTTGCTGGGGCCACTGTGAGCCAATCATCAGACGGCAGCTGGAAGTTTGCTGGCAGCTGGAAGTTTGCTGGGGCCCCTTCGGCTGTGGCTCTCAACATCCCCCCTCCTCCAGGTGCACCCCACCAACATTCCAGTCATCTCTGGAATCTGAGTGACTTCCTCAAGACCAGGCTCAGGGCTGCAGAAGGTGGACGCAGCTGCTACCCTCTGGTGGCCTCTGCCCAGCAGGTGCACTGACTGCCTGCCTGGAGTGGAGGCACCCAAGGAGGTGCAGTGTCCCACACACTCCCCTACAGGGGATCACTTAGCTGGGGCCACCTGGTGGAGGCTGCTGCTTCAGGGGAGGGACCCAGTGAGTGTCAGGCCATCTGCAGATTCCTGTGTTCTTCAACCTCCATCCTCAGACAGGGGGTACACCCAGGTGAGACTCCCTGGTCCCGCCCTCAGAGCCTGTGGCTGGCGCTGGGTCATCCCCCCCAGGGTGGCAGCAGGGAGCAGGTGCTGTGCTGGGGGACAGTTCATGGAGTGCCCACTGAAGGCCAGGCTGCAGCCACTGGCAGAACACGAGGCAGTGACGCTGAGTCTTCTGTGACCTTCCCCTCGAGCGTCCTGCATGCCCCAAGCAGGCCCAGGTACCTCTGAAGACTGGACCTGGTGTCTCAGGGTCCTGCATCTGCAGCTACTGCAGCTGCCCCTGCCCTTCCTGGGACGCTGCAGCAAGGGGCAGAGTCCAGGTAACTGGTTGGGGCCGGTGGCACACTGGACTCTTGAGATCTAGCAGAATCATGTCTTCCTGCCACGTCCCACAGCAGCGCAGCCTGGTAGCCTGTCCCCCTGGATGCCCTCCCACCAGTTGTGATGTGAGGCAAGGTCCCGCTCACCCTCTCCCTGGGCCATAGGCCACGTGCCACGGGCTCCCCGCCCCCACCAGCCCTCAACAGTGTGAACTCACTGGTCTCACAGCAACCACAGAGGCAGGGTCTACTTCCAGTTGCATTTCACAGGTGGGGAAACTGAGGCACCTGGAGGGGCCACTCCCCTCGGCTGACAGGGGTGAGCACCCAGACCACGCTGGGCAGCTGCAGTCCAGCCCAGAGCTCTGGCTGGGCTGCACGGGTCCTGGGGAGGGGTGGAGGCCACTAAACTTCCTGGGGGTGTGCAGCAGAGGACGGCAGAGCTGTTGAGAGGGACAAATGAGTCTGGTCCATCAGCTGAGAGAAAAGAGAAAGCTCAGAAGGCTGGGTCGTCTAGGGTGCCAGGTGGGAGAAATTAAAGGAGAGTGTTAACACCCTTGGAAAAGACAGTCACCCAAGCAGACCCAAAGGCTCGGCTGACACTCTGACTCAGAGCAGCAGGGGCCCAGAAAGGGGAAGTCGGCAGTGCCAAGGGGCAGGGAGTGCTCTCTAGGGCAACCGAGGCAGCTGTGGAAAGTACTGTCACTGATTAGGTGGGGTGCTCAGGGATCTGGTCTGTACTGCATGGTCCTGAAGTGATGGTGTGATGATGAGGATGGTGGAGATCATGGGGATGGCGATGTGGTGGTGCTGGATTATGGTGACTGTGATGGTGGTAGTGAAGAGGATAGCGGTGTGCGGTGGTGATGATGAAGATGATGGTGGTGACAGTGGTGGAGGTGCTGGTGATTATGACTAGTGTGGTGGTTGATGATGGCAATAAAGATGATGGGTACAATGGTGGATGTGGTGGTGGTGGTGGTGAAGGGGATAGGAATAGGGATGGTGGTGGTGACGGTGGTGATGGTGAGTGTGGTGGATAGTCAGAGTGATGAGGATGAGGATGGTGGTGGTGGTGGTGATGGTTATGGTGAGGGTGAGAGGAAGGGTCATGGTGATTGTGATGGTTGTGGTAATGAAGATATGGGGATGCTCATGAAGTTGATGGTGATTGTGGTGGGTTTAGTGGTGATAATGATGGGGATGAGGATGGTGGTGGTGGTGAGGGTGATGGTGAGGGTGAGGGTGAGGGTGAGGGTGATGGTGAGGGTGAGGGTGATGGTGATGGTGATGGTGATGGTGAGGGTGATGGTGAGGGTGATGGTGAGGGTGAGGGTGATGGTGAGGGTGAGGGTGATGGTGATGGTGAGGGTGAGGGTGAGGGTGATGGTGAGGGTGATGGTGAGGGTGATGGTGATGGTGATGGTGAGGGTGAGGGTGATGGTGAGGGTGAGGGTGATGGTGAGGGTGAGGGTGATGGTGATGGTGAGGGTCATGGTGATGGTGAGGGCGAGGGCGAGGGTGAGGGTGAGGGTGAGGGTGATGGTGATGGTGAGGATGAGGGTGAGGGTGAGGGTGATGGTGAGGGTGATAGTGAGGGTGAGGGTGATGGTGAGGGTGAGGGTGATGGTGATGGTGAGGGTGAGGGTGAGGGTGAGGGTGATGGTGAGGGTGATGGTGAGGGTGAGGGTGATGGTGAGGGTGAGGGTGATGGTGAGGGTGATGGTGAGGGTGAGGGTGAGGGTGATGGTGAGGGTGAGGGTGAGGGTGATAGTGAGGGTGATGGTGATGGTGAGGGTGAGGGTGATGGTGATGGTGAGGGTGATGGTGATGGTGAGGATGAGGGTGAGGGTGATGGTGAGGATGATGGTGATGGTGAGGGTGAGGGTGATGGTGATGGTGAGGGTGATGGTGATGGTGATGGTGAGGCTGATGGTGAGGGTGAGGGTGATGGTGAGGGCGAGGGTGAGGGTGAGGGTGAGGGTGATGGTGATGGTGAGGATGAGGGTGAGGGTGAGGGTGATGGTGAGGGTGAGGGTGAGGGTGAGGGTGATGATGAGGGTGAGGGTGAGGGTGAGGGTGAGGGTGATGGTGAGGGTGATGGTGAGGGTGAGGGTAATGGTGAGGGTGAGGGTCATGGTGATGGTGAGGGCGAGGGCGAGGGTGAGGGTGAGGGTGATGGTGAGGGTGAGGGTGAGGGTGATGGTGAGGGTGAGGGTGAGGGTGATGGTGATGATGAGGGTGAGGATGAGGGTGAGGGTGAGGGTGAGGGTGATGGTGAGGGTGAGGGTGAGGGTGATGGTGAGGGTGAGGGTGAGTGAGGGTGATGGTGAGGGTGAGGGTGAGGGTGAGGGTGATGATGAGGGTGAGGATGAGGGTGAGGGTGAGGGTGAGGGTGAGGGTGGAGGGGTGAGGGTAATGGTGAGGGTGAGGGTCATGGTGATGGTGAGGGTGATGGTGAGGGTGAGGGTGAGGGTGATGGTGAGGGTGAGGGTGAGGGTGATGGTGAGGGTGAGGGTGAGGGAGAGGGGTGAGGGTGATGGTGATGGTGAGGGTGATGGTGATGGTGAGGGTGAGGGTGAGGGTGAGGGTGGGGTGAAAGTGATGGTGATGGTGAGGGTGATGGTGAGGATGAGGGTGAGGGTGAGGGTGAGGTGAGGGTGAGGGTGAGGGGTGAGGGGTGAGGGTGAGGGTGAGGGGTGAGGGTGAGGGTGAGGGTGAGGGTGAGGGTGAGGGTGAGGTGAGGGTGAGGGTGAGGGTGAGGGCGAGGGCGAGGGCGAGGGCGAGGGCGAGGGCGAGGGCGATGGTGTGGGTGAGGGTGAGGGTGAGGGTGTGGGGTGAGGGTGAGGGTGAGGGTGAGGGTGAGGGGGAGGGCGAGGGCGAGGGCGAGGGAGGGCGAGGGCGATGGTGTGGGTGAGGGTGAGGGTGAGGGTGAGGGTGAGGGTGAGGGTGAGGGCGAGGCGAGGGCGAGGGCGAGGGCGAGGGCGAGGGCGATGGTGTGGGTGAGGGTGAGGGTGAGGGTGATGGTGAGGGTGAGGGTGAGGGTGTGGGTGAGGGTGAGGGTGAGGGTGAGGGGGAGGGGGGAGGGCGAGGGCGAGGGCGAGGGCGAGGGCGAGGGCGAGGGCGATGGTGTGGGTGAGGGTGAGGGTGAGGGTGAGGGCGAGGGCGAGGGCGAGGGCGAGGGCGAGGGCGAGGGCGAGGGCGAGGGCGATGGTGTGGGTGAGGGTGAGGGTGAGGGTGAGGGTGAGGGCGAGGGCGAGGGCGAGGGCGAGGGCGAGGGCGAGGGCGATGGTGTGGGTGAGGGTGTGGGTGAGGGTGAGGGTGAGGGTGAGGGTGAGGGTGAGGGTGAGGGCGAGGGCGAGGGCGAGGGCGAGGGCGAGGGCGAGGGCGAGGGCGAGGGCGATGGTGTGGGTGAGGGTGAGGGTGAGGGTGAGGGTGAGGGTGAGGGTGAGGGCGAGGGCGAGGGCGAGGGCGAGGGCGAGGGGATGGCGAGGGTGAGGGTTCCTGGAAGACAGCATGGTAGTGGTGCCTGTTCTCTGCTCCTCTGCCCTGCTCTGGAGATGGATGGAAAGTAGGGGGTCCGCCCTCCTCCCTCACTCCCTGCAGTGCCTGTCTTCTGCGACCCACAACCTGTAGGTGGCTCTGTCCGTCCAGGGGACCAGGAGGCCACTGTGTGGAAGCTCATGTGTGTGCCCTGGCCGAGACTCCCACTACGCTGTGTGACAATTAGACCTGAGGTCACCATGAGATCCAGATTCCTTCGCTTATCCCCATATTTCTCCTGGTGCATTTTGATCATAAATAACAGTGGGATGTGCTGTAACCTGTCACACCTGCCCAGGACAGGATGGCATCACGTGGTCAGTGCTGCTCCCGGGCCTCCCTGCCCTCCCCTCTGGAACACGGGTCATCGGACACGTAGAGAACCTCCTTTACAAACCTCTCGGGCTGCATTTCCATCATCAGAAACTCAGAGAGGTGGGCTAGAGAGGCCAGTGTGGCCAGCACACTTCTCCAGAGTCCACTGCTTGGGTTTGATGTGCATTTGCCTATTTTTCCTATGGGTATTTACAAGTTTAAAATGTTTTGTTTCAAAAGAGAGATTTTTTAAAGGTGAGGTTTCTGCGCATCACTCCTACTAGGAAAAGTGGTTACAGGAGGAGCAGGTAGGGCCGGCACCACGTCCTGCCACAGCTGGCTCGGTGCCCGGCCCTCGGGGGCTCTCCATATGGCGGGTGCTTTCACCTCTGACAGAGCCGGGCCCAGGTCAGTGAGGGCCCCGGGGGGCCGTGCAGAGCACCACCCTGAGCAGGAAGCAGGACGTTGCCCGGGTTACCCAGGGGCCCTTCCTTGGGGGGGTCGGGAAGGACCCCAGCTCCTATCCCCGCTCTTCTGGCAAACACATCTGCAGATGACTTGGGACCACAGTGGGTGGGCTTCCAGCCCGCTGGGGACCACGTAAGGGGCTGGCGGGGGCCACGAAAGACCTCAAGGGGCCCCAGGAGCCCTGGGGGATTTCTTCATCAAAAAGGGCAAAAAGGTGGCCACCTGGTGAGGTCAGCCTGGAGACCCAGTGGACACAACTCTGAGGGGATGGGTGTCGGGTGGCTGGGAGGGAAGGGGGTGGATGGAGGCGAACCCAGTCTCTAGGGTCCACAGTGGCCTCCTGGCCTCTATGTGTCCCATGCCCATGAGCCTGAGGAGCAGGTGCTGCTGTGGGCCTGGGGGTCTGCCCTGGCCTCCATCAGGTGTAGGCCTGCCCCCTGCAGCTGATCCAGAGTCTGAGGGGCTGTCCGGCTCTCAGGGTCTGAGCTGTGCTGACCTGGCAGAGCTCCCTCCCCTGGGCCCCAACTGGGAAATGGGCGGGCTCCATGCCGTGAGCCTGGTAGCTGGAGACCCTGCTTCTAAGCCAAGTGTAAAGACAAAGCTTTTCTTCTCCATCCCAGCCCCCAGCAGCATCGCCTTAAAAAGACTAAAGGTGGCCGGGTGCAGGGACCACGCCGGTGCTCCCAGCAACTCGGGAGGCTGAGGCAGGAGGACAGCAAGGTCAAGGCCAGCCTGGGCAATGGAGCCAGACCCGGTCTCAGAAGGAAACATGAAAAGGGCTGGGGGTTCGGATCAGAGGTAGGGCCCTGGGTTCAACCCCAGGACTGCGAAAGGAAGAGACAGAAGCTAAGGCCAGGAGGAGAGCAGCACAGGAAGCCAGGGGCCAAGAAGGACACACCCTGGGCCCAGGCCCACCAGCCTGCCCCCCCCCATGGCCTCCTGCCGGCAGGAACCAGCTCGCGGCCCATCGGTCCTCCACCCTAGAGCTGCACACTGTGAACAGCACTGTGTTGTTGTCGTCGGAGGCAGTGTTAAGTCTTATTCCAGTTTGGTGTGTTTGCTCTGAGGTGAGAACCCTCCAAAGCTGCCCACGGAGCGGGGGTGGGGAGCGGGCTGGTCAAGCTGCCCCATCAGCTCCGCCCCAAGGACCCCCTGCAGCTCTGGGCTGCTCTGAGTCAGACCTGGCATCTCTGGGTCCAGATGTGCCAGCTCCTTCGCCAGGGACCCACCTGGGGACACTTGAGGACTCGGGGGCCATCATCAGGGCACCTGGGGTCCTGGGCCAGCACAGACCCTCCCTCACCCACTGGCAGACACTGCTCCAGGAGGTGGGGAGCCTGGGGTCCCGTCCAGCCGCCTCCCTGAGAACAGTACAGACAGAGACGCGCCTTGGGCCCAGGGGCCCTCTCCTGCCTCCTGCTGTGATCCAGAGCTTGAAGATCCACAGCTGGGGAAACCAGGGGCCGGAGGAAGGACTGGGCCGAGCCACGAATCCCTAGCAGAGAGTCGATTCTGGAGATCGGGGCCTTTGTGGCCAGGGAAGCACCTCCTGCCCTGGGCACCCTGAGCCCAGGGCTGGGCAGTGCAGGGCACCGGGGCCCAGGTCCAGGCCGGGTCAGCACCAACATATTGTCTCCAGTGGCACCCTGTAGTGCCTGTTTCAGTCTGTGCACAGCTTGTGCACCCCAGATCTTCCAGGCCCGCGACAGAGGCCCCCAACGCTCCAGACCCCATCCCCTGCCTGGCTCCTGGGAAAACTGGGAATGAATGCTGATTCCTGAAAAATTCCCCAGATACCTGGGCGCAGCGATGTGCAGCTGTTATCCCTGCAATCTGGGAGTTTCAGGCAGGAGGATCAAAAATTCGAGGTCAGTTTCTACAATTTAGCAAGACAACAATAAAGGGCTGGGGATGTGGCTCTGGGGTTCAGCGCCCCTTGGATCAGTCCCCATGACTGCACACCCACAGAAGACACTGTGGAGACTCGCCGCATCTCCGACCTCTGCCCCCATTTTTGGTGAAGTTGATTGCATCCCTGCATGTCCTGAGCCCCCTCTCGGCAGGGACCCTGGCAGGGGGCTGAGGCACCCCAGCATGTTCCCTTCCTCTCCACTGCCTGCCCGCGCTCCGGAGGCCAGCTGGGCGTGTGCCTCCTGTGACGGCGCCTGCGTGTGTGCATGGGTGTGTGTGCAGGCTCGCACCTTGGGCAGGGACACCTCGGGGGCTCCTTGGTCTCGGGTCCCAGCTGGTGTGGCTGCTTCTCTCCATGTGCTTGGTGACGTGAGGCAAGCAGGGAGGGTGGCCACCAGCCAGGCAGAGACAGGAGGGCCAGCTGTGGGGAGGTGAAACTGGACGTTCATGTCTTCCTCTCGTCTTTGACTTCTGCAGCTTCTGAGATGCACTGCTGTGGAGATAAGAAGCCGACAAGGGCAGCCTCCCATTCTTTCTGCAGCCATGGAGAGCACCAAGGACGGCCAAGGAGGTGGCCCATCCAACCCAAAGTGGCCAGTGCACCAACAGGGCTAGGCATGGGCCCTGTGGGTGGCCCCTGGTGCGTCCCCGACTCCATCCCAGGAGGGGCATCACGCAGGGCATCTCAGAGACATCAGGCCAGGCCCAGGCCACCCCGCCACTCCTGACTCCTGCACCCCCATCAGCAGCAGCTGGCCAGCTGACCTCCTGCTTCACCTCTTTCTGTGACAAAGGAAACTCTCTCCCCCAAACAGGACAGTGTCTGGCAACGGTGGCCACACAAGCTCCCAGCTGGTGTGGAAGGTGACCTGCCTGTCAGGGACCCTATGGCTGGCCCAGCAGCTGACACTTGTAACCAGCATGTCCACGCATAGTCACAAACATCTGGGCTCACCCTGTGCCAAGCCCGGGCCTGGAAGAACACGGATGCTATGTCAGCCTGCGACGTCCCCCCGTGGCCCTGGCCAGAGGCCACCGAATCCTGCTGAGCCCTCTGTGCAGCCAGGCTGGGCCCCGAGGTCAGCTAGCTGCCACCCTGGGCATCTCCTCCTGAAAACTGGCTGTAGATTCAGTGCAGCGAGGACCCAAAGAGAGGCCAGGGACGCAATCCTGCAGCTAGTGGACATGGACATCATGCTGGTGTCACGTTGAGAGAGCTGACCCCAGAGTCATCTGGCACCACTTGAAGCAAGTCCCCAAGGCCCAAGTGATATGTGGGAAAGTGTCCCGCAGGCCCTGGGCCTCTGAGGGCAGTGCGGCCTGTGTGCCAGTGCCACCCTGGTTGGAGCTGGGATCCAGGGCCTGGGCAGAGAGCCCCTCGTCAACCCAGCCCACGCAGGACGGCTCCGTCACCTGTGGCTGAAAACTCGAGACTCCTCCGCGTTGAGAGTTTGGGAGACGGAGCTGAAGTGTGAGAGCTCTGTGATCGGGGAAGTCTCCAGGAAGATTGATGTGATGTGTGTCATCTACCAATCTGAGCCGCGTGCAGATCAGGAAGCCAGCGTGTGCCACCAGGAAGCCGGCCAGGGCCGGAATGTGAGCGCCCAGCCAGGCCTGACTGCTGATGACGCTGCTGGACAGGGGCAGCGGAAGAGGTGGACGGAAGGGGCCGTGTGGACAAGGGCTGGGTCCAGGCAGTGGGGAATCTGGGTTTAGGGTCTGCTTCTCTGTCTGTGCTAAGTCTGGACTTTTCTGGAACCAAACTCTGTCCCAGAGCAGGGTGGGGTGACTCTGCTCACCTGGGCAGGCAGCCTCAGGAGGGCCCGGCCCAGCTTTGTGTCCCGGGGCACTGGCTGCCAGTCACTCGGCAGTGACAAGCCAGGACGGGTCTTGCTAGGAGCTCAGGCACCCTGAAGCTCCTTGGCAGTGCTACCACGAGATTCAGAGCGAGGTGTAAGTCCCTTCCACGCGTCTGAGGCTCCACACTGATGCTCCTTCTGCGTCTCCAGGGGGCTCCGCAGATCCAGTGTGAGGGAAGGGCCCCAGCAGGCCGAGTCGTGAAGAGGGGTCCCGAGAGGCGTGCTTAGCCTCCGTCCGACTCAGGGCTGGGTCCCAAACCTGAGGCAGGAAACGCAGCTTCATGTCCCATGGCACCCGCCCTGCAGCACTGAGTTTGGACCCGTGTCCCTGCAGCAGCAGCGAGCTCAGGCCCAGCTGTGAGAGCAGACAGGCCAGAGCCGCATCACCAGGACCAAGCAATGGACAGCCCCCCTGCTGTGTCCCCTAAGTGAGATTGGCAACCCTCCTGGGGCAGGTCCCAAGGACACACTCCCACACTGGGAGTGGCCTCGGCAGGATCCCGTGGTGGAGGTCGGAACAACCCAGCACGGGAGGGCTAGGGATGGAGGATGGCCTCAGGGGATCAGCAGCACAGCCAGAGAGGAAACACAGGGCCGGTGGCCAGAGAGCAGGTCCTGTGAGGAAGGTGTGGACAGCAGCTGGGGCACGGTGGACGGAGCACATGCAGTTCTTTGCTTTTCTTTGCAGAAGGTCTGCAGGGCCCAGGAAGGGAGCCACTGCAGGTAGGAAGACACCCTCTTCCAACAGAGCCGTTCAGACCCTCGGTCTCCGAACCACTAACACATTTTGAAAAAACCAGGACCCTGAAGTATTCAGAGTGTCCAGCACCGATGGCTTGGGTTGAGGCATCCTGGGCTTCCCCCGAGGCCCCTGACTTTGGGAGCTCCCTCCCGCGGGGGAAAGTCAGGAGGCCCTGTGAGGGGTAGGTAGAGGGCAGGTCCAGAGTGGGGGTCCCCAGAGGAGCAGG
Organism: Urocitellus parryii; assembly: GCF_045843805.1. Taxonomy (NCBI): domain Eukaryota; kingdom Metazoa; phylum Chordata; class Mammalia; order Rodentia; family Sciuridae; genus Urocitellus; species Urocitellus parryii. Next base: position 183,490,901 of record NC_135537.1, on the reverse strand, counting down.
GCTACCTGCCATGGTCCAGCAGGGCCAGCAGAGCCCAGCTCCAGGTCCTGCTGGGCCAGTAAGAGCCCAAGGGGCACCAGACAGGAAGGTTCCCACGGCAGCTCTGGCAGCCGCCCCTCATCCCTGTGTGGGGTGGGGCGGGCGCTCCAGGACACACCCACCCACACTGCGGACTGCGGCCAGAGATGGCTCTGCTGGTCCTCAACGCCGTCCCGGTAAAGACAAAACAAAAGGAAAAAACTCCAACGTCCTTCGTGAGAGCCAAGCCATGGCCTCAGTCCAGTGGCCAGTGGTCAGCTGTGGGGGCCACGCTGAGTGACCACGCCTTCCAGTCCTGATGCACCAGGATCTGAAAGGTCACTGCAGTGTGGCGTGGTAGTGCCATTAGTGCCGTGACTGGGGACTCTCCCCCACTCGGACAGCAAGGCCAGTTGTCTGAGTAGGCACACCTGAGCTACACTCACCTGTGCTTTCGTAATCCTACCCCTTTGCCCCGTTTGGGATAGAATGTTCCATGGAAACTCCCTTCTCTTGCTCTGCCCTGGGGTGTGGCCTTCCTAGCTGTCAGTCAACCTGCTGACACATACATCAGGAAGCTAGACTCAGCCCCCGAAACCTGACCCCCTGCCTCATTTGAATGGCTTCTCTCCAATAATAGGGGTCAGCACGTTCTCCTCTCTCTCTCTCTCTCTCTCTCTCTCTCTCTCCACAGACCCCTAAGGTCAGAGGAGCCGTCACAGGACCCACAGGAAAAGGTCTCCGTGTGGTGACTCTGTGCACCCAGTTCACCTGGAGTGACCCTGAGTGTTTTAGGAACGTGACACTCAGCAGCATACTCCGGTCCTGCAGGGGCTCTGCACTACAGCCAAGGGCCACAGCCACAGGGACCCAACACAGAGCCCCTCTGGGGCCTCCCAAAACGGAGCATGGACCTGGCAGCCTGGAACCCCGGTGGGGTGGAGTGACAGCTGGTGCTCTCTTCTCTCTCAGGCTCTGCAGACGCTCACCTGCTCCTGTCCCCCAGCCCCCCTGGAGAAGCTGGGCTGGTGAGGCCCCCAGGCCTCTGGCCTGCTACCACAAGGCAGCAGCAGGGGCCTCCTGGATGCCAGCGAGCCCTGGGAATGGGGGTCCCCAGCTGTGCTCCTGAGCGCCTTTGGAGGCGGGCCCTACAGCTCCCTCCTGAGCAGGAGCACCCGGGGGCCATGTCAGCCAGGATGGAGCAGGGAGGTGGAGAAGCAGCTTCACATGGGCTTGCAGAGGCCCAGTGCGCCCCGAGGATGGGAAAGGGGCAGCGGGGAGGCAGAACCAGGAAGGTTCCAGAACTGCTGAGAAACGGTCCCGCTCACAGCTCTCAGGAGACAGGACACAGAGCCCCAGGGACAGCCCCAGGCCTTCAGGGGGTGGGAAGCCCTGCACTGAGAGCTCTGAGAAGCTACCTGAGGTGGCCCAGGGCAGAACCCCTGTACACCCGTTCAGTTCACCGACTCACTCTTCTGGCTAGAGCAGAAGCAAGATTCCAGAAAAACAAAACAAAAACCCCATAAACTTATTTTTAAAAAGTAGTTGTTTTACTTTTTCTTTTTCATCATTTTTTAAATCAAAAGACTGGGGGATGCTCTGCAGCCCAGTGGAGGAACTGTCTGGGCTCAAAGACCCAGAGGCATTCATGGCCCCGCCCAGGTCCAGCTCCCAGATCCAGCCCGCTGACCTCCAGAGGACTGCTGTTCTGAGCAGTGCCTCTCAGAGAAGACCCCAGACCCCCACTCTTCGGCCCCTTGCCCTGCCTGGGCAGAGGTGGGGGGTAGCTGCAAATCTCCCAGGAGGGGAAGTTCTTCAGAAGAGCAATTAACTAAGTGAACAATCAAGGCTAAATCAGATACAGCCAACAAACACAGTGGCACAAACACCCGTCCATAATCGCACTGAATGTAAAGGGTCTCCGCTCCTCAATTGAAATACCTAGTTTGACAAAGTGGATTAAAAACAAGGTCCAACTAACATGCCACTTGCAAGGCACACACAGGAGAGCCGTGAACAGGCTACAGGTGAAAGGAAGGGAAGCCTTCCATGCACACAGAGCCCCAAACAAGCAGGAGAAGCTATTCTCCTATCCGAAAAAGCAGATTTCAAGCAAAATTAATCAGGAGAGACAAAGCAGGCCACTCCATATTGGTAAAGGGAACATTCTGCAAGAAGATATAATGATAGTAAATACTTATGCACCAAGTGTCAGTTTGCCTGATGACATTTAAAAATACTCATTGACATTAAATTCCAGACGGACCTCAATACAATGATACTGGGTGATTTCAACATGCCTGCATCACCAATAGAGATACAGGTCCTATCCAAACACAGAATCAGTAAAGATATTTCTGACCTAAATAAAACTATAAATCAAATAGATGTAATAGACATCTATAGAATATTTCACCCAAAGCCAGTTGAATTCACTATCTTCTCAGCAATTCATGGAAACTTTTCCAAAATAGGCCATATTCTAGGTCACAATATGAGCTTTAGCCAATACAAAAAAAAAAACTGATGTAATTCCATTCATCTTCTCATCATAATGGGATAAAACTTGAAATCGACAGCAAGATAAATCATAGAAACCATGTAAAAACATGGAGATTGAACAATACTCTTTTAAATTAGGAATAGATTCAACACAAAAAAATTCTCAGAAACAAATGAGAACAGAGACACAACATATAAAAACCTTGGTGACAGTGGGAAGGCAGTGTTAAGAGGCAAGTTTATAGCATTGAGAGCCTACATTTAAAAAAAAATGGTCCCAAATAAATAATGTAATGTTTTAAAGAGGCTCATTTTTATCTGGAAATTAGTTGTCGTATTCATCATAAAACAAGGTCCTAGCAAAGCAAGAACAAGTCTGTAGACGTCAGGAAGTAATTAAAGATCAGAATCTAAATGAATGAACTTGACAATAAAAAACACAAAGGATCAAAGAAACAAAGAATTGGTTCTTTGAAAGGATAAACAAGTTTGATAAACTCTTAGCCAAACTAACCTCAAGAGAAAAAAGACCCAAACCCACAAAATTAAAGGTGGAAAAGGAGATATCACCAGATACTTCTGAAATCCAGAGAATTAGAGACTGTTTTGAAAATTTATACTCCAATAAGCCGGAAAACGTGGAAGATGTTCACAAATTTCTAGACACACATTATCTGCCCAAATTGAACCAATAAAAAAAACGAATTAATATTTAGTAATGAAACTAAAACAGCAATTAAAAGCCTTCCAACAATGAAAAGCCAGGACCAGATGGATTCTCAGCTGAGCTCTACCAGACCTTCAAAGAACTAACACCAGTCCTCAAATCACTCCATGAAATCGGCAGGAAGGGACGGTCCCAAAGCATTCTATGGAGCCAGTACCACCTGCCAGCAGAACCAGACAAAGGCCCTGGGAGCCAGAACTGCAGATCAGTGAAGGCCGATGTGAATGAGCTCACGGACCAGAGGTTGGCCAGCCACATTCCCAACCCCTCAGGGCTGGGCTCAGCTTGTGGCTCAGCTGGAGCGCTTGCCTAGCACGTGGGTTCCATCCTCAGCACCGCGTATAAATAAATAAAATAAAGGTGTTGTGTCCATCTACAACTAAAAAAAAAAAAAAAAACTTGAAGAAGATAACACACCATGATCAAGTGGGCTTCATCCCAGGGATGCAAGGTGGGTTCAACATAAAAAAAAAAAGAACAATAAATGGAATTCACACACAAATACAATTATGGACGAGAATCTCGATCAGGTGACGGTCATGCCACACACCACCCCTGCTGTCCACCCAGCTGCCTGCGCCTGCCACACCCCCAGCACTGCCTGACAGGGCCTGCCTTTCCCCCAGCCTCAGCCCTGAGGCGCCTGGTGGATCCTGAGCAGCCACACAGCTCGCCCAGGGCACTGGGGGACCCCGCTGGCCCTGATGCCTGCAGAGCAGGGAGCCCACCGGCTCCCCAGAGGAGCAGCCCTGAGCCCTGGGCAAGGGACATCCCGCCCAGCTCTGCTGGAGGGCGTCTCCCCTGCCCCCCACAGGCTTTGCAGTGCGCGGCTCTGACAATCAGCCTTGGCAAGAGCGCTACCAAGAAGGTGGCACGTTCTGAGGACACGGCATACTTCCCGAAACCCGGTGGCTTCCCAGAAGGGTCTCCTTCCTGCTTAGCACAGTCCCCTGGCACGCAGGAGACCTGCCTCCTCCCCTGGCCCCTCCCTCTGGGCTCTTTCAGTTTTCTTCTGGGCGGAGCAGAGAAAGCCCTGGCAGGAGGCACCCAGGGGAGCAGAAGGAGGAGCAGGAGCAGAGCAGCAGGCAGCAGGTGAGGGGCTGGCGTGGGCGGGCAGAGGACCACAGCTGGGCACCTGGACACTTAAGGATCTGCAGCACCGTGGGCAGGACTGGGGGGATGGGGCCTCCTGTCCTGGCTGCAGCCCCTCCAGGACACTCAGCCCCTGGCCACCTCCTGCTCAGATGGGCCTGGGTCGCTCAGGGCTAGGGTCTGGCCAGGTCTGCAGGGCACAGGGGTGCAGGGGGATGGGCAGGCTGGGGGGACAGGACCCGTCTCTCCTGGACCCCCAGGTGGGCTCTGGGGGTCCTCTGTGTGGGATGGAGCCCCCTACTTCCCACCTCCAGGGCTGAGCAGGACCTCTGTGCAGGACACATTCCCCACTGGTGCTCAGCATGTGCACACACCAGACACACTGACACTCGTGCACAGATGTGCACACACTCACACTGGTGCATGGTGTTTGCACACACCGTACACGCTCATGACACACGCACGGCGTGGCACACACACACTCATGACAGGCACTCTGGGAGTTTCCAGCAGGGCCGCCGCCCTCCCACAGCCTTCCTTCTGGCGGGACTGCCTGCACTCTCCAGCTACTCCCCCAGGGCCCGTCACTTCCCGGCCAAGGGATCAGGGTCAGGGCTGGCGCTCCTCTAGGGCACTGGGCAGGCATCTCAGGAAGGGCCGGAGGGGCCCGGGGTCATCCCACACTCTCCCTTGCTGTTCCCAGGGGTAAAGTGGCACACTCCCAACAAGAGTGGGGGTTTCAGAGACAGCCGCCCTTCCTGGCTGCTCCAGGTGGACAAGATGCTCCCTGGGCGCGGGGTCCACATGCCCGCGGTGCCTGTGGGGCTTGGTGTTGGAGTGGACACAACCACAGGGCCAGAGGCGGGAAGAGGCACCAGCCGCCCCGGGAGTCAGTGAGCCAGGGCCACTGTGCACGGGACAGTGACTGGACCCTGCAGGAAGTGGCTCCCCAGCCAGCCTCTTGCCTGGTTCTGAGGGGCTAGTGCTCCACTGTGTTGGAGGACACTGCCCATGTGCCCAGCTGGGCCTTCACCTCCCCTGAGGATGGAATCAGCCTGTGGGCCTGGGGTGGAGGCAGGCTGCAGTGGGGCAGAGCCTGAGGCTGGGCCCTCAGGAGCGTGTCCTCCTCACACGGCCAGCAGGGACCTTGGCCTGCCCTCCGCCCCTTACCTGAAGACAGTGGGGGAAGGCTACCCCTGATGTGCAGGGGTGTCTGCAGAAGGATGCTGTGTAGAAGAAGGAGGCTTTGCAGCAGAAGGAGGCTGTGTAGAAGAAGGAGGCTTTGCAGCAGGAGGCCGTGCAGCAGAAGGAGGCTGTGCAGAAGGAGGCTGTGTAGAAGAAGGAGGCCGTGCAGCAGAAGGAGTCCATGCAGCAGAAGGAGGCTGTGTAGTAGAAGGAGGCTGTGCAGCAGAAGGAGGCTGTGTAGAAGAAGGAGGCTGTGTAGAAGAAGGAGGCTGTGCAGCAGAAGGAGGCTGTGCAGCAGAAGGAGGCCGTGTAGAAGAAGGAGGCCATGCAGCAGAAGGAGGCTGTGTAGAAGAAGGAGGCTGTGCAGCAGAAGGAGGCTGTGCAGCAGAAGGAGGCTGTGTAGAAGAAGGAGGCCGTACAGCAGAAGGAGGCTGTGTAGAAGGAGGCTGTGTAGAAGAAGGAGGCCGTGCAGCAGAAGGAGGCTGTGTAGAAGAAGGAGGCTTTGCAGCAGAAGGAGGCTGTGCAGCAGAAGGAGGCCGTACAGCAGAAGGAGGCTGTGTAGAAGGAGGCTGTGTAGAAGAAGGAGGCTGTACAGCAGAAGGAGGCTGTGTAGAAGGAGGCCATGCAGCAGAAGGAGGCTGTGCAGCAGCTGCAGGAGGCAGAGCCCAGGGCCTGTGGCCTGGGGGAGGTGCAGGTCCACTAGTCGCCAAGGGTCCACCCAGAAGGAAGGCAAGACCAGGAAGAAGCCCAGGCTTCCCGAGGACGGGCCCCATGATAAGGGGTGGCCCTGGGTGTTGCAGTAATTCACTTGCAGGTCAGCATGGGAAAAGAAAGAAGAAGAAGCAGAGCAAGCGAAGCAGCAGCAGAAAAAAAAAAAGTCCTTTATTGTGTACAAGCAATCTTTTTATAGTATTGTGAACAAAGAAGGCAGCCTTCCAACATCAATAAATCAGGTCTTTCAGCTAATTAAACATAGCACACAGAAGTTTTACTTTCTAATCAGAAGTGACCCGCTTCTCATGGCTAATCTACTTTCGGCCCGGAGTATGTTGAGCTCTGCTCTTTGTTAAGAACAGATAATAAATTTTTTCTCAGCGCCCTCCTAGCCCACTTGGCAGAACATCCCGTTTGCAGGCAAGTCCTCCCAAGGACAGCAGACACCTCGTTTTCAAGCATGTCCGCTGTTACCGATCTATACCTTGACAGAATATCCCGTTTGCAGGCAGACTCCATCAAGGACAGTAATAGTAACACAGTTACCTCTGATTCTCTACACCTGGGGTGCCCAGTAGGTGGACTTCCAAAGGACCCACCAGGGCCCCAGGGGAGACGGCAGGCTGTGCCCCAGGCTTGTGAAGAGCCCAGCACCCACATATGCCGTGGCACGGACAGTGAGAGCCCAGGGGCTCCTCCCTCACCATCAACCTCCAGCCCCAGGTCTCTGGGGAGGGTCCAGGTGAGGAGCCAGAGAGGGCAAGAAGGGCATCAGGCCGACCCAGGTCTTTCCAGAGCTGGAGGGGAGGGCAGGCCCTGGGGAAGGGCCCGGCTCTGCAGACTCCTCCCAGGAGGTCCCCTGCATGTTCTGGTTGAAGCAGGACCGGGCAGCTGAGCAGGAGACACCGGAGCAGCAAGAAGGCTGTGGGGGCTGAACCCCTGACCAGTCTGCATGCCCCCTGGGCACCTGGTCCTGGCTGAGCCTGCCAAGGCGGGGAGAGTGTTTGTGACACTGTCCCAGGGACGGCAGCTCTGATCTCAGGTGCTGGGGTGTTGCCACGCCCCTTCCTGGGCTGACACTGTGGGCTGCTCCTGCCCATCCTCACCGTCTCACAGGGAGCCTCAAATGGATCAGGCGCTCTCACACTCAGGACGGGCCTGGCAGGGCGGGCAGCCCATCGCCAAACTCCTGGATCTCAGAGAAAACGGGTTCAGGATGGTGTGGATGACCTAAGGCAGGCCCAGGGGACAGGGCCTCCCTTGCAGGGGCTAAGGCAGATGACAAGCTGCTTGCTGGGACGAGGCGCTGGCAGAGGCCCCCTCTGAGCCTCAGCACATCCTCCTTCCATTCAGGGAGAGGGCAGGAGTGAACCTGCCACTTGCCCTTTGTGAGTGGCTTCCAGGTGGGTTAGAATGTTTGCTAAGCCACGGCTTCTCCGCCCTTCTTCTTCTTCTTCTTCTTTTAATATTTATTTTTTAGTATTTTTAGGTGGACACAATATATTTATGTTTTATTTTTATGAGGATCGAACCCAGCGCCCCGCGCATGCCAGGTGAGAGCGCTACCTCTGAGCCGCAGCCCAGCCCCCACCAAGGCGCTTTCCACTGGGGAAGATCACCTTTCACTGCTCCAGACTGATCAGAACAGACTCATACTCGGGCCAACTGGCCTCTGACCCCGCTGAACCCTGCAAGTTGTGTTGGTGGGTCTCATTTCAGGAGCCAGGGCACAGGCCTGTGATCCCAGCAGCTCAGGATCCCAAGTTCCAGGCCAGCCTCAGCAACGTAGAGAGGCCCTGTTGCAGAATAACCAATAAAAAGGGCTGGGGACGTGGACTGGGCTGTGTCTCACCAGTCAAGCCCTCGCCTGGCATGTGGGAGGCACTGGGTCTGATCCTCAGCACCACATAAGATAGAAAAGACATTGTGTTGTCATCTACAACTAGAAACACAAAAAGGGGGTGGAAATAGTTCAGTGGTAAAGTGCCCCTGGGTTCAATCCAAAGAAAAAAGAGTAATAAAGAAAAAAGAATAAAAACACTTTTCCAGTTCATACAGGGAGCTCCCCCTGGAAGGTGCTGAGAGTGACAAACCTGGCCAGCAGGACCTGTGTCCACGGAGGTCCAGACTCTGGCCCATCACACAGCTGTGGACACTGGCTGGGTGGGCAGGGGCTCTCAGGACAGCATCAGTCACTTGGCTGTGAGCTGCTCCCTGTGTCCCTCTAGGACACGCAGGTGGGTGGTCCCTCTGAATGCAGCAACTCCAGGCCAGCTGCAGGGGACCACCCAGCTCCGCTGTCCAGGGGACAGACGTTCTCCTGTCTTCCTGTGATTCCCTGGGTTCCTGTGGCCAGGGCCTCGCACGTCATGAAGCACAGGGACAGGAAGGAGGGTGGCTGCTGGGGACCCAGGCACTGGGAGGAGGCTCAAGCATGGAGGGCACAGCTCGTCCAGGGGAAGCTTGGCCCCTGGGCTGCCCAGCCCCTGGCCAGGTGGAGGCCGCTCCCTGCAGCCTGGGACCACCTGGGGACCTCTTACCCCTGGGTCTCCCTCCCTCCCTTCCACAGGGAGTGTCCCAGAAACCGGTATCCAGGACCAGGGACCCCTGAGGCCTCCCCATCAGCCAGCCATGCGGACCTGGCCCTCTGCGTCCCCCAGACGCATCCCCCAGCCCTGCGTTCCCAGCATGCTCGGGATCCTCCTGCTGCTGGTCGCCTCCCTGAGTGCTCAGAACTCAAGTAGGTATCGGGACGCTGCCCCTCTGCCACAGAAGGGCTGGGGACACAGGGGTGGGAAGGGCAGACCAAGGTCAGGCCCAGAACTGACCCACCCCAGTGACGACTGTGACCCTGCAGACCCAGGCCCATGGGTGAGAAGCCAGTGGGAGGCCCTGGGTCTTGAAAGGGCAAGCCCCGTGCACCCAGGACAGCAGGGCAGGCACCCAGCAATGCCTGCTGGCCACTGCCGGAGCATCAGGGGTGCCCAAGACCACGTCCAGGCTCCAAGGCAAAGAGGATCCCTGAGAGTTGGGGCCGGTGCCATGGCCAGGGGACGAGAGGCTCCACAGGACCGAGGACCTGCCAGCAAGGTCCCTGAGGCACCCTGGTCAGCAGCCTCAGCATCACTGGGCCTTAGACAAGCAGACAGAGCACTAGACGGGGAGGTGCAGTGCACAGGGTCCCCAGGGAGTCCCCATGCAGCTCTCCAGAGCCAGGTTGGCTGTGCAGAGAAATGCCCCCAGGGCCACCAAGGCACCAGTGTCCTGGCCACTCTGATAGCCAATGGGGACAGCAGAATTTGGGTCAGATCCCCCAGAAGGTGCAGCTGGAGACCCTAACACCACAAAGACCTCCCTGGGTGGTGGCACCACAAAGTGCCTCCGCCTGGTGGCACTGCACAGGGCAGGGAGCTGCAGGAACATCTAACTGACCAGCTGCCTCCTGCCCAGTGACCAGCTGGTGGCACACACGCCTGGCACACGGCCTCCCTCCCTGCGGTGTGTGTCTGACTGCCACCCCAGCTCTGTGGGCTTTGATGGACCCTATCCTAGCCTGAGTCACCTGTAGAGTCCCTGGAGGCGCTGACACCACCCCTGCCCCGCCCAGGCCCCGCCCTGCCCACAGTGTGACCCTCCCCTCCACACAGGCTGGGACAGCCCCTCTTGTACAGAGGGCGTGGTGTCCGTGCCCAGGGGCCAGCGGGCAGTGATGGCCTGCAACATCTCCAACGCCTTCTCCGGCATCTCCATCTGGCTGCGTGCCCACGGAAAGACCGTGACCATCTTCAAGGAGCGGCCCCCGGGACTCTTCTCCAAGGATGGCTGGACACTCCATGTGCACGGAGGCCAGGCCCAGCTGGTGATCACAGCCGCCCAGGACATCCACGCGGGACAATACGAGTGGCATCTGAGAGGGCTCCAGAGAACCAACAGAGCCACGTATCTGAACGTCTCAGGTGAGGTGGCCCGGGGCGGGCCAGAGCCAGGGCCAAGCGGGAGGGTGGGCCAGGGGCGGAGCATGGGGAGGGGCTGGGGGCAGCAGGGGGCTCCCCACTGGGAGGGGCAGCGGCCAAGGAGGAGGAGCAGAGCAGAGGGCAGAGTCCAGGGGCACAGACCCACAGGCGCAGGCCTGAGTCCTGACCAGACTCAGCAAGCAAAAGAGTCCCTGGCCCCGGCTCCTGTGCGCTGTCCTACCCTCTCCAAACCTGCCGCGCCCAGCGTGCCCGCTGCACAGCTTCACCCTGGACCCGTCCCCTTAACAAGGGCAGATTCTCCTCAGACCACTACCACCCCGGATTGTCCTCACTCAGACACACCCGCCCAGCACCTGCTCCCTTCCCCCACCTGCCTCCCTCCCCCACCGGCTCCCTCAGTTGTCCACAAATAGAAGGGACCACAGGGCCCCCCAGGCCTCACAGGGCCCGCAGGTGTCCTGAGTGCGTCCCTTCAGGCCCCTCCCAGCCTAAACCCACTGCCCCCCTCATCCTTTCCTTCCCGACAAGATCCAAGGTCCCCATGCCCCCCACTGGTCTAATGCACCCTGTCACCTGAGCCAGCTGGCAGTGTCTGTCATCTGGCCCCTGGAGGGGACCCAGGGAGCCCTACCCCCGCTCTGCCCCAGAGGTAGAGGGACATCAGGGCTCTGTGCCAGCCTGACAGTGTCTCCCCAGCAGAGTCTCAAGACCAGGAGGAGGCAGCAGGCCTGAGGCCGTCCACACCGCCCTGGGGTAGGTGCTGCGTCCCTGTCCCTGAGCTACCACCCTCCCCTGGCTCCTCAGTGCTTGGCCCACCCCAGGGCCCCTGGGCCACCTACCAGCCTCCCTCATCCCAGTGATGTCCCTGCCCAGGAGGGTGGGGTGGGCAGGCAGGAGGCGGGGGGGACACCTCTGTGGCCAGTGAGTCAGTGAGTGATGCGTGGGGTGACCAGCGATGAGGTGACTCTGCCCACCTGTCCTTCCCAGGCACTGCCAGCCAGGTCCCAGGCTCAGAGAGGCTGCAAGCCAGGTCCCAGGCCACGCCCCAGTCCATGGTGGGGGCGCTGGTTGCTGTCCTTCTCTTGATCCTGGCAGTGGGCTCCCTTGGCTGGTGTTGGCGCCGACGTTCTCTGAAGTTGGTGCAGGTAAGAGGCCTCCATGTGGTCCAGGGCAGGGCGGAGGTTTCCCTGCGGCCTGTACTGGGCAGTGGGCCCCTCGGTCCTGCACCCCCTGTGGCTCAGGGACACAGTGGGGCTCCCAGGCCGCATTTCCCCAGACCCTTACTTGTCCTCTGGACACCCAGGAAAGCAGCAGGTGGGTGGTCTCCCTGCTCCTCCCAAGACTCCGGGACAGACCTGTTCTCTGAGCCCAGGGGGAAGTGGGTTCAACTCTGCTGGGCTCAGAACCCGGCCTGGGCTCTGTGTGTGCATGCATGTGTGTGCCCATGTGTGTGTGCTTGTGTGCACGTGTGTGCAGGGGCATGCACGCCTGCAGATGCAGCGCTGTGTGGCTGGAGTGTGCCTGTGTCATCCCTGAGTGTCTGCATGGCACCAGGGTCTCGCCCGGCCCTCACTCTGCCTCTCTCCCCAGAAGAGAGGGGCCAGCTGGAGCCCAGCAGAGCTCACCTAGACCAGGAGCTCCTCCAGCGCCACAGTGAGAGGAGCGTGTCCTGCACAGTCCTCTCCATCCCTCCCACCCAGCAGAGACCCGCCCCTGTGGTCTCCGCCCTCTCTGCTGCCTCACCTCTGTCCAAACATGGAAAATCTCAAATTCACAGCCTTTGATTGACAGGATCTGCCCTGCCTCTGCTGCTTATCAAGGGGGCCCTGGCTCCTCTCCTGCTGCTGAGCCCCTGTGCTCCAGGGGCTCCCCACTCCCTGAGAGACCCCAGAGCAAGCCAGGGGACCTCCAGCCTTGGCTTAAGTGGACCGTGGGCACACACCTGTCTTGACCAAAAGCAGAAATAAGTTTTGTGGACCCTGCTGCCAGGGGCCCCAGGATCAAGATGGGGGGCTCCAGGTCTGAGATGCCAGGTGGCCCCATACCTGGACCTGCTGCAGGAGCCCTTGGGAAGGAGGTGGGAGGAGGGACAGGTGCCTGCTGGCCAGTGCTGATCCCCTGGGGAGGATGGTTGTGCCTGGGGACATCCCTGGCTCGAGTCTACCACACCTACTGCTTTTTAAAACCTCCCACATGCTGATCCTTAAACAAGTGTGATAAACTAACTGAGAAGCACCCACCCACTTGGAAGTCCCCCTGTGCTCTTGGAACCACACAGACTTGCCAGGCCTTGCTCTCCCCAGTCTCCCCAGGCTCCCCAGGGGGACCCTGCCTGGGGCCTGGCGCCCAGAGCCAGCAGCCACAGTCCCAGTGAAAACTGGAATTGCAGCTGCTCCTTGGGCAGCCCAGCAGGCTACATCTACAAATGGGTATTTGCTGGCTTTCTGTCCTTATAACGGTGACATTTCTATAGGACAGGGCCAGCAGATGCGTTGTCTTCCCAGTTTGGGCCAAATTGTGATTAAATTCATTTTCCCTTTTTACATCGTTCTCTCTTCTTTCGTTTTCTTCTCCAGTGCTGAGGGTTGAACCCAGGGCCTTGCACATGCTAAGCACACGCTGGGGGGGGGGGGCTCTCATTTCCACCTGCACAGGAAGCAGCACCAGGACTCTGGTGGGCCAGTGCCCCCTGCTGGTGTGTTGGCTGCACGGCGCCCAGGTCTTCCCGAGTGCACCCCATGTGAAGGGACTTGGGAGGACTGACCCCTCTCTGCAGTCTCCAAGCCCAGGTGTTTTGTCCTCTTCTACCCTGAACACAAGTCTCCACTGCTCTGCCTCTCCTGGTAAACGGAAAACGAATTTTTAGGGAATGCTCGGACTCAAAGTCTGTTCCACCCCTGGCACATCCTCTGCAGGGCACGCGCAGGCTCCTCTCTTCCTTGGCTGTGGGCCTTGAAGTCATTCTGGGTTCTTCTAGGACGACTTAGGGGTTCTCGAGCTGTTTTTCTGCTAGGAAACCGGACCCTGTCTTTGGGGCTAAACTCTGAACTTATTTAGGTTTCTGCCCTTGCACTAGTCATCATGGGGAATGTCCTCTTGGGCCCAAAGGAACAATCTGTTGGCTCACCAGCATCCTGTTCCAGACTCGTCCACCCAGCCAGCCCCAGAGCCTGGGAACCTTAGGGGCGGAGGCTGATGCTGCAAGCCATGGGCACCGAGGGACAGAGCCAGCAGGCTCCAGATCCGGCCCTGTAGGACCTGCACCTGTGGGGATCCCAGTCTCCCAAGGGCCCCTGGGTTCCCCGGGTTCCCCAGTCTCCCCTATACCCAGGGAGTAAAGGGGAACAGGCCCCAGGGAACTTCCCTTATCTACAATTCCCCTACCTGCCCTTCTACCCCACCCTAAATGAGCCAGCCACCAGCTGCCAACAGCATTCCTCCTGTGACCTGGCCCTGCCAAACCCTAGGAAACTCAGACCCTTTTTGTAGCCATTCCTATCTTCCCTTGAAAATGTGCCCCTCCGCTGCGTAATAAAGCTTCCCTGATCCGTTCAATTCTGCCTCCCCTCTCCTCCTTTTTTTATTCTCCTTAATTTCTTTCATTTGAGCCAGGCATGGTGGCACGCGCCTGTAACCCCAGTGACTTGGGAGGCTGAGGCAGGAGGATAATGAGCTCAAAGCCAGCCTCAGCAAAAGTGAGATGCTAAGCAACTCAGTGAGACCCTGTCTCTAAATAGGGCCGGGGATGTGGCTCAGTGGTTGAGTACTCCTGAGTTCAATCTCTGGTACAAAAAACAAACAAACAAAAAAAATCTTTCATTTGGTGGTGAAACCCAGGACGGAGTTTGGGGTGCTCTACCCCTCCCTGTCCTAACAAGCTCTACCCGCTGTTTCATATTTCCCTCCCATTTCTCTCTCTCTCTCTCCTCCACCTCCAATCTGAACTCAAAAGCAAATGCCTTATTAGGCCGTGTACATAGATCTGACCACATCTAAATTAGACAACCTCGTCAATGGCCTGAATTGGGAATTGGGAACTTTGACCCCAAAATCCTCCAAGACTTAGACAATTTCCTCCAACGAAATGGCAGACAACCTGAGGTTCCTTATCTCCAAGCTTTCTTCCACTTTCACCAACCTTGCTCTGCTCTACAGTTGCTTCTCGATGACTCCCTGCTCCATAGGCCCCCGAGATCCAGGTCCTGACCCCCACCCCTCTTCTTTATCTATCGCTCCCGAAATAGTGGAAGAACTCCCACCAGAAGTCACAAAGCTGGAAGCCGCACAGGAAGGTCCCACAGGAGTGCCTGCCACATTCGACTCTCAGATCACAGCTTTTTTTCTGAGTCAATTTGAAACCTGCAAATCTTCCCAAACTTCTACATGGGCAATCTGTGTCTGCAAGTGTGATTATCTAGCCCCAATATTCATCCCTTTGATTAGGCTAAAAAACGTACTGTGGCACACAAAAGTCCTAACTGACTTTACCACAAAGCCCTCACAGACACAGATAGAGGGATCTCCACTCGACACAGAGGTGATGCCAGAATCAAATGGTGTTAGACGTCTTAACTACAGCTCATGAGGACACCTGTGACACCATCAGAGCTGAATGTTGTGTATCATAAGACCATCCAGCCAGGCCCAGTGGCCACGCCTGTAGTCCCTGTGGCTTGGAGATGGAGGCAGGAGAATCGTGAGCTCAAAGCCAGCCTCAGCCAAAGAGAGGCACTCAGCAACTCAGTGAGACCCTGTCTCTAATAAAATACAAAACAGGGCTGCGGACGTGGTGGCTCAGTGGTCGAGTGCCCCTGAATTCCATCCCTGGTACCCACCCCCCCAAAAAAAACCCTAATAAATCTATCAAATGGGCCCAATATGCTGGCCCCCACAGGCTTTCTTTTCCAAGGAGCAATTGACCTGCAGCCCTGCCTGGTCTCTGTGCACAGGATACGTCACCTTCCTCAGCAAGCCGCCTCTTTCCTGCAGGAGAAACACAGGCCCAAGATAATGATGATAAGAGGAGCCCAGGTTTCCCTGAAGGAGGAGACTTGTGACCAGATCCTGAAACTCTGGGAGATAAGGCTAGCTCCTCCTAACCAGAACAGTAAGAAGGTACCGTGGGGAATCCAATCAGGACCCATCATCCTGGGCCAGAGTTGCCATGGCCGTGGGGACTTGGAATCTGATGTCATCCTGTGGTCAGACATCAAGAGGTGGGTTGACCTCCTTCTCCCAGGGGCTGGGAAGGTCAGTCCTGACTTGCTTCAGTTCCTTTTCTGTGGGAGAAATGTCGTGTGGGGGACCCAGGAGGGCAGCAGGCTGCGGCCACTCCCTGGTGTGGCGTGACAGTCTCAGGTCCCGAGTGGGACCCTGACAGCCCTCAGGGGTACAAAATATCGACCTCTCTCTGTCCCTGTGTTTCTGGTTGACTTGGCCTGATGGGGTCTTGAACCCTGAGATGAAATCTCCGTCTGACCCTAGGTCTTTGGGAAAGAGGTGACTCACTGACCCCCAGAGCAGGAACCAGCAATCTCCCCCTCGGTGGAAGACCTTCTCTAGACTCTCACGGGACGCAGCTTCTCCTATACTCCCCTCATCTAGCGGGAAGAAGAGCAGAAAATCCGTCTCAGTTCATCAGAGTAAGACTGCCCCTCATCTCTCCTGGTTCAGGAATCCAGATTACTTATTTTCTCTAGTGGAGATGCCACCCAGGGCACCAGCAGGCTAGCCTCCCTCTTCAAATCAAGGAGCACAAGATGAAATCCTCGTCCTGTGAGTGTGAGGACCCCAGAGGACAAAAGGAACATGTAAGGAATTTTAAGGGCACAACCAGCTGACAAATGTCCTCCCTTAAATTAAAATAGTTACCAAGAACTTATGCGCATCCTCCTTTCTGATGAGGTCCCAGCCCGAGGTCAGGGAAGGAAAGGCAGAAACTGCTGACCCCTGAGGCTCTGGGAGAGGGAGCTGTCCCCTAGCCCAAGAGTTTTCTCACAGTTGAGATCAAGGAGACGCCTGATAATGGTCTGCATCCAACCTGGCCTGATCACCAACTGGGGAGACAACAGCGTCTCCGAAGGAAATGCAAACGGTAGGACCACACCTGAAGAGACTGATTCTGCAAAAGGAAAAGTGGTCAAAATGTCCTCTGCATGGGGTTTTGCCTCTCTAGCTCAGAACAGCACCTCCCTCTCTTAGCTTCTGCCGGATCCTTATCCTGCCCAGGCTGGCACTGAGGTCTAACTGCAGAGGCCTGCAGGGCTTGCAGAGAACTGATTTGGGACTCAAGAAAAAAAGTGTCACTTTTAAATCCAAGTCACTTGTGGCTGGCTATTTCTTCACAGGTTCCCCCCTGGGCACGTGTCACAGAGAGGGAAGTGGGATGGAAGCCTCCCTGACCTCGAGAATCTCTACTGACTCTCACCTGAGCCAAAACGTAAACTCTGACACGATAACGATGTTCTGCACGCTGCTTTACTAGAGTAATTAATGGCCGTGTCCTTTTTTATAACTCTTTTTTTTTTTTCAAAATTCTATATTTCTGAACTCATGGTTTCATGTTGAATTCACATTTGATCCCACACACCTGAATGAAACTCTTTTTCTGATCAGTATTATCTTATCTAACTATTGAGGTTTTTCTCTCGTCTCTGATCAGGGGTCAACTTTCAAGGGTTAGCTCTCACATACATTGGGAAAATTTTGTCCTGCAACAAGTGGCTACAAGATCTCTGTTTCCTGTCTGTTTTGTATGTGGGTACAACTGTGTATTGTGTTGGTCTGTCTATATATGTGCATGTGTCCATATATCATGTACATTTATCAAAATTAATCAAACTTGTCATATAGATAATCAAGCACTCATAAATTAAAATTTAAATGAGAAATGGATCCAAATACATTTAGTTCACATGACTTTAAAAAGAGGTTCAATTTTAAAAACATGAAAATAAAGATGTCTTTAAACTAATACAAGTTTCTCTAGGTGATCAGATAATTAATAGAGGGTTGGTCTCTATAAAAGGTCTAAAATGTAATATCTATTGCTTCTAGGATTTTTCCTCAGTGAGAAAGACATGGCTAGTACTATTCACTATACTTGTCTGATATCTTGTTTTTTCAGTTAAAATGAATAAATAGATTTAACATCAATGGAAATAATCAAGAAAGTGTTTGTTAAGGAGACATCTGATTAATTTACAAAATTAAAGTGCTAAAACATCAACTGCTAAATATAAAATCAAGTACTCTTGACTTCTTTAATTCCATAAGGTAATATATTTAACCATTATGTGTGTTTTCAAAAACAGGTAAATGAAAAGGCTTGAGATTACTTTGTGTCTGTGTCTTCACTAAAACAAGGTTACTAAGAGTTAAGATTCTTTCAGGTGTAATTTATATGCACAGAATATAAAATATTCAGTTGGGCTTCAATTAAAGTACTAAAAATCATTAAAGTATTCCATCTGATTAAAGTGGAGTAATTTTTCTAAATACAGAAATTTTATAAGGTTGTTTCAGAATGTAAATTTTAAAAAGATTCAACAGCTAGGAAAGAGATAAGAAGGTTCTCAGTATGGAAATATATTTTACTACACTTGATCTTAGCCAAAAGGCCGAGAAGCGATAGGAAATATATTTTAGTATGGAAAGTAGAAGGAAAAAAATGTTTCTGGATGAGAAAATCTTTGTGGTAAAGAAAAGTTGTACAATGTTTAAGAAAGTTGCAGAAGGTTTGTCAAATGTCAAAAAGTTTGTATGTTGGGCTGGACTTGTGGCTCAGTGGTAGAGTACTTGCCTGGTAGGTGTGAGGCCCTGGGTTTGATCTTCAGCATCGTGTATAAATAAATAAAATAAAAGATCCATTAAAAAAAAGTTGGTGTGTAACTAAGTTGGTTGTATATAAGTTGCACAATCAGTCAAATTATTCAATGTTTTTCCCTAATGACAAATATTAATGGACTTAATATAAGCCAAAGTTTAATCCTCTATGGGTTGAAGTTTCAAAGATTTCTCAAAACATTAATCTGTTCTTATCTATCAAGATAATCTCCTGTGTCTGTTAAGTTTTATTTTTTAGAGAAACCAGTCTTGAAGGAATTAAGGTCTTTGTACAACTCTGGTTAAACAACGACTGTTGTTTTAGAGTATTACATTATCACACAGAGTCTAAATTTTTCTTTAAAAGCTAAACTTGGTTAATATAAGAACATCAGTGTAATCACAGGATTGTTATTGGCTTCTTTGTCATATCTTCCAAGCACATAGGTCTTTAAAGTCTGAGGTTTATAAGAGCATTTTACCAAGCTGGTACTCTTCAAACTGAGTTTGTATAATAGCTATGAATCAAGAAACATAAGTTTATAATCCCAAACCTTAAGATTTTAAAATAGTGTTTCTAGTTTCATAGCTAATATACAAACTCAATATGTTTTTACTCTTGTTAATTTTATTTTGTATTTTCCTTGTAAACTTTAACTTTTATCTGTTTGTGCCTTACAGAATTATAATGTTCAATATAGACAGGGTGTGTTGTAGTAATTCACTTGCAGGTCAGCATGGGAAAAGAAAGAAGAAGAAGAAGCAGAGCAAGCGAAGCAGCAGCAAAAAAAAAAAAAAAAAGAGTCCTTTATTGTGTACAAGCAATCTTTTTATAGTATTGTGAACAAAGAAGGCAGCCTTCCAACATCAATAAATCAGGTCTTTCAGCTAATTAAACATAGCATACAGAAGTTTTACTTTCTAATCAGAAGTGACCCGCTTCTCATGGCTAATCTACTTTCTGCCCGGAGTATGTTGAGCTCTGCTCTTTGTTAAGAACAGATAATAAAATTTTTCTCAGCGCCCTCCTAGCCCACTTGGCAGAACATCCCGTTTGCAGGCAAGTCCTCCCAAGGACAGCAGACACCTCGTTTTCAAGCATGTCCACTGTTACCTATCTATACCTTGACAGAATATCCCGTTTGCAGGCAGACTCCATCAAGGACAGTAATAGTAACACAGTTATATCTGATTCTCTACATCTCCCTCCTTTTGTTTTTGTAAATGAGCCTTAGCAGAAGCGATAAGAGAGGTTTTATGTTTTAGTTGCCTTTGTTTTTTTTTAGCATTGGATGACTATATACAAAACAAAACACAAAACAAGAATTATCACAGTGTTACCTAAAGAAGTTGACAACAAGGTAGAGAAATGACTTAAAGGATTTAAATTAGCAATACTTGAAGACAATTTTTGTAAAATGTCAGATCCTGTTAGTTCAGGTTATGTCTTATTAAAGGTGTCCATAATAGTTTTTTTTTAATTTATAATTTTTAAAGTTAAATTTTGATGTCTATTTAACCGTCTTTTAACAGTTTCCCAGGAATCACTGGTATTATATGGCACAGGAGTCACACAAATATGAGAAGAATTTTAGTCACACTTCAGAACACTTCTGGTAGCCAAGATAGTCACTTGATCGCCAAGCCAGGAAACAGTATGTTGTAAATTGATCGCATCTGTAGCCAATTGAGAGTTTAAGTCCTTTTGTTGTTGCCATATTAAATAAGCATCTTGATGTCATGTTTTCATGAAATTTTCAGTTTGAATGTCTTGATGCAAAGGAACACTAGCTATCGCAGCAGTGGCAGTTACAGAAGCAACTGCAAGGAATGAAGCTATAACAGTTTCTATTAATCGTAGAGAGCGATATAACAAAATTTGAACAGCATTGTACAAATGAGTAACAGACAATGAATCAGAGCAAGGATGAGTCAAATTAACAGGCACCCACAATTTTGTGTGAGCTTTAACAATAACTAAAGAATGATTATTAATTTTTATTAATTCCCAATTAGTTCTATTTACACATTGAGTAAGATAACAGTCTATACATGATATTGTTCCCCAAGTTACATTCCATTCCCAGTTTCCAATCATAAGAGAATAAGGGAATTTAACACATGTAGAAGCAAAATAAGTCAGATTATTATGTAGATGTACTTCAAAAGGAGAGGAATGGGATACATCTGACGTGAAATTTCCAGTCCATACAGTGAGTTTCCCAGATACTGCCCATAATTTCCAAATATCCCCTTGAATATTGGAAAAGCTTATATCCTGTAACATTGGAGAGACCAAAGCATAATGTTGTATTTTAATTGTCTCATTACCCCAAGCATTTATCACCCCATTATGTCGATGCCATCTTAAAGTACGATTTGACCAACTTTCTATAAATTCAGAATGATCAGGACTCCCCCCAACTATAGTGATATCTTGATATTTGACTACTGTTTTAGGGTGATGATCATGGCATTTTTCCCACTCTAAATGAGTTAAAAAGGTTTCAAAATATTTAGCTGAACATAAAGGAAGATGAATTCTGACAAAACATTCTTCAGATGATAGCCATGATGGATTAACATACATACTAGAGGTAATAAATCCTGGGGAAGATATCATGACAGTAAACACAGCAGTAGAATAACTACGATAATTAACTCCCCAAGTATTACAGGAATGAGAGTCATTATGTGCTATAAGAGGCAAACAGGAAGAACGAGCCCCTATACACAATGGGACTCCTTCAACAGCTACAGTTATATTAGAAATATTATATGGATTTTTATGGAATGGAATATCTTCAATTCCCCCACATACATGAGGGGGGAAAATTAGTATTATTAGTGCACACACGAACTTCAGGTTCTCCCCAGGAAACACTGCACACCAAAGGAGGGTTAGGAACATAGGCCCAATAAGCAAAAGAATGGGCAGAAACTATACTTACCTGGCAATTAATAACTGCAAGCATAGCTAATAAAAGATTAACAGGATCTAAAGGCTGATTTGCCTTTTGGAGGGTTTTTTCAGCTTCTTGAGTCAACTGTTTCATCTGTCCCCATGTTGGGGGTCCGCTGTTCTCGTTGCCATCGTAGAAGTTCTCTGCATTGTCAGCTCCTGAAATTGTCTGACAAATGGGTCGCTCATTCTGCAATTTGATAAGTCTTGAAGGTACTTAGAAAGGTGTTTTACCTGCAGAAATAAGAGCAAACTCCCTTCCCAAGTGGTGCAACAACCTAGGAATCCATTCTTAATTTTCATCCCTGTACCACATAGGTATTTCCAATTTTAGAAATAATGGCTGAGATTTAAATGTAGAGAGATGTTGCTGGGCTTCAGGAACCTTGGAAGCTGACCAGACATTTAAAAAATTTAAAGTTAGTAAAGTTTTATGAAGTATATTTTGAGGTGTATAAACCATAGCCATATCCCCGCTTTTTATTTTAGTATATATTTTTTAACGTACGATTTGTCCTTTTTATATTGACCCTGACTATTACAAGGTGTGCCAAATGTATGTGTAATGTCATACTTTGGTAAAAATGAATGTAATTTTTTGTGAGGTATATGCAGGTGCATTGTCAGTTTTAAGTTCTTAAGGAATTCCCATGATAGCAAAACAAGATAATAGATGAGAAATGATTGCATCAGCTTTTTTTAAAGATAAACTGTGGCCCATAGAAAATGAGTATGAGTGTCAATAGTATGATGTACCTATCTTAGTGGTCCAAATGACTGAATTATAACAACATCCATTTGTTAAAGGGCATTAGGATGGAGTCCCCTTGGATTAACACCAGGAGGACAGTAAGGAATATTAAAAGGAGCACATGATGAACAGTTATTTTGTATTTATTATAAAGTCCTTCAGTGTTTGTATGATGAAAAGCATGTTCTAGATGAGCCTTTTGTAAGGGGAATAATAGTTGATCAACATTTTGATTTTTTCTAGTTAATGGTCCTGGCAGTGTAGAATGTGCTCTAATATGAGTAAAATATACTGAAATTTGGCCTACTATTTTTGTTGTTATTTTTACATGTAGTCAGATAGGACATAGAGTCTTATCTTAGGTAAGTAGGGCTCTTTATAAATTTAAGTAAAGTGTTGTAGTTTTAAAGTTTATTATTATTTTTTAAATATTATATTATAAATTTTATATAAATAATTGTTTAAGTTTATTTGAGTAAAAACTAACACAATATGATAACACATTTAAAACATGAAATAAAGAAAGGCTGAAAGCTTTTAGCTTTTTTTAGAAAAATAGAAAAATGTTTTTGTGTTTTATAATATTAACCTTTATGTAGATAAGGCTCTCATTACTTAAAAAATACATTTAAATTGTACCTCAGTGTAAAAAGTAACATAAAACTTTATATATCTTATTGATAATAGGCCTAGTTATAGAACATTAAAGGATATAAATAAATTTCCAATATGTTATTTTTATAAACCTAAAATTACCATGCAACCTTTTGGAGAACACCAGTTTGATGTAATTTTTTTAAAGCTTTTATCTTAATGACTTATATATCTGGAAAATATGAACACATTTAATATACAAAGAAGAGTAATAGTACCATAATTACTATTGATGTTTTTATATTAATTAAGTTTAGCTCTTAAAGAAATAACATAATAGAATATTGTAAAATAACAGTTGTTATTTAACCATATTTGTATAATCCTTAATTTTTTAAGATTATTTGTTTAAAAATTTACATATATAGTCAATGTACACAGACCTTCTTTATCACTTACTTAAAACTATATAGCCAACATACATAGACCTTTTTTATCACTTGTTTAAATCCTTTTATTTACTTACTTCTAGAAACACTTTTTTTAATTAAATCCATACCTAGAACCTTTTCATTTTTTTTGTTAACCCCTTTTTAATTTACATTTTGAAATAATCTTTGTGAATTTTTGAATTTAGGCAAATTATTCCATTTTAATAAGAGATATTTTGTTATTTGTAGTACACAATTAATTACATTTGTTTACCATATTATGAAAATATAGTGTCTAAATATTAGTGTAAAGGTAGAATTTCTAAGCTGATTCTAAGCTGCAAAAGTCTGAGTTAAAGTGTAAAAGACTGGGCATTGTAAAGTTTCTAAATGGCAAGGCCTGGGCTAAAAAGTAAAAGACTAGGTATTGTTAAAATTCCTCTGCTACCCCCGGAACCTGTAATCCCTGTAGCTGTTAGGACAATACCTGAACTGCCCAGTAAATATTTCTCCTGGTTCCCTGGTTGTTTAATAGCTAAGGGCTCCAAGTAACTCGGCACATAGGCATCCAGGCTCCAAAACCAATCAGTTTAAATTTGTACCCTGCTTAGGAGTGACCAATCACCCCTGCCCAGACTGTTCCCGCCAATGAATGTACTAATCCTGTCTCAGAGTTGTTGTTCAATTTTCCCGCGCCTCATGATGATTTGTTCTGATGTATGCAAAGCCCGCCCCCCCCCCCGCCCTCTCCAAAAAGTGTACTTAAGCTCTGCTTGACCTCTGCTCTGGGCTCTGGGCTGCTCTCCCTTCCTGAGCGAGCCTTGAGCCCCAGCATGCTGGTTCAATAAACTCCCTCCTGCCAATTGCATGAAGCTAGTCTCTTGTGTGGTCTCTTTCTCCAATGCTCTGCCGGACCCTTACATTAGGGATGATAAAGAACCATTTATTTATTTATCTATCTATCTATTTATTTATTTATTTTTATTTATTTATATTATTTACCAACTTAAAAATTTATTAATAATGTTATCTAATGTAATTTAAGGAGTTAAAAGCATTTAACGGTATATTTAACATTTAGCATATTAACCTTGTAAATTAATCAGATATTTAACAAATATTTATAAACAAATAATTTTATGTCTAATTAATTTACTTATTTTATCAAAACATTAGACAAGTATAATGAACCATGTTAGCCATTTTTTGTTGTTGTTGTTGAAGAAAAGTCCTAGAACCAAAGCACATCAGTCATTAACATGTTAAAGACATCTTATTTTTTATCTGTTTACCCAATTTAAATTGAACCACTTAAATCAGTGAATTAAAACTATTTGGATCCATTTTTTTAAATTTTTATGAGCGCTCTTTACATATATATCAATCTTTATATCATGTACATGACATATGGACATACGCACAAACAGATATACAATATATAATACAAATGTGCACACATAACACAATAAAGGCCTTGTAGCTATTTTAGGTGAAATTTTCATTGTAATGTTTACATATTTCACAGTTGATCAAAAATAGAACTGATCAGAAAAACATTAACTTAGGTCTGTAGGGTCAAAATTATGAGCTCAAAAAATACAGAATCTAGGAAAAAGTAAGAGTCCTAGAAAAATGACCAGCCGGTAATTAGAAAGTATCATAAAATTTATTTATTTATTTATTTATTTATTTACTTACTTACTTACTTATTTTACAATCCCTTTTAAAATGACTTGTTTAGGGGGCTGGGGATGTGGCTCAAGTGGTAGCGCGCTCGCCTAGCATGCGTGCGGCCCGGGTTCTATCCTCAGCAGCACCACATACCAACAAAGATGTTGTGTCCGCCGAGAACTAAGAAAAAATAAATAAAAATGTTTAAAAAAAATAAAAAATAAAAAATAAAATGACTTGTTTATCCACAATTGAAACAAGTTTTTGATTTATTGGGTTTAAGGGCTCCAGCCATGGCTGTAGCAAAAACAGAAACTTTGATGTTTAATTCCTCCCACTCCAGCACAAGCTTTCACATATTTACTCAATGAGGCTTTTGTCCTTTTAATGGCCCCAAAATATGATTACATTCAGGATCTGCATTTTCAAATGCTAATGTTTTTAATAATACCTTTGTTATTTGATCTTGACTCATTGCCCTCATTACAAAAGTACGTGGTCTTGCAAGAAAATCAGTGTAAGTTTCAGTAGCCCCTTGTATAGTTTTAGTAAAGGAAGATTGTGCCTGACCAGTGGGTATCACACATCTCTAAGCTCTTAAGAAAACCTGTCAAACTTGTTGAAGATCTGGATCTGTATATTGAGCCTGTCTCTAAAGGCACGGTAATTACCTTCCCCCATTAACTTATCCTCCATAGGTCCCGGGGGATTTTGAACTTCACTCTCTCCAGCTTGTTTTTGTGCCTCATCTTCCCATCAACTTCTCAATTGTAACCACTGAGATCCCTCCAAAACTGTTTTGGCTAATGCCTCCCAATCCAAAGGAATAAGTAATTTAGAAGTTCCCAATTTTTTTTAACATATCTAACACAAAAGGAGACTGAGGGCCATATTGAAAGGCTGTAGCTTTTAAATCTTTTATAAACTTGTATTCCACTGTAGTATAGTGAACATCAATCATTGGGGGATTTTGAAGGTTTTGTTGTCTAGTTATAGGAAACAAATGTGGTGGATCAACAAAACAACCAGGAGGGGCTGCAAGATCATCATCATCATCATGTATCATAGTAAGAGAAAATGAAAAACATTGTTGTTCTCTACCCACATTAACTCTATACTCTGTCATTGGAAAGAGAGAAGCATTAAAAGGAGCAGTAGGTTTAAGAGAGGACCTTTGTTTTTTTAATTTCATTTTATCCACAAAGGCCCTCCATAATTTCTTTCATATTGGAGTCACTATCTGAACTTTTTGAATCTTTTTCATCGCCCAGATCTGATTTAGGAGAGTCATCTATAGTATCACAAATATTTTCCTTGGGTTCCGTTTTGTTAACCTTATTATTAGATTCTGATGTATAAACTTGTCTTTTACAAAGAGAGCCCTTTTTATTATTGTTTTCTAATAATTGCAATGCCTGGTTTAAATTGTTTTTGCTAGGTGTTCAAGACCAAGATGGTCAAATTGACCATGCTCCTCTCTATTGTTAAGAGTTGGCTGAGTTCCCACAGGGAATCACTCTTGGGAACTTGTGAGCATCCTCTTAGCTCCTTTAGTGCCATCTGCCAGGATGGGTCAGGGTCTCCTTGACCATGTGGCTTCCCCTGGAAGCATCAGGGATATCTCCTTCTCCAATGACCCTCCTCTCTGCAGCATGTGCACTGGTCAGCTTTCTGTTCTCCAGGGTCTCATTGATCTCCCTGATTGGGATGTCACATGGCCCAGAGTTTCATAGCCCTTAGAGAAATCCTCTTATTTCCTGGGTTCAAGCTGACTCAGAGGGCAAGAGCCAAATATTGGATATTTTCTCTTTTTTGGCCCTTGTATTTCCTTAACTTTACTCTCTAAGCTTTGGTCTTAAACATCTGCCAAGCCAGTTTCACTAGTTTTAAAGTAAGAGTACTGGGTTTTACCTTTACTGTCTGTAACTTTACTGTTATTTGTCCCTTTTATTTAATTGGAGTACTGGAAGTTAGCCTTACATCCTGTAGAGAATCAGATATAACTGTGTTACTATTACTGTCCTTGATGGAGTCTGCCTGCAAACGGGATATTCTGTCGAGGTATAGATCTGTAACAGCAGACATGCTTGAAAACCAGGTGTCCGCTGTCCTTGGGAGGACTTGCCTGCAAACGGGATGTTCTGCCAAGTGGGCTAGGAGGGCGCTGAGAAAAATTTTATTATCTGTTCTTAACAAAGAGCAGAGCTCAACATACTCCGGGCCGAAAGTAGATTAGCCATGAGAAGCGGGTCACTCCTGATTAGAAAGTAAAACTTCTGTGTGCTATGTTTAATTAGCTGAAAGACCTGATTTATTAATGTTGGAAGGCTGCCTTCTTTGTTCACAATACTATAAAAAGATTGCTTGTACACAATAAAGGACTTTTTTTTTTTTTTTTGCTGCTGCTTCGCTTGCTCTGCTTCTTCTTCTTCTTTCTTTTCCCATGCTGACCTGCAAGTGAATTACTACAACATTTGGCGTAGTCGGCAGGATCCAGCACCGAAAGGGTAAGCACCCCGGGTTAAGAAAACGAAAGGGGGAGTTTCGGGATTCACAAAATATCGAAAGGTATCGCCCCAGGTTGAAAGAGACTTTAGGGGGAGTTTCAGAACTAACATGGAAAACTCCCCGTCCTTAAAGGAACAATATGTAGAGTTACTACAGGGATTATTATATTCCATAGGTGTGAAAACATCTCATAAGAGACTCAAGGAGTTATTTAAAATTATAAAATGTCATTGTCACTGGTTCCAGTATCAAACTAAGGTCCAGTTAAATTTAGGGGAATAAA
This sequence comes from Urocitellus parryii, assembly GCF_045843805.1. Classification (NCBI taxonomy): domain Eukaryota; kingdom Metazoa; phylum Chordata; class Mammalia; order Rodentia; family Sciuridae; genus Urocitellus; species Urocitellus parryii. The sequence continues at coordinate 183,463,665 of NC_135537.1, read as the reverse complement.
AATTGGTTCAAAATGAGCTCTGTAAGCAACATCAGGCTGGAAATGTTATTTCTTTCAAAGATTTGGACATTGTGTAGCGCTATTACTCAGGAGTCCAACCATACTTGGGCACTAAAAAAAAGGTAATAATTCTTTTAATGGAACTTAAGATGTACACTTGTGTCAGAATTTGGGTGCCCCCAAATTCTGAGACATTTTCTCCTTTGCAAGGCTCATATTTACCCATGCCTACCCAAAATTGGACTGGCCTCTGTACCTTAGTCTTCCCTACTCCTCAAATTGATATTTTACCTAACAACCAAAGTTTGCCTCTCCTGATGATGACACACACCAGACACAAGAGGACCCTTCAGTTTATTCTCTCACTCACAGGGCTAGAGATGCCACTGGGATTGGCAGAGGAGCAGGAGGATTAGGAACATCTATTCACTACTGTAAAAAATTGTCAGTTTAGGTTATTGATGATCATCAGCCGGTCACCAATCCAGTACTGACTTTACAAAATCAATTGTATTCCCTGGCACCTGTCATCTTACAAAACCACTGGCCTAGATCTCCTTACTGATGAGTGAGGTGGCCTCTGCCTCTTCCTCTAGGAAGACTGTTTCTTCCGTATCAGGACTAGTAAGGGATGAGGTTAAACAACTGCAGGACCAATTGGATCAGCAGAGACAAGAACTCGCCAATGTCTGGTGGGCCTTATGGGAGTCCTAAAATGATAGACTTCCTGGCTTCTCCCTCTCTTAACACTTTTAATACTCACTTTTCTTGTAATAACATTTTCCCCTGCTTTGTTAACTTTATACAGAAACAAATGATTGACAAGTGACCCATCTAGCCCAGACACCTCCCAAGAACATGCCAAAGCCATCCTCCTCCTTCATTTACAAGGCGACTCTCTGAGCCCCAAAACAAAGGAATCACCCAGGACGATGTCGAGTTTCTTCCCTCTACATCTGCCTCAAGTCACAGCCACCAGGACCGTATTGAAATCTAAAATATCCCTCACCTCCTTATTCTCTTCCAGATCTCAGAGAGGGGGGTCCCCTACTATGCCCTTCTCAAGAGAAAATAGCCAGATATGATGACATCACCCCAACTCGTTATGTCCCCTTCAGAGTCTGGAATAAAGGATGTGGAAAGTAACAGCCCCCAGGGAGAAAAGGAGAACAAGAGGCCCCAGAGAACTTCCTTTTCTACAGCTGTTCCCCTACCCACCCTCCTCCCACCTGGCTTTGCTAAACCCTATACAACTCAGGCCTTGTCGCAGCCTGTCACCATTTTCCCCTTGAAAATGTGCCCCTCCATTGCTGAATAAAGCGGTGCTGATTGTTGAGGTCTGTCTCCCTTCTTTTTCTTTTTTGTGTGCTCTGTCATTTGCTTCCAACTCTGGCTTAGCACATTTCATGGTTTAGATGTGGTAGGCCCCAAATATTCATGTGTGAAACAATGCAAGTTTGGGAGGAGAGATGATGGGGTTATAGCCTTAACCCCATCAGCGAGTTAATCCCTGATGGGGTTAGCTGGGTGGTGGCTGGAGGAGGTGGGCCTTGGGGGCGTGGCCATGGTATATGTTTTATATCAGTCAGTGGGGTCTCTCTCTATGCCTTCTGATCACCGTGTAGGCTGCTTCCCTCTGGCGCACTCCTCTGTCACGATGTTCAGCCTCACTTGAGCCTGGAGAAGGGGAGCCTACTGTCTGTGGATTGAGATCTCTGGAACCATTATCTTCCAATACACTTTTCCTCCTCCACCGTTGTTCTGTTTGGGTCTTGAAGTCACAGCAGGAAAAGTGACTAAACAGGACAGCTGCTTCCCGGGGTCCCCCTCAACCTGGCAGTTGGCTCCGCAAGGCTGAAGAAATCCCCGTCTGAGAGGTCCTGACTTCAAAGGACCTCCTCCTTCACTTACAACGCGACTCTCTGAGCCCCACAACAAAGGAATCACCCAGGACAATGTCGAGTTTCTTCCCTCTGCACCCGCCTCAAGCCACAGCCACCAGGACTGTATCCAAGTCTAAAATATCCCCCACCTCTTACCTGACTTCAAAGATAAGAGACAAATGCTCCCGAGGGCCCAGACTGGGGGACCCTAGGTGCCTGGGGACCTAGCGGAGGTGCCAGGGTCGGGATGGGGGCCCCCACTGTTAGAAGCCCTCCCCGCAGGACACCAGGAGGGCTCGTGAACGAGTGCTCGCCCCACACCTCCAGCACCCAGGGTGTCTGGGACTGCCCCAGACCTACAAGACGGGGTCCCTGGCCCACAGGTGACACTGGGAAGGAGTCCCACCAGCCCACCCTTTCACCCCACTCTCCTTGGGCACCCATCCTGGCTCCAGCCACCAGACAAGCCTCCCTCAGGGAAGCTGGCAGGCTGCCCTGAACCCTCCCAGAAGCAAGGCCACGATTCCCTGGCCGCTCCCTGAGCCCCGGGGTTCCGCTGTGCACCCACCCTCTTGGTCCACACACTTAATTATGCATGTGCTTTGTTTTCTCTGATCAAAAGATTTTGACACCACCCCCACACACACACTTTTTTTTCTCTGCTAATAGAAACGTCGTGGGGGGTTCAAGATGCTGGGCCTTCCTGATGCACTGATGACCCACCCTCTCAAGGTGCTTGGGTGATTCTCGCCCAGGGGTCATCCTGGGCCTGGGGGAGAAAAGGTGAGGATAAATTCAAAGGGAAAATCTGCGAGCTGCTGCCTGTTGAATGTGACCTGGACTCAGGTAAGCCTAGCTTAAGAACCACTCTTTATAAACCTCTTTTGTTGTTTAAATTTGGCTACAAAAGGGTCTTTTAAAATATTTTTTAGTTTTTGGTTGGACTTTATTTTATTTATTTATATGTAGTGCTGAGAATCAAACCCAGTGCCCCACACATGCCAGGCAAATGCACTACCGCTTAGCCCCAGCCATAGCCCCACAAAAGGGTCTTTTGACCCCAACTCATACCATCTGTCATCTCCCCCCTGCTGTGGGGCCAGCTCCCCGGGTCTGTTGCCCACTTACGCTCCTTGCTAGAGTCAGAGGAGAACTCGGGCCAGTTGGAGAGCAGGTGCCTGTTTCTGTGCGAGACCTAAAATAAACAGGCTTCGGGGTGCTTTCTGATGGCCCTGGTAAACACACGGAGGGTCCCAACACTGAGCCCAGGCGTGGAGTCACACCCTAGCTGACCCAGAGCAACACTGGGTGGCAGAAGCGGCTAGGCTCTCGGGTCCCTCAGCTGTCCCTGCTGCCCTCCGGGGAATTATGAGACCCCTCTGTAGTTTAGGAGGTCCCCTAGGCCAGTCCTCAATGGAACTATGACCAGTCAACCAGCAGGTGGCACAGGATCACACCGTCAGTTGTTCCCTAGCAGGACTTACACAGCAGAATGCACAGGCCCTGCGGGTGCTGCCCGGGATCCCCAGTGACTCAGGAAGCCGAGGCAGGAGGATTGCAAGTTTGAGGCCAGCCTCAGCAAGTTAGCAAGACCCTGTCTCAAAAAATAAAAAAGGGCTGGGATGTCGCTCGGTGGTAGAGCACTGCTGGGTTCATCCCTGGTACCCAAAACCAACCAGCCAACTAAACAAACGGAAAAGGAGTCAATGACATGAAGTTGGCAGCTACTGATCAGGGGCTGAGGGAAGCCCCGCGGCTTTTCCAGAGCTTTAGTGAGTCATACCCCCTCACATCCCACGTCTCCCGAGGGTGGAGGAGCTCTTGTTTTAAAAGATAAATTCATTATAATCCACCACAGATACTTGGAAAAACTCAAGAGAACTTGGCCAAGGGTCCTGGGGGACTGCTCTTGCTGACCTGCTCCGGGTGCCCTCCAGGTCTCCTGTGACTGAGCCCAGGAGGGGACTTTAGGGACCAGAGAAAGGAGAAAAGAGGGGCAAGAGCCATATGGCTCTCAGGGGCCTCCCCTGTCCTCCCCACAGGACCCTCAAGCCCCTGAAGATGTCTGTCATCGGGAACAACCAAGGCAAGGAAGGAAGATGGTCCAACAGGGACAAGCCCCCAAAGACCCCTCGTCCTCACTTTCTACACTGAAGACCCAGCCCCACCTGGGGTGATGGAGTCTCCCACAGTCAGGACACATGCACTTTCCACATTGAAGGCCCAGCTCCACCTGGGGTCATGGTGTCTCCCACAGTCAGGACACATGCACTTTCCACACTGAAGGCCCAGCTCCACCTGGGGTGATGGAATCTCCCACAGTCAGGACACATGCACTTTCCACACTGAAGGCTCAGCTCCACCTGGGGTCATGGAGTCTCCCACAGTCAGGACACGTGCACTTTCCACACTGAAGGCCCAGCTCCACCTGGGGTCATGGAGTCTCCCACAGTCAGAACCTGTGCACTTTCCACACTGAAGGCCCAGCTCCACCTGGGGTCATGGTGTCTCCCACAGTCAGGACACATGCACTTTCCACACTGAAGGCCCAGCTCCACCTGGGGTCATGGTGTCTCCCACAGTCAGGACACGTGCACTTTCCACACTGAAGGCCCAGCTCCACCTGGGGTCATGGAGTCTCCCACAGTCAGGACACATGCACTTTCCACACTGAAGGCCCAGCTCCACCTGGGGTCATGGAGTCTCCCACAATCAGGACACGTGCACTTTCCACACTGAAGGCCCACCTCCACCTGGGGTCATGGAGTCTCCCACAGTCAGGACACGTGCACTTTCCACACTGAAGGCCCAGCTCCACCTGGGGTCATGGAGTCTCCCACAGTCAGAACCTGTGCACTTTCCACACTGAAGGCCCAGCTCCACCTGGGGTCATGGAGTCTCCCACAGTCAGAACCTGTGCACTTTCCACACTGAAGGCCCAGCTCCACCTGGGGTCATGGAGTCTCCCACAGTCAGGACACGTGCACTTTCCACACTGAAGGCCCAGCTCCACCTGGGGTCATGGAGTCTCCCACAGTCAGGACACGTGCACTTTCCACACTGAAGGCCCAGCTCCACCTGGGGTCATGGAGTCTCCCACAGTCAGAACCTGTGCACTTTCCACACTGAAGGCCCAGCTCCACCTGGGGTCATGGAGTCTCCCACAGTCAGAACCTGTGCACTTTCCACACTGAAGGCCCAGCTCCACCTAGGGTCATGGAGTCTCCCACAGTCAGGACACGTGCACTTTCCACACTGAAGGCCCAGCTCCACCTGGGGTCATGGAGTCTCCCACAGTCAGAACCTGTGCACTTTCCACACTGAAGGCCCAGCTCCACCTGGGGTCATGGTGTCTCCCACAGTCAGGACACGTGCACTATCCACACTGAAGGCCCAGCTCCACCTGGGGTCATGGAGTCTCCCACAGTCAGGACACGTGCACTTTCCACACTGAAGGCTCAGCTCCACCTGGGGTCATGGTGTCTCCCACAGTCAGGACACATGCACTTTCCACACTGAAGGCCCAGCTCCACCTGGGGTCATGGAGTCTCCCACAGTCAGGACACGTGCACTTTCCACACTGAAGGCCCAGCTCCACCTGGGGTCATGGAGTCTCCCACAGTCAGGACACGTGCACTTTCCACACTGAAGGCCCAGCTCCACCTGGGGTCATGGAGTCTCCCACAGTCAGGACGTGTGCACTTTCCACACTGAAGGCCCAGCTCCACCTGGGGTCATGGAGTCTCCCACAGTCAGGACGTGTGCACTTTCCACACTGAAGGCCCAGCTCCACCTGGGGTCATGGAGTCTCCCACAGTCAGGACACATGCACTTTCCACACTGAAGGCCCAGCTCCACCTGGGGTCATGGAGTCTCCCACAGTCAGGACGTGTGCACTTTCCACACTGAAGGCCCAGCCCCACCTGGGGTCATGGAGTCTCCCACAGTCAGGACACGTGCACTTTCCACACTGAAGGCCCAGCTCCACCTGGGGTCATGGTGTCTCCCACAGTCAGGATGTGTGCACTTTCCACACTGAAGGCCCAGCTCCACCTGGGGTCATGGAGTCTCCCACAGTCAGGACACGTGCACTTTCCACACTGAAGGCCCAGCTCCACCTGGGGTCATGGTGTCTCCCACAGTCAGGATGTGTGCACTTTCCACACTGAAGGCCCAGCTCCACCTGGGGTCATGGAGTCTCCAACAATCAGGACGTGTGCACTTTCCACACTGAAGGCCCAGCTCCACCTGGGGTCATGGAGTCTCCCACAGTCAGGACGTGTGCACTTTCCACACTGAAGGCCCAGCTCCACCTGGGGTCATGGAGTCTCCCACAGTCAGGACACGTGCACTTTCCACACTGAAGGCCCAGCTCCACCTGGAGTCATGGTGTCTCCCACAGTGAGGACATGTGCACTTTCCACATGGGGCACCGAGGCCCTCACTTTGACATCCTCAGCAGTGGAACACTCAGAAGAGCTGGCCGAGGCCCAAGGCGGGTCCCACTAGCAGCCCTGCACCCCATGGGAGCCAGGAGTCCTGGTCTAGCCGCAGAGGCCCGGCCAGCACAGGCCACGTTCCCGGCTGCCAACTTTCCTCACCAGAGACGATATCACTGGGGGAGACGCCATGGAGGGACTCAGATGCTTAGGAAGGTTTGGGCTGAGCGAATCCCAGCACTCAGCCTGTGGCACCCCTAGTCCTGCCCCTGGACGCCCTCAGGGGACTTGGTGTGCCAGACTCAAGGGTGCTCAACGAAGCCATCATGCCCTCTCGTCTACCTCTGAACAGCATGCTCTCTGGGAAGGTCCCCGCAGCTGACCTGGACAGTCTGCCCCAAGGACATTCCTGGTCTTTTAGCACCAGCCTTTGATGCTGGCTTGGGAACCCTAAAGTCAGAGTCGGGGGCTGTCCTGCTGCCATGGACCAAAAGCGAGTTCTCCTTCAAAGAATAGCCTGACAGTTACAAGAAACAGCTCCCTGGGAGACATCCTGCCTGGGAGACACCCTGCAGCCCTCCATCTCCCTGAGACATCCTGCGGCCATCTGTCCTCCTGAAACATCCTGTGCTATCTCACCTTGTGAAGACATACAGCAACTGCCAATAAGAGAGCTCCCCCCATCCCCAGCCCATAAATACCCCTGTGTGAACAATAAAAGTTTGCAGCTTGATCAGAACTTTTGTCTTGCTGTCACCTTTCGTGTCTCTTGTCCCTTCATTCCTCCCCATCTAGGTTCGCTGCCCACGTTGATGTGTCCTGCCGGTCGGGACATTCTGCAGTACACAGATGACCTGGGCACAGACCACAGGTGCAGACTGGACACTTCCTAGCTGTAGAGACACGGGAAGCTTCCAGGAGGAAGGTTCAGATGCAGGAGCAGGAGGCAGCCCAGCTGGGAGGCGTCTGGCCCGCAGGGAAGGGCTCCTTGCTCTGGGAGATCCTGATGTGTAAGACCGGGACCACCAGCATCCACTCCCAACACAGACAGACAGCCGAGGGCATTTCTAGACCTCTCGGATCTTGTCGACTCTGCATTGGGGTATGGGGACGCCCGGGCCCTTCTGTGAGGCACTGAAATCGACAGTCTGATCTGATCCTCTGGACACTACAGGGAAGGGGGTGTTCAGGGGCTTACGGATTCCCTCTTTCAGGCCCTGGACTGGGGTTGCCCGTGATACACCTTTGCCTTGGATGTGCCTGAGGAACAAGGGCAGCCCTGGGAGCAGTGACTCAGCCTTTGGGCCCCCTGGGAGGACTGCTGGGTATTTCTCTAAACAAACCCCTCTGGGGCCAGAGGCTGGGACTGGCTGCCACAGCTCCTCTGGTTCCAGAAGCTAAAAAACAACAACAACAGTGCCTGCACCCTTAGAAGTGTTCCCTTCCCTTCTAGTGGCTCCGCCATCAGAACTAAAGGGCAAGCTGGGTGTGGCTGGTGCACACCTGTGATTCCAGAGGCTCAGGAGGCTGAGGCAGGAGGATTGCACGTTCAAGGCCAGCCTCAACAACTTAGCAAGACCCTGTCTCAAAATAAAAAAATAAAATGAAATAAAAAGGGCTGAGGACATGGCTTAGTGGTTAAGCATTCTTGGGTCAGTGCCTGGTACCAAAAAAAAAAAAAAAAAAAACCAAAAACCAAACCTGAAGGGCTTTCCTGGTTTTCTCTTAATGGGACCACATGATCCCAAGCCTTCCTCCCCGAGATCCAGACCTCCAACACACAGTGGTGACCCTCCTCCTCCCGAGTGTGTGGCTATTCCATCTCTATCCCAGGCCAGCAGAGGTCTAAAGGAGGAGCCCTGGACAGCCCCGCTAGTGTCTGTGGGCAGATGGGCACTTTCTCACGCTCAGCCTAACACGACACGCGCTGCGCGTCCTTAGCGATGGCAATTGAAGCTAAATGGCCACCACCCTGCGGTCCCCTCACCTGACTGGCAGGCGGGCTGTACTCGTCCACCTGCTTGCCAGGCCTTTACACGTCTGCTGGTGTTTGTTGGTACCTACCAGGATGGCTGAGGCCTTGCCCCTGGACAGAAGAGGCTGCCGGCCCTGACCGCGCAGGCAGCTGAACTTAAGGTCGCTCTGTGAATTTGCAGGACACTAAACAAAACACAGACACACTTTACCTTTACACAAGCTTCAGGGCGGCTTCTCCACTCTCGGCCTCAGGCCCCCCAAGAGGGAGAAAAGAGAAAGTCCCGAGAGGCTGGCGAGAGCGAGCACGTTCAGAAGTGGGCTTTTACTGGGGGGACTCTTGTTCTTTAGAAAGTTCCATCCAAAAAAGGTCAGAAGGAGCAGGGTTACCACGGACAGGTGACTGTAACTCAACCCTGGGGACACATCCCACAAGAAGACCATCTCACTATCGGAGCTAGACTCTGCCCTAACCAGAGCGAAGGCAGTGGTTGCTCAGAATCGGAGGCATCAGGACGGGAAGAGTGCGGTCATGCTCTGTGGCTCCCCACAAGAGGCTGCAGAGGTGACCAAAGCATGGTCAGAGGAAGCCACACCACGTTCAGTCTCCCATCAGCCACCTGAAGGGATCGCCAACCCACTTTCATTTTGGAAATCACCCAACAATGAGCTGAGGCGTCGGGCACTCGCGGTCTCCTCACTCTCCGGGAGACCCCGCTCTTGGGGGAAATCCAACTCCGCGTCGTTGGAGCCACGCTGAAGGAGGCACCTTTCCGGAAGAGGCCCCTCCCTCGGTCTGCTTCCTCGACTGGGCTCCACGGGGCTTTCTGTGCGCACCTCTCCTTCCGGCTGACCTGACGGAGCGAGGAGAGCTCTGCTCCCGTGAAGCCCGTGACGGCCATGGGTCCACCAGCGGGCGCCCAGGAGTGTGGACTCAAGGTCCTACCACATTTGTCCCCGTGAGGACCTGGAACTCGGTGCTGATACAGCGTGACGGGGGCCTCCAGCATCTCCTCGCCTGGCTCACCAGGAAAGCCTGCCCGAGTGCTTCCTTCACTCCACAGCAGAGAAGCTCCTGGGGTTTCCAGCTGGACACACCATCTGGTGACACCTGAGTGTCCTGAGAGGACTCCCAGGGAGCGCCCCCTCTCGAGGACCTGAAGTATCTCCCGTGAAGACAACCGCGATGCTAGACTTTCCCTGTTATTTCAGATAAATCCTCTGAGACCAACTGTCAGACTGGGCGCCCCGATCCCGGCCGGGTTTCCTAAGGAATTCGGGTGGATGGCGGATGATTGCCTCTTTCCAGCTCGGCTCGGCCACCTGGAGGGCATCTCCCTTACCAGGGAGCGACTGGATGGAGAACAGAAGGGGAGATGCACTCCTCGGGGCCCTCTTCTTGCTGATGCTACCTCCAGCCCAGAAACAAGACCTGCTAAGCTCCGTTCTCATCAGAGCAGCCAACATGCAGGCTTCCGCAGGCACCAGCCCCACTGAGCCCCCTGCCCCTCATCTCCCACGGCCGCAGCCAGGAAGTCAGAGACATAGGACGGTCCTCATCAAACCTGGGAGGAAGACACCTGGTTTCCACCCACCAAGGTCATCGCCAGCAGAGAGCCCCCAGCTGTTGGGAAAAGTGGGACCACACTCAGGATAAGTGACCTAACCCGCCCAGGAGGCAGGTGGACCCTAGGACCTCAAGGTCAACAGGCTGAGATTTACAGGCTGATGGTCAGTTGGGGCTAACTGGTTCTTTGAGCCTGGAATTAGATGGCCAGCACCCAACTGGACATAATGGTTACGTGGGACCAACTTATGGCGCTGGCTCCCTCCGGGCTGGGGAGAAGATGTACTCTGGGGTGCCCATGGGCGGAGGGCACAGAAACCAGGACTGCTGCAGACCTCCAGTCTCCAGCAGAGGCAGGGAGACCCACTTACACTGTGTGGCCATTTAGCTTCACAGTCAGTCCCCCAGGTGGGGACAGAGGAGGTCACAGGCCCCAGGACCCTCTGGCCAGCTACACCCGAGGAGCTCTTGCTGCCACTGCCAAAGGTGCCTCTCCCTAGCACAGGGGGCACTCCTGAGAAGGAGTCTCCCAGCACCCAGTGGCCCTGGTTGTCTCTCCAAGCCCGGAGCAGAGCTGGTGCTGCCTGCCTTCCTGCGGGCCCTGACAGTGTGACCAGGTCCCCACAGATGGGCACTCCCACGGCGACGGGGACTGGGTGCCGTTCTCAGACTTGCTGGAGTGCCTGGGTTTCCCTGCGGCACTCATCTCTCCTGACAGTTGCTGCAGTGGACCTCCTTCTCCACAGAAAATCTTAGTTAGGCTTCTCCACGGCCCTCACCGTCACTATTCTCAGACTCTCAGCCAAATCTCTGTAATAGAATTTTCAGGCGGGCTATGCCTGCAGGACACAGCGGGATGAGGAAGACTGACCCTGGCCTTCACGGGGGGCTGGCCTTTCAGTTAGGCCCTTGAAAGCCAGCTGGTGGGAGGAGGGAAACCTTTCCCAGCACTGATTCTCACGAGAGGGTCTCTGCGTTCCACGACTAGACACTCAGGGTCACTCCAGGGAACTGCGCTGCATGAAATAACCACACAGAGACAGAGAAGGACCTTTATCTTTGGGTCCTGTGATGGCCCCTCTGAACCCTTTTATTGGGGAGAGGCCATTCAAATGAGGCCAGGGTTAGGGTTACAAGGGAACAGGTGAGTGCAGCTCAACCCCTCTGAGCGCCCCCTGCTCCTAGGGCCATGCCTTGATATCCAAGAAAGGGAAAAGCCAGAGTCCCGAGTCACGGCACTGCCAGCCAGTCTACAGTGATCTTTGAGGTCCCCGTGGTGCATCAGGACTTAAAGGTGTGGGCATTAGGAGTGGCTCCCCCGAATTGTCCTTGAGGTTATTTTTGTAAAAATATGGCCTGAGTTGGGAGCCCAGAAGAGAGAGAGAGAAAAAAAAACTGCTGTCATGTGAATTTCTGCAGACTGTGAACTTCTGAGCCCTCCCCTTGCACACTGGGTATAAAGTTCTAAAACTTCCTGAACTCGGGGTTCAGGGGTGTTGATAATGGCAAAAGGTTTTCCCTCTGAACCTGGCTGTAGCCAATAAACCTGCTTCCTGTTACGTCTCTGGTGTCTGGCCTTGTCTGTCTCTACAACATATGTCTTCTTGTTTTTCTCATAGGACGTCCATCCCCCAGATGGTTTTATGATCTTTCTACTGATTCAGATTTACTATGACCTCTGGTATAGACCTTGATGGTAATCAAAGCATTCCCCTTCAGATAGCAAGGACTGAATGTTTGTGTTTTGTATTTTCCTTACAGAACTTTATAACTTTCATTATTATGAAAGTGAGAGGCAGAATTGACTTTATAACTGTTGCTGTTAATGTTTTGCAGAAGTGCTGCTTCTAATGGAGCAACCTGGGTTAATTTGAGATAATAAGCCACCACCTACAGGACAGACAGAATATGAAGTTGACTTCCAGTGCTAATGCTGACCCCAATTAAATGGAACCATAAGACTGTAGACATTGAAGTTAAGTCCAGTACTCCCACTTCAAGATTGGTGAAACTGGCCTGTTAAGACCAAATCCTGGAGACCAAAGTTAGGAAGTAAAAGGACCAAGGAAAGAGTAGCCAATATTTTGGCCCTTGCCCTCTAAGGTCAGCCAGGACCCAGGGAACGACAGGACCCCTCTAAGGGCTGGCCCTACGACTCTGGTGACTCACCTGACCTCCTGATCAGGGGGATCAAGAGGACCCTGGAGAACAGGAAGCCAACCAGTGCACATTCTGCAAAGAGGATTGTCACAGGAGAGGAAAATGTCCCTGATGGTTCCAAGGGAAGCCACACATGGTCAGTAGAACCCTGACCCATCCTGGAAGATGGCACCACTGGTAGAGGAAAAGCCAAAGGAGCCCAAGAAGCTTGTCACAAGTTCCCAAGAGTGACCCCTGACAAATCTCAGCTGACTCAGTCAATAGAAAAGAGGTCCATTTTGACCAGGTCTTAGACACTGGCAGGAGAGTATAACCAAAGCACAGCCAGACATGGACATTTAAAAGATAAGACAATGGTTCTTTACTTGAGAGGTACATTTGTGTCAGTCCTCTCAAAAGTAAGTAAAACTGTGAGTTTATAAAGGAAGGGTTTTATGCAGGAGGGCCTGATGAATATCACAAAAGCTCTGTCAGAGTCACGGTTTGTTCTGAGTCAATTTGAGACCTATCTGTGCTTCTTTGGCTGATATGATTATTATGAGCTGCTGCTCAGAGTCCTCTTTTGGAGTTTGCAACTCATCACTTCCAGCCTGGCAGCTTGATTTTAATCAAGACCTGGAAAGAGGACAAGCTTTAACTGAGCTGGGAAGGACCTCAGCAAGCCTCCTGATCACTGGCCGGCTATCTGAACTGCTCAGAGGGCAGAACTCATTACTATGGGCAGTTTCCTCCTCAAAGAGTTAACCTGTCCAGGACAGATGGCAGTACCAAAGGGTACGAGAACAAAACTGAAAATGAGACCAAAGATATAAAAAGGGGGACTTGTGAGAAATAGAAGCCCAGTGGTCCATTTTCAGAATATAGCATTTAGCCTTAACTGGGATGTAAGATCCAATTGTAGCCACTTGAACTACAGCCTTCCCTTTGCCCGCCCCAGTTTTAAAATTAGCCAATCTCGTGGACTGTAACCCCAAGCCCCTCCTATCAGAGCAAGAGCCAGGGATGCATCAGGGATAAAAGCAGGTGGACTGCCCCCCAGGTGTGCTTGCTAGCCAGGGTCAGGGATAAAAGCAGGTGGACTGCCCCCCAGGTGTGCTTGCTAGCCAGGGTCAGGGATAAAAGCAGGTGGACTGCCCCCCAGGTGTGCTTGCTAGCCAGGGTCAGGGATAAAAGCAGGTGGACTGCCCCTGGGTGTGCTTGCTAGCCAGGGTGTCTCAGCCCTTCTGCAGGTCATTTGCCTTGCTGAGTGACTTGAGCATGTTTTTTATTGCAGCACCCCAGTAATTCCAACAGGACACCAAGTACAGGGAGTGTGCCCACCACTGTGGGTGGGAGCCCCAGGAAGGAAACAGCTCTCAGCCACAGGTCCACGCGTGCCTGCACACATGGACCCTGCACACATGGACCCTGCACACATGGACCCTGCACACCAGTGTCTGTTAGGGTAGGAGACCCAGGATAGAGAAGCACACCCCCTGGCTGCCCCGGGGGCCAGGGGCCAGGCAGGGGTCTTCCTTGCGTGTGGGGACCTGGGATGGGGATGGTCTGGGGTCTATAGCAGAACTTTGGCTCAGCTGGCCGTCCTGCTCCCACAGGAAGCAGCACCTGGAGCCTTCAGGGTGCCAGATCCTTGGACTCTCCACTGGGGCCCTGGTGACACCAGGTGGACTCTGTCAATTTGTGCCATCCCCTTTGGAGTTTCACAGGTCACCTGAGCACACGTAGGCTCCCAAGTGTGCTCAGGTGACCTGTGACACGCCAAAGGGGATGGCACAAATCAGGTCCCAGCAGAAGTGACCCAGAGGGCTGGGGTGCTGCCAGCTCTGGCTCAGCCCCAGCCCCCACTGGAGGGCCTGTCCTTCCTTCCTTGGGTCCCCGCCTGCAGGCCTCCCTGGCCCACCTCACTCCGTTTTTGAGAGCTCAAGCTGAAACAGCTTCAAAATTAAACGCAACTTCCTGGTGAGTGTTTTTCTGCATCCCGAACTTCCTCCTGCTGAGAATGGAAACTGAAACACTCCCCACGGCCCTGAGAGCCCAGGAGGCCGGAGCCGCGTGCTCTCTGGCCTAGTCAAATCTGCATGTCTATCACCTGGCTCTCACATCTATGAATTATTACCTCTGGGCAGGTGATCTGCAGCAAGGAGTCTTCAAAGGAGACACTTTCCAAACCCCACCCAAACAGTCCCAGCAGCTGCAGGGAGCTCTTCTGCGAACCACGCCCCAGTCCTTCACCTGCAGACAAGCCTTCATGGGGTTCCCCAGGAACCACGTGCTGAGGGCTACACTGACTGGGGCATTGAAACGGCCACTTCCTGATGCCTGCTTCTCGGCATCCCCGACTTCCTGAGAATGGAAACTGCAACTTTATCCACTGACCCAGCTGAAACCGCCCTCCGCTAGCACAGCCTGACTAAACCGAGATCCATCCTGCCCCGGCCTGGTGTCTGTGCAGCATGTCCTCCCCCGCAGGATCTGGGGGGACACGTCCAGTGGCTTTGCCCCGGAGACAGTGCTCGTCCTGCTCACCTTTCCTGTTTGTTAAGGGAGCAGGTAGCCAGAGGCAGCCAGAGGATCCAGGCAGGTTCCCTGGCTTGGCGTCAAGCAACCAGGCCGGCCAAAGCACCCGTCTGGAAACTGTACCAGACCCCAGGGCCACCTGATGTGTGGGACACCACAGAGCTCTGCTTCACAGCCAGAAAAGGCTCTGGGCCTCAGGGACACACGGCACGCGTACCGCTGGCCCTGAGAATGACGATGGAGTCCTGCACAGCCGCAGGAGGAGCCGGGAGCAGGAGCCACAGAGTGGAAACAGGGCCATGGCACTGCGCTCGGCCATTCCTGCTGAATGATGAACTAGGTAAACTAGGAAACCGTAACCAAGCCTCCAAACACCTGGGAAAGAAAGGCACTGAGACTCCAGCACCGCCTGGGGCAGAGGTGGACAAGAGCTGAGCAGCTGTCCACTGGGCAGTGCCATCTCTGGGCTGTGCAGACGGGGGAAGGGACCTGTGCTGGGCAGTGTGAATGTGCCTGGGCACATGGAGTCTCCGAGGCTGAGTGAGGCACGAACAGAAGCCACCTCCGGGAACCCTGGGTGGGGTCATCAGAGGGCTGCTAGGGCTGTCCTGGCCCCTCCTCTTCAACACACACAGATGGTTCTGGTTTTACCATGTGCAAAGCTTCACGAGACCTTACAAGCCAGAGACTACAAAGGCATCTCCGAGGGGGAACTGGGAGATGGGGAGCTGCCCTGGGACCCTCACCGTGGGGACACCTGCCTCTTAACCTGGGAGTGTCCAGGGGATGAGGCCCAGAAGCCACTGTGATGAGGCCTGGTCCCTCTCTTTGGCATTGGGCAGGACCTGGGGGTCGGTGACCCTCCAGTCCCCACACAGGGTGGTCTGGTAGGGGTCTCTGGGTATCAAGCCCCTGCTGACATTCTGGCTGTCAGGGGGCTTCACTGGGTGGACCAGCCTTGGCCTCCGGCCTCTGTGCCCTGGCATGGGGCTGCTTCCTCACTGACCCTGGGGCTCATTCCGAAGCTGTGGACTGCGGGCTTCCTGTGCCCACTGGGAGCAGGCCGCTGCTTCGAATGACCCGGACAGACTGGCTGTCTGCTGCCCAGCTCTGGCTCCAGGCTGCCAGCCAACTCTCAGGCTCCATGACCCAGGTAAGTGGCCCATCCCAAACTCGGGTCACCTGGAAGGTCCCCGAAGCTCTGCAGGCGAGGTGACGGGGACGAACGCCCTGTCACCTCCCAGAAGCTGAGGCTCTCAGAACAGGGCTCCTCCTGCCTCCTCCTGTCCTCGTGAAAACAGGGTCACCACATCTCTGTCACCTTCTTTGGCAAGAACCCCCATGTGTCTGCAGCCCATGGGGCCCCTCCTTGCTGTCCCAGAGGTCCCCTGCCATCCCTGAGCCCCAGGCCCTCCCTGCCAGCATGTCTCCTTGGGGTCCACAGAGCAGAGGCCCGGTGACCTCCAGGGCTCCCCACCCCACATCCGGCCCAGCACGCCATCTGCACTTAGCCCTCAGGGACAGGCCACAGACCCCCAGAGTCCCCAGCAGGCCTAGAGACCTGCCCCTCCACACCGTCCCCACCCCTTTCCTGGCTCTTAGAAGTGCAGGTCTCGTTGCTGCCCAGGGGCCCCCAGGCCACGCAGGATGGAGGTGACTCCCTTTCCAGGTCACCTTAGCCTTTCCTGCCTCCACCTGCCAGGCCAGCCCCCAGCTGCTCCCCGGGGTCTCACCTGTGATTCCTGGGACCACCTGAGGCCTCCCTCCCTGCCCCAGGGGTCATCTCAGGGTCAGGGACTGGGCTGGACCCACCTACCCCCAACTCAGAGGGAAGCTGGGCTTGGAGGACTGAGCAGTGTGACCACCAGGAATGACGAGTGGACGAGGCCCAGAAGCCACTCCTGACTCGCGCTGAGGTGTGCAGCTGAGGCAGCCTGAGGCTGAGAGGCTGGACCTGGGCCAGCATCTGCCAGCTCCTGCCAGGAGCTGCAGGCGTCCCAGCCTCCCTCTGCCTTCCCTCCTCAGAGGGACCAGAGCCCTTGTGCAGGAGTGGGTCACAAATCCCCATGAACTGGGCCCTCCTGGGCCTCTCCCAGGTGGGCCAGGGCTCTCAAGGTTGTGTCCACAGAGCAGGGGCCTGTGTGTCCACAGAGCAAGGCTCCTTCTGAAACAGGCACTTTATTTTGTGGTCAAAAAAGGGCAATTAATGCCTTGCACGGTGGCACACGCCTGTAATCCCAGTGGCTTGAGAGCCTGAGACAGGAAGATGGTGAATTCCAGCCAGTCTCCGTAATTTAGCAAGGCCCTAAGCAAATAGCGAGACCTGGTCTTAAAATAAAATATAAAATAGTCTGGGGATGTGCCTCACCCCTGCTGCGCCCCTCCCCTGACTCAGGCAACGGCAAGGCCCTACTGAGGTGGATGGCGCCAGGCGTCCATCCTCTGGAGGAGCGCAGCATGTTTCTGGGAAGGGGCTGGTTTGTTTCTGTATTCCTTTAGTAAGTCTAGTTGTGACCTCTCATATGACCATTACGTATGAAGGAAAAACATGACTTTCCCAATTAATGCAACTACTTCCAAAGAATGGATCTGTTTGCTCTAAATGCAATGATTCAGCTGTGGAGCGTAAATTGTTAATGTTTAATGAAAAACCCCCTGTAGGAAAAACAGTCAAGGAAGTTTTTGAGAAATTAAATTAAAATCTAGAGAAGAAGAATTAATGTTAAGAAGACAGATTAGTGCTTAGTACTGGGCGACTTGTTCTTGTTCCTGTGCACAACGGTTTGTGCTCTTGCTCTTGTGTGATTAAAATCAATAGCCTCTCTTTTCAAGTTAACCACTTGCTGTAACCATGGCACGATTCTAGTCAGTAAGTCAAGAAAGAATAGTCAAGGTATAGGCCAATAGTCTGGGTCATTTCTAACTATTATTAAAAGCTAACTAAGCAGAAACAGCTCAAAGCAAAACGCAAACTGAAAGTAAAAATGTTTGCCTATGTATAAGCCAAGATTCATTCTTCTTATCTAATTGTAGCTACGTAATATTTTGTTTCTTTGAATAATGATTCCTGTTTTGTAACCACAGAGTACTGTGAGCCTGCCAAAATGAAAAGTCTATATCATTAACTTCACAAGTAAAGATGGGGATTCGGCACCTTCACTTTTGTGTCTGTGTTGTTTCTCCACCCCTTTTCGCCCACCATCTGTTGTCTCCTGAGACCCCCTGTTGGAGCTGGTCTCCAACACACCCCTGGGTTCAACCCCAGTACAAAAAAAAAAGTCAGTTAACCCTGGGGCTCTCCTGCCGCCTGGTCCACCCAGCTGCCTGCGCCTGCCACACCCCCAGCACTGCCTGACAGCGACCCGCCTGCCTTTCCCCCAGCCTCAGCCCTGAGGTGCCTGGTGGATCCTGAGCAGCCACACAGCTCGCCCAGGGCACTGGGGGACCCTGCTGGCCCTGATGCCTGCAGAGCAGGGAGCCCACCGGCTCCCCAGAGGAGCAGCCCTGAGCCCTGGGCAAGGGACGTCCCGCCCAGCTCTGCTGGAGGGCGTCTCCCCTGCCCCCCACAGGCTTTGCAGTGCGCGGCTCTGACAATCAGCCTTGGCAAGAGCGCTACCAAGAAGGTGGCACGTTCTGAGGACACGGCATACTTCCCTTCCCGAAACCCGGTGGCTTCCCAGAACGGTCTCCTCCCTGCTTAGCACAGTCCCCTGGCACGCAGGAGACCTGCCTCCTCCCCTGGCCCCTCCCTCTGGGCTCTTTCAGTTTTCTTCTGGGCGGAGCAGAGAAAACCCTGGCGGGAGGCACCCAGGGGAGCAGAAGGAGGAGCAGGAGCAGAGCAGCAGGCAGCAGGTGAGGGGCTGGCGTGGGCGGGCAGAGGACCACAGCTGGGCACCTGGACACTTAAGGATCTGCAGCACCGTGGGCAGGACTGGGGGGATGGGGCCTCCTGTCCTGGCTGCAGCCCCTCCAGGACACTCAGCCCCTGGCCACCTCCTGCTCAGATGGGCCTGGGTCGCTCAGGGCTAGGGTCTGGCCAGGTCTGCAGGGCACAGGGGTGCAGGGGGATGGGCAGGCTGGGGGTACAGGACCCGTCTCTCCTGGATCCCCAGGTGGGCTCTGGGGGTCCTCTGTGGGTCCCTCACTTCCCACCTTATCTCACTGCGGAGCTGTGCTCCAGGGCTGAGCAGGACCTGTGCAGGACACGCTGCACCCTGCCCACTTCATCCCAGGTCGCCTGGAGGCGGAGCTGGCTGGGAGGCTCAGGGCTTGCCACCATGAGCCTGGCTGCAGTGCGGAGGAGGCCAGTGAGCCCTGAGGGAGGAGGACAGGGCAGCCAGGCGGAGACACAGAGTGACCAGTCTGAGGCGGGAAGGGTTGTCTGGCTCAGGGACTCTGTGGCCCCTGGGTCCCCTCCCAGCCTGCCTCATCAGCAACCAAGACAGGAGCCCCGGCTGCCTGTGCCCCGGCTGCCTGTGTCCCGGCTGACTGTACCCCTGGCTGCCTGTGCCCTGGCTGCCTGTACCCCCGGCTGCCTGTACCCCCGGCTGCCTGTGCCCCAGCTGCCTGTACCCCGGCTGCCTGTGCCCCGGCTGCCTGTACCCCGGCTGCCTGTGCCCCGGCTGCCTGTGCCCCGGCTGCCTGTACCCCCGGCTGACTATGCCCTGGCTGCCTGTACCCCCGGCTGCCTGTGCCCCAGCTGCCTGTACCCCCGGCTGACTATGCCCTGGCTGCCTGTGCCCCGGCTGCCTGTATCACGCGGGCCGTGGTTTTGCAGGCTTCACTTTCTCTTTTCTGAGAATTGTGGTCAGCTCCTCGCAGTGCTGGCCAGCAGTACAGCTGGTCAGTGCTGACAGAGGCCTCTCTGTAGACAAGGAAGCCTGTGGCTTTCCCGAGCTCCTGCAGCATGCAGGACAGGAGAGCGGCCCCCTCAGGTGTGGTGGAAAGGGAGACCCCCAGAGGCCTCGCTGGTCCCCAGTGCACCCAGACCCCAGGACTCCCAGGCACCCACAAACCAGCTCACTGATGTCCCCTAGGGGGCAGGGCATGCAGGGCTCCGAGGAGTGGGCTGAGTGGCCAAGAACTTGAAAGTGGGTGTCATGCTGGGTCAGGTTGCTGCCTGGCCCCTGTCTTGTGGCCAGCGTCTGGTGGGTGCTGGAGAGAGCTGGGCTTCTTGCCCTCTTCTGACTAGAGGTGGGCGTTTGCACGCTCTGCTGTCCCTGCCCACCACAGTGAGCTGGAGCCCTGCCACCTTCTGGCCTCCCACTTGGCCAGGCCACTTGGGCCCACAGCAGGAGTCCAGCCACCTTCCCTTCCCAGGGCAGGTGCCCTCAAGTGCAGGGCATCCCCCAAGTGGGGCTACGGGGGATGGAGAGCAAGGGGCAGCCGGGCAGGAGGGAGGGAGCGTGGGAAGGGAGGCGGCCGGTCAGAGAAGCGAGAGGGCTCTGGAGTGGGGTGGATGGGCCCTCAGTGTGGCACCCACACCGCTGAATGCAGGTAGCGAGTTGCTTCTTGGTTCAGGTAGGTCCCAGATATCGAACTTGCTGCAAAACGAGGGCCTATCTGATCTCAGCTGAATCGGGGCATCCCGAACGTGGAGAGGCCCTGTGGCACCAGGGTGCGTTTCCGCCCAAAGAAACGTGGCAAATTCCAGGTTGCCACTGAGGGTCACTGCTCAGTGTGAAGCCTCGGGAAGGAGACCCACCGCAGTCCTTCCCGTGTCCATGCTCCGACCCTGAGTCCCCTGAAGGTCATTTTCAGGCCTGTCCCTGGGGCTTCCTGCTAGCCTAGGAAGATTCCCAAAATGCAGCAGAAAGCTGGTCCTTGCCACTGCCTGAGTGACCTCGGCTGGCCTGTCCCGGGGCTTTCTCTGCACCTGTTGGTGTGGCCTGGGAGGAGTCTCCAGGCAGGGAATTCAACCAGCTCCTGCAATCTCTCCAGCCCAGTGCTGGTCCAACCACCCTCCACCCCTGCTGGACAAGGGTCAGGGCCTAGGTGCTGCAGGAGATGCCACGAGAGGGTCAGTGGTCAAGCTGTTGGAGTCAGGAAGGCCAGAGGGGCCCTGAGTCCTCAGGTGAGAGGCGGGAAGCACCCGTGCTGGCTGGGGGGATGCGGGGAAGTTCCCAGAGCCCAGGAGTCCAGGTGGCTGGGAGCCCCAAAGAGAGGAGAGTGCTTCTGTCCCTGCTGCCCCAGCCCCGGCCCTGCTGAAAGAGGAGGCTGGGAGGCAGCGTGCTGAGCCCGTGCTCTGCAGAAGCAGGAGCCAGGCCAGGCTCTCCTGAGCTCCAGGGCAGAACAGGGCCAGTGCCAAGTCGGTCAGGTTGGGAAGGTGGACACAGCCACTGCCCAGGCAGGAGGAGCTGGGTGCTGTCTGGTGTGTGTACTGGCCCACGGAGCCTCCAGGACCTGGCCACTGAGATCTGTGGTTCCATTGTCCACTCGGGACGCAGCCAGGTGCAGCTCTCTGAGATGGCCAGGCCAGGTCTGTCCCTCCACGAGAATGGAACCCAGGCAGGACCAGCACCCCACGAGGAGGTGGGGTAGTGTAGGCAGAGTGTTCTAGGGGACTTCCAGCTCTGAGCCATAAAGATCCATGGTGGCCTTTAGTTTGGTGGCCAGAGTGCTGACCTGTGACTCACTCCTGAAGGTTCAGAGTTCCTGGAAGGAAAATCAACACAGACACAGCCCAGCTTCCTGCAGAAGAAGGGGTTCCCCGGGCGGGGCAGTAAGGGAAGCCCACTGCCCCGGCAGACCTGGCCTCCCCCTGCTGGCCTGGAGGCCTGGGGGGCAGCAAAGCAGGGGCTCCCAGGAGAAGGACGCAGGGCACCTTCAGCTCTGAACAGGGAGAACTCGCCCAGCCTGGGAGCCAGGAGGCAGGCCCTCCCTCCCATGGCCGACCTCAGTCCCGGTCCCCAGGGAAGCTCCGTCCCCACCTCCAGGCCAGGGACACCTGCCCAGCACCAGCTGGGCCCCAGATCCCACAGTCCTACCTGGTGGCCTGGGTGGCCCCAGAGCCCATCAAAGTGCAGACTTCAGAAGAGGTCTGTGAACACACTGAGTTTGGGTCATCCCACAGACTCTCTGGTGCCTGGTCAGCAACACAGGGGCTGTGACAGAGGCCATCACATCAGCCCAAAGCAGAGGCAGCCTGAGGGGCAAAGGCAGGGGCACGCTCAGGGTCCTCCTACGTGGACTCTGAAGCCTTCTGGGGCTTCCATGGGGGAGGAGCACAGGAGAGCAAGAGGAGAGGTGGCCTGTGGATGTCCAGGGCTAGATTCATGGACACTGCTGACTTGGGCAATGTGGCTTGGACCCTGACCAGTGCCCTCAGCCATCCAGGACTCTGGCCTCCTGGGGACGATGTCATGGGCTGTCAGGGCCAGTTTTCCACTGGGGACAGTGGATGCCCTGGTGGGTTGTGGCCCCTTCTGCTGTGACTTCTCATGGCCTCTCACTGGGGTCTGGGAAGCACACACCAGCTGTGCCTCTGAAGGTGACTCCCAGGAACATCCCCCTCAGGCAGGAAGCAGGCTCTGCTTAAGTTGGGGCATAGTCAGGACCGGGGCTGTGAGCCGTGGTGGGCGGCAGGCCAGCTGGAGGACAGCCCTGACTGGGGCCCAAATCCCAAGGGCACTGGGCAGCAGTCGGGGAGCACCCTGCCTCCTCCCAGGAGGACTGCGGACCTCGCCAGCTAGCTCCTGCCTGACAGAGCCCAGCCACTCCGTTTGCTCTTCCCTCTTGTCCCCTCCCCAAGCCCAGCTGGCAGGTCAGCAAGGTTACATAACAGCTCCACCAAAGCTGCCACCTGTCCATGTCACCAGGTGCAGGTGAGGGCCAAGACTGACCTTTCACCAGCCCAGGTCCAGCCCAGGCATGGGGCCAGGACCCACCCTGGGGTCCTGACTGAGCCCTGTGGGGGCTGCTGGGCCACATCCCTCCCTGCAGAGCTGCCCTCCAGGTGGGGAGGGGTCGGGCTTCTGTGAGAGGCTGCAGGCCCCCGACGCTCCCTGTGGCCAGATCCACACACTTGAGCACCTCCTGTATGCAGGGTGTGGTGACATCATCGGCTGTCAGGGCCTTATCTCTGCCACCTAGGCCCGTGTGCTCCCCTGTGCGTGTGCACGTCCGTGGGTGTGACGGGAGCGGAGCAGCCAGGAGGCTCCCCACATGGGGTAGCAGCTGTGGTCTGGGGAGGCTGGTCACCGGTCTCGGCAGAGCTCTGGGGGGCAGGAGGGCGGGTTCCCCCTGCAGAAGAGTCAGCACGGCACAGGGGCCCGTCCTTGCTCTGCTGCAGGCGACCCCCCTGGGAGCCGCAGTGGGCACTTGACGAAGGACTCTGCACTTACAGGGAGAAACAGCCCGCGCTAGCCAGGAAGCTGGGGGGTCGGACCTCCTCTGCCAGGCCAGGACCCTGGGGCAGGGACTGGGAGGGAGGAGGCCAGCCACACCCTGTGAAGTCGGAGGCCCCGGGCGAGACTGCACAGGGAGGCCCACCTAAACAGCCTGCAGCCTGTCACCCCTGAGGTCCAGGGGGCGGCCTGTGCTGCAGGGATGCAGAGGCGCAGGACTAGAAAGCACAGCAAGTGGCTCTGTCCCGCAATTGGCAGGTGAAGCTGCCCGGTGGGTGTGGGACACGGTCTGTGGACGCCTGAGCATAATGGGGGTCTCAGGGGTGCTGCCCGTGCTGACCACTGAGCTAGTGAGAAAATAAGTGAGGGGACTACAGCTGGGACGGGCACGAGAATGACAGAGCCAGGTCACGTCCGCAGCCCTGCACTGGGCTGCCCCCACAGCACGCCTCTCACTGGGGTCTGGGAAGCACACACGAGCTGTGCCTCTGAAGGTGACTCCCAGGAACATCCCCCTCAGGCAGGAAGCAGGCTCTGCTTAAGTTGGGGCATAGTCAGGACCGTGGCTGTGAGCTGCGGTGGGCGGCAGGCCAGCTGGAGGACAGCCCTGGCTGGGGCCCAAATCCCAAGGGCACTGGGCAGCAGTCGGGGAGCACCTTGCCTCCTCCCGGGAGCAGAGGCAGAAGGACCTGGGGACTCAGGGTGCCCTGCAGACCACGAGGAGCTCTCAGGGCAGCCCCCGCCAGCAGCTGTGGCTCGGCCATCCCTCTAGGACACACAGGTGGGTGGTCCCTCTGAGTGCAGCAATTCCAGGCCAGCTGCAGGGGACCACCCAGCTCCGCTGTCCAGGGGACAGACGTTCTCCTGTCTTCCTGTGATTCCCTGGGTTCCTGTGGCCAGGGCCTCGCACGTCATGAAGCACAGGGACAGGAAGGAGGGTGGCTGCTGGGGACCCAGGCACTGGGAGGAGGCTCAAGCATGGAGGGCACAGCTCGTCCAGGGGAAGCTTGGCCCCTGGGCTGCCCAGCCCCTGGCCAGGTGGAGGCCGCTCCCTGCAGCCTGGGACCACCTGGGGACCTCTGACCCCCGGGTCTCCCTCCCTCCCTTCCACAGGGAGTGTCCCAGAAACCGGTATCCAGGACCAGGGACCCCTGAGGCCTCCCCATCAGCCAGCCATGCGGACCTGGCCCTCTGCGTCCCCCAGATGCATCCCCCAGCCCTGCGTTCCCAGCATGCTCGGGGTCCTCCTGCTGCTGGTAGCCTCCCTGAGTGCTCAGAACTCAAGTAGGTATCGGGACGCTGCCCCTCTGCCACAGAAGGGCTGGGGACACAGGGGTGGGAAGGGCAGACCAAGGTCAGGCCCAGAACTGACCCACCCCAGTGACGACTGTGACCCTGCAGACCCAGGCCCATGGGTGAGAAGCCAGTGGGAGGCCCTGGGTCTTGAAAGGGCAAGCCCCGTGCACCCAGGACAGCAGGGCAGGCACCCAGCAATGCCTGCTGGCCACTGCCGGAGCATCAGGGGTGCCCAAGACCACGTCCAGGCTCCAAGGCAAAGAGGATCCCTGAGAGTTGGGGCCGGTGCCATGGCCAGGGGACCAGGACCTGCCAGCAAGGTCCCTGAGGCACCCTGGTCAGCAGCCTCAGCATCACTGGGCCTTAGACAAGCAGACAGAGCACTAGACGGGGAGGTGCAGTGCACAGGGTCCCCAGGGAGTCCCCATGCAGCTCTCCAGAGCCAGGTTGGCTGTGCAGAGAAATGCCCCCAGGGCCACCAAGGCACCAGTGTCCTGGCCACTCTGATAGCCAATGGGGACAGCAGAATTTGGGTCAGATCCCCCAGAAGGTGCAGCTGGAGACCCTAACACCACAAAGACCTCCCTGGGTGGTGGCACCACAAAGTGCCTCCGCCTGGTGGCACTGCACAGGGCAGGGAGCTGCAGGAACATCTAACTGACCAGCTGCCTCCTGCCCAGTGACCAGCTGGTGGCACACACGCCTGGCACACGGCCTCCCTCCCTGCGGTGTGTGTCTGACTGCCACCCCAGCTCTGTGGGCTTTGATGGACCCTATCCTAGCCTGAGCCACCTGTAGAGTCCCTGGAGGCGCTGACACCACCCCTGCCCCGCCCAGGCCCCGCCCTGCCCACAGTGTGACCCCCCCCTCCACACAGGCTGGGACAGCCCCTCTTGTACAGAGGGCGTGGTGTCCGTGCCCAGGGGCCAGCGGGCAGTGATGGCCTGCAACATCTCCAACGCCTTCTCCGGCATCTCCATCTGGCTGCGCGCCCACGGAAAGACCGTGACCATCTTCAAGGAGAGGCCCCCGGGACTCTTCTCCAAGGATGGCTGGACACTCCATGTGCACGGAGGCCAGGCCCAGCTGGTGATCACAGCCGCCCAGGACATCCACGCGGGACAATACGAGTGGCATCTGCGAGGGCTCCAGAGAACCAACAGAGCCACGTATCTGAACGTCTCAGGTGAGGTGGCCCGGGGCGGGCCAGAGCCAGGGCCAAGCGGGAGGGTGGGCCAGGAGCGGAGCATGGGGAGGGGCTGGGGGCAGCAGGGGGCTCCCCACTGGGAGGGGCAGCGGCCAAGGAGGAGGAGCAGAGCAGAGGGCAGAGTCCAGGGGCACAGACCCACAGGCGCAGGCCTGAGTCCTGAGCAGACTCAGCAAGCAAAAGAGTCCCTGGCCCCGGCTCCTGTGCGCTGTCCTACCCTCTCCAAACCTGCCGCGCCCAGCGTGCCCGCTGCACAGCTTCACCCTGGACCCGTCCCCATAACAAGGGCAGATTCTCCTCAGACCACTACCACCCCGGATTGTCCTCACTCAGACACACCCGCCCAGCACCTGCTCCCTTCCCCCACCTGCCTCCCTCCCCCACCAGCTCCCTCAGTTGTCCACAAATAGAAGGGACCACAGGGCCCCCCAGGCCTCACAGGGCCCGCAGGTGTCCTGAGTGCGTCCCTTCAGGCCCCTCCCAGCCTAAACCCACTGCCCCCCTCATCCTTTCCTTCCCTACAAGATCCAAGGTCCCCATGCCCCCCACTGGTCTAATGCATCCTGTCACCTGAGCCAGCTGGCAGTGTCTGTCATCTGGCCCCTGGAGGGGACCCAGGGAGCCCTACCCCCGCTCTGCCCCAGAGGTAGAGGGACATCAGGGCTCTGTGCCAGCCTGACAGTGTCTCCCCAGCAGAGTCTCAAGACCAGGAGGAGGCAGCAGGCCTGAGGCCGTCCACACCGCCCTGGGGTAGGTGCTGCGTCCCTGTCCCTGAGCTACCACCCTCCCCTGGCTCCTCAGTGCTTGGCCCACCCCAGGGCCCCTGGGCCACCTACCAGCCTCCCTCATCCCAGTGATGTCCCTGCCCAGGAGGGTGGGGTGGGCAGGCAGGAGGCGGGGGGGACACCTCTGTGGCCAGTGAGTCAGTGAGTGATGCGTGGGGTGACCAGCGATGAGGTGACTCTGCCCACCTGTCCTTCCCAGGCACTGCCAGCCAGGTCCCAGGCTCAGAGAGGCTGCAAGCCAGGTCCCAGGCCACGCCCCAGTCCATGGTGGGGGCGCTGGTTGCTGTCCTTCTCTTGATCCTGGCGGTGGGCTCCCTTGGCTGGTGTTGGCGCCGGCGTTCTCTGAAGTTGGTGCAGGTAAGAGGCCTCCATGTGGTCCAGGGCAGGGCGGAGGTTTCCCTGCGGCCTGTACTGGGCAGTGGGCCCCTCGGTCCTCACCCCTGTGGCTCAGGGACACAGTGGGGTTCCCAGGCCGCATTTCCCTAAGACCCCAGCTGGCTGAGGCCAAACCATAGGCCTGACCTGTGCAGGCGCAGAGGGGCCCCTCTGTCCCCAAGGCCTCACTTGTCCCCAGGAGAACAGCATGGGGTGGTCTCCCTGCTTCTTTCAAGACTCCTGGGAATCTGTGTCCCCGACAGACCTGTTCTCTGAGCCCAGCAGGAAGTGACTTCAACCCTGCTGGACTCAGAACCCAGCCTGGGCTGTGTGTGTGTGTGTGTGTGTGTGTGTACATGTGCACGTGTGTACAGGGGCATGCATGCCTGCAGATGCAGCGCTGTGTGGCTACAGTGTGCCTGTGCACACCTGAGTGTCTGCATGGCACCAGGGTCTGTGCCAGGCCCTCACTCTGCCTCTCTCCCCAGCTGCAGAGGTTCTGAGCCCTGTGAACCAGAGTCCAGTGGGATCAGAGTCTACCTGGAGTGTGGATCCCAACCCCACACACCCACAGTGAGGCTGACCCAGGGTGCCAACTTCCCTGCACCCGCAGCCCTTGCAAGCCCATATCTCCCGGCATCCCAAGGCCCATGGAGCTGTCACCATCTTCTTGGCTGGGCAAAGGAGGATCCTGAGAGCTTTTGCTGGGCACAGGAGAGCCTGCTCCTGTGCCTGGATGTAGGTGGTGGATCTCTCGGGCTCTGTGCACCAGCTCACTGGGGAAGCCCCTGGAAGCTGGGCAGCATCCTGCCTGGGTTTCTGTCCATCACTCACACCAGGACAGGGAGAGCTGCCTCACCTCTGTCCAAACATGGAAAATCTCAAATTCACAGCCTCTGATTGACAGGATCTGCCCTGCCTCTGCTGCTTATCAAGGGGGCCCTGGCTCCTCTCCTGCTGCTGAGCCCCTGTGCTCCAGGGGCTCCCCACTCCCTGAGAGACCCCAGAGCAAGCCAGGGGACCTCCAGCCTCGGCTTAAGTGGACCGTGGGCACACGCCTGTCTTGACCAAGAACAGAAACAAGTTTTGTGGACCCTGCTGCCAGGGGCCCCAGGACCAAGATGGGGGGCTCCAGGTCTGAAATGACGCATCACCCCATGCCCACCACCAGGGGGCGACGCAACCCAGCCGCAGAGGCCCTCAGGGAAAGAAAGTGGGAGCATAACAGGTGCTGGCTGGAGGGAGCTGCTTCCCCCGGCAGGACAGACAGGCCCCTCACACCCCAGACCTCTCCTGGGGGATCCCCTGGCTCCCCACTCAGGCCCATCCCAACCACCACACCCCACTTTTCTTCTTGGGCTCACATGTGCACGCGTTTTCTTGATTGCAATTGCAACTGGGTTAGTCAGGTTACCTTGCTGTCACCCAGGTACCGGACAAGAGCCACCTGGAGGAGGACGAGTTCATTCTGGCTCACAGTTTCAGGGGTTTAGTCTGCGGTCAGCCAAGTCCATGGCTCTAGACCCAAGCGAGACAGAACACTGGCGAAGGCGCTCTCCCACTGTCTGGACAGGGTCACAGTGAGGATGAATGCTGGCCAAGCCACGCTGGTCGGTGGGAAACCGAAACCATGAGACCCTTTTTTATGTCATTGGGACTTTGCATTTTCATGCTGATGTTCCTGACGGGAGGCATGAGTATGTTAAATGCCAAACAAATTAAATTTCAGATGGCTAGAACCTAACAGGTAGTTCATGCCTTGGAGGCTATTCTACCCCTCAGCACATCAAGGACAAAGCAGAAGGCTGTGCTTCTATCTCAATACATTGTGGACAACAATCATCCTCTGAAAGGTCATGAGAATTTTAGGCACCACATTGATCATATCAACTAGAACCCAAGCCCATATTTCCGGCCTCTTAGAAAACCTAATCAGGATGCTTATTTCACAAAGTTCACCACATGCAGTTTCATTTTTGATTAAGGAAAGTTATATTATACACTTAGGAAAGTTAAAAACATATAAAGATATATTCTTCTCTTTTTATAATCCCTTTCTTACTTTACATAGGGATATATGATGAGCATAGTTGATATTGGTGGAAAGTGGATTGATGTTTAGAACTTGCTTTCTATTGAGAAAGATTATAAAGATATGAGAAATAGTGCACCTTGACTGAGAAACAAAGAAACTCTTTGAGAAAGCAGCTCAAACAGTTTTATGAGAATAAATTTAGGAATTAATTAAAACAGCTTTATAAGACACCGTTTTAGAATAATGTTAGAAATATTATTTTATTTAGATTCTTAAGTTTAGAAATTCTTAACTTTTTAGTTGTATAGGTTTCTGATATGTTTTAAGAATGATTTATAAACTTTAGGATGTTTTAAATACAAGATTTAAGGGGACTTTTTTAGATGGGAATTTTAGATTAGAAATAAAGTACAAGTGTACTTTAGGTTAATGATTGGTTAGGAGATTTAGAGTCTGGTTACGTAGTTTGGCATTAATTAATAAGAAAATAACATATCTTGGGAGAAATAGTAAAACTTGGGAAAATCTGAAAAATGTAAATTAGTGACGTATTTTATTAATGATTCTGTACTTTTAATAATTACATAACTAAAGGTCATATCCTGGAAAAATGTAAATTAATGTCACATTTTTTGTCCCCCCAATCATGATTAAGGAAATGTCATGTCTTGGCAAAGTTTTAAATTATATAATCAATGACGTATTCTGAATCCATAATGATGAGAAAAATTGTAATAAAAGATGACCCAGAGAAAGCTGCATTAGCTCTGGAGATTGCTCCAACGGAACGACTCCTGTCTCATCGACGCCACTCATCCTTCAGGACTCCCTGGACCCTGCTAGGGCAGGACCCCGGCAGAACACCATGGTGGAAGGATGTGACCAGGGAAGCTGCTCAGCTCATGGCAGCCAGGAAGCGGAGAAAGGAGGGGGGCGAGAAGGTACTGCAGAGAAGATGCACCCCTCAGGCACACCTGGGACCCACCTCCTCCAGCCACATCCCACCTGCCCACGGCTACCTCCCACCTGGTCCATTCAAACTAGGATGGACTGGTCAGGTCACAGCTCTCACGATCTCATCATTTCTCCTCTGAATATTTCTGTGTTTATGTAGGAGGTTTGAGGAGACACCTCACATCCAAACCACAACATTCCATCTCTGGCCTCAAAAGTTCATGTCCATCTCACAGTGCAAAATGCATTTAGTCCTTCTCCAAGAGTCCCATAGTCCCAGCACAGCTTTGCCCAAAAGTCCAAGTCCAAAATCTCATCGGAGACTCAAGATAAATTCTTGGCTTTGAGCACTTATCAAAAGCAAGTTACGTGTATGCGATATGGAGTGGCACAGAGTACACATTCCCATTCCAAATCACAGTTATAAGGGTGCAGAAAGAAGAGATGAGACCAAAACAAGACTGAACCCATCTGGGCAGACTCCTTGTACAGCATCTAGGACACGTGGCTGCAGGACGTGCTCTGCAGGAGTGGGGCTGCCCCACCTCTTTGGCCTTAGCGGTTGAGGCCCTCATGGCCCCTCTTAGCCTGGCTCTCTCCACAGCCAGCAGGTTCTGTGGCAGACAGTCCACATTACTAGCATCGCTTAGTTCCTAGGGTTTCCATTCCAGCTTCGGCTCCACCTTCACAGTTTCATGCGCCGCCCACTCGGGCAGCCCGCGGAGATTCTGACCCTGCTACACTTTGCCTGGCCTCCCAGGTCTTCCTTTGAGTGCTCCTCGACCCCTGAACTCCAGCATCCTGCGTTCCTGCAGAACCAGAACCATGTGGGAGATGCCAGGGTCTACCAGTGCTTGGGTAGTGAGCATAGTGAAACGAATCCTGGGGAAACGATTCTCTGGGCACCCCTGTGCAAGTAGAAGGTCCCATTTTCTCTTGAAGTAGCTTTCACTCTCTCACCCCTGACCCTGCAGTGGGTGGGCTCTTGCAAATTCCTCAGATGCCCTCAAGCCATCTTTCCCAGTGTCTGTGTACAAAGTACTCAGCACCTCCTCAGCGGCTGTGATGGAACAATCGCACCTTCTTTGGCCCCAGTTTTACATGCCCTTTTTTGGCCCAACAGCAAGTTTTTGAAATCCTCCTTTCAGCACCTGAAGAAAATAAAAATGAATAAAATCTTCCTTCTCTGCTTTTTGATCCTGATGTCTCACAGTAAATATGACTAAAAGCCGACAGCAAAATCCATGCCACTGAGTGAATACTGTGCTGCCTTGACATCTCCTCCACCAGGTCCATCAGCACATCGTTTTAAAATATGGTCTTCTGAGCTCCCACGGGGTCCCCCATTAAGCTCCATTAGGACTTTCTAAGGTTCTCCAGCCTGCATCTCCAACCTTTCCCAAGCTCCTCCTGCCGAACAGCTCCAGAGGCTTTCTGAACCACGCGTGCCAGCTGGTCACACCAACGGTCCACCTCTCAGTACTAGTTTCTGTGTTAGTCAGTTTTTCATGGCTGTGACCAAAGTACCCACAGAGAACCACTTAGGGCCCACGGTTTCAGAGGGTTAGTCCTTGACTGGCCAAGTGTGGCTCTGGGCCCAGGTGAGGCAGAACATCATGGCAGAAAGGTGTGACAGAGGGAATCTGCTCAGCTCATGAAGCAGAGAGGGGAAGGGGCGAGAAGGTACTGCAGGAGGATGCACCCTTCCAGCCACACTCCTCCAGGCCTGGCCTCCACGCCCACCTGCACAGTTACCACCAGCCAGCCCGTCCCAGCTGGATGGACTGAGGAAGCCACTTCACCTCTGAAGATCCGCACAGCGGTGAGCACAGGTGCCTTCAGGGAGCATCTCCCATCCCAACCACAGCAGTAGTTTGGGTGTTTTCCTCCAACATATGGACAGAAACCAGGATTTCTTATATATATATTTGTAGATGGACACAATATCTTTATTTATTTCTATCTAGTGCTGAGGATCGATCCCAGTGCCTCATGCATGCAGCTCCCAACTCCCAGCCCCTCCTGGGGGCCCCTATCTTTCCCAGCCCCAGAGCCTGGCCCTTCTCTTTCCCCACCAGGTGTGGGGGCGGGGGGCAGAAGTTCTGGGAGGCGGCCACGAGGCTGGCCAGGAGCTGTGGGAGGGGTGAGGGGAGGCTCCGCCCTTCTGTGGCAGCTCCTGCCTCCTCCCAGGAACCACCCCTGAGCGCCCCAGCCGGTCACCACTGCTGAGCCGAGGTGCCTCCTGCGCCAGGTTCCCCAGAGCTGTGCTTGAGACGTCTCGGGCCGGGCCTCCCCAGCAGCGAGGAGGCCTGGGCCAGGCGCAGTGCTGATTGGCCAGGGGGCTGAGGCAGCATGGCTCTGCTGCTCCTGCTGGCTAGCGCCCTGTCTGGGACCCTGGTTGCCCTGGGTGAGTGCCTTCCCGCCCCTCCTTTCCCGCCCCTCCCTGGCCCCTCCAGGACCACTGAGGGCCCATGTCAGGAACAGGGTCGTAGCCAGGGCGGAGGTCTGGGCAGCAGGATCGTAGGATTTTCTGTTTTCCCTGAGGTAGTGCCAGGGACTTGCTTCTCTGCAATCAGCAGTGCAGCCTTTGTCACCAGGAGGACTTTGTCCCTGGTGTCCCTCTAAAGAAGACCGTGGGGGAGCCTTGCCGTCGTGCACACGTGCGGCTGTGGGAGCCGGGTTGGCGGGCACCACCTCGTGCAAACACGCAGCACAGCTCCGGGTTTTCTGGGCAGCCAGGTCTAGGGTACGGTGAATGGTTTGTGTCTCCACGGGGAAGCTGGGCGCCACTGGGCCTGGGCCGGTCAGACAGGCTGGTCTCTGAGGGAGCCGGAATGTGCTCCCTCCACAGAGCCACGGGCTCTGGTGCTGCGAGTGGTGGGGGAAACCGAGGCAGCCAGCGTTGAAGAGAAGGTTCAGGGGAGAGAGGACAGTGGCCTCCAGCTGTGTCGGTGGGACTCAGGAGAAACGTGGAGCCAGCGCGGGCGGCGGGGCGGCGTAGCTGCAGGAAGGAAGCCCCTCGACAGCCTCCCCCAGTGCCGGGTGTGGAGGGAGAGGCTGCGGGCAGCCTGGCCCCAGGGGCCCCACAGCCCCTGGTGCTGGCCCCCAGAGCTGCCCCAGACCCCATGGCGCTGTGGTGCTGAGGGCCTCCAGGCCTCCCTGCCATTGTCCCTGCAAAGAGGCTGTGCTCTGCCCCTCTGCCCAGCCCGTGGTGACAGCAGGCTCTTGGTAGAGGTGCAGCAGTCTCCCCGCTACGCGACCATCCCAGAGGGGGGCTCGGTCAGCATCACCTGCTCCACCAACGGGACCCTGAAAGGGCTCTACCTGAAGCAAAGCTGGCCCCAGGCCGCATACGTGGTCTACTATGAGGACGAGGAGAGCAGGACCTCCACTGTGGACCTGCGGTTCCAGGGCCGAGTCAGCTTCTCGGGGCCTCAGAACAACCTGACCATCACCATGCACCACCTGCGGAAGGCCGACTCGGGCACCTACACCTGCGAGGCAGTCCAGGACTTCCCGGATAGCCACGTCCCAGGCCCCGGCACCATGGTCGCGGTGACAGGTGGGGAACGTGCCGGCTCCTGCCCTCCCTCTGCAGCTCCACAGCCCCTCCTCCCCTGAAGCCAAGGGCCTCTTTGTTCTTCCCAGACACACTGTCCCTGCACGGATGCCAGGACCCTCCACTGACGTCCCGAGCCCTCCCCGCTGCCCTGGCGGTGGGCTTCTTCCTCATGGGGCTGGGCCTGGGGGTGCTGTGCACGCTGAGAAGGACGCAGGTCAGTGTGAGCTCCGGGTCTGGCCTGTGAGCTGGCCCCTCCCACGTGGGCAGAGAGGGTGGGCAGGATCCCCTGGCCTTGTCTGCAGTGTGGGCCTCCCCAGGCAGACTCCCCGGCACCTGGGTGACTGAGCCGGGCTGTGAGAAAGCTGCCCCTGGGTGTGAGCGTGGGAGGGGACCTTGGAGGGGGCTCCCTGGGGCTGACAGCAGGCCAGCCCCCACCTGGGTAACAGTGGGCCACCTTTCAGATTAAGGGAATGTGCACCTCGAGGAAGAAGAGCCCATCCAGCGTGGTGTATGAGGACATGTGCTACAGCCGCCGCAATACCCTGTCCACCCCCAACCAGTACCACTGAGCCCACCAGGCCCTCGGTGCCCCTCTGCCCGCTGTCCTTCCGGCCCTGCCTCAGCAGAGCTTGCAGAGGCCCTGCTGACCTGCTGGCCCAGGTCCACACACAGGGACCAGGTTCCTGGGCACTTCCCAGCGGATGGGGCACCTGGTCCAGGAAGCCTCCCTGCCCACCTCCCAGGCCCTCAGGGGGCTCTGATGGTGCTGCCACCAGGGACACACTGGGCCGTCCTGCCCCCACTACCTTTCCCTGCCACAGCCTAGGATGGACTCAGGTGTGTGGCAGGTCCAGAGCTCCTGCAGCCTGGCAAAGGGGGCAGGGGAGGTCCTCCCACCCAGGCTACAGGAATAAAGTGTCGGTTTTCTCCCTTCCCAACTGCTGTTCATTTGCTCAGAGCCGAGGAAGGGAAGGGGCTGGCTGCCGCGAACCCCCGGGCCTCAGCGAGAGCGTCTGTGTGTGAGTCCTCAGTGAGAGAAGGGATGGAGCCCGCTGCCCAGACGCCCGAGAAGCCGTGGCTCAGTGGGCAGGGCCTCAACCCATGCAGCCTCCCTGCTCAGGAGGTCAGCATTCCTGGCCCCCGGCCAGCGGCTCCCAGGGTGGCACTCGCAGACAGGAGCCCTCATTTCCCATTGGTGGGTAGGGAGACTGGCACGTGGGAGCGCCAGGTCCCCAGCCAGCCCCCATCACTGCCTCTGGGACAGGAGCCAAGCCTGCCCACACGTGCCTCCACCCATGCCCACTGGCCCACCTGCCCCAACCACACCTCACAGGCTTTCCCTGGCCCACCACAGAGTAAGAGGGGCACAGAGGAAGGCAGCTGGCCCCGGCTGGCCCTGTTCTGTGCACCCGTCAAACAGGGCAACCACAGGGGCCCAACCCACAGGATCCACCTCCCTCACGAGCTGCCCAGGACAGCACCCCCGCCCTGCCCATGGCTCTCCCTGAGCCACCCCGAGGCCCTCCAGGGGACAGCCCACTAGGGGCTGAGCGTGGAGACACCCAGCAGAGTCTCAGGAGCACAAGTCACCAGGCCTCTCAGCATCCCATCTGCCACGCAGAGCCCCTGGACACCGGCAGGGGCCCCGGATGTAATGTGGTTGGATGACAGGGCTGCCGAGGACTGTGGACACCAGCCGGTCCACCCTCTCTCACTGTTGACACGTGAGCTCTGGACCCCCTTTGCATGGATGGCTGCCCCAGAGTTGCGTCTCTCTGGCTCTGTCCAGCTGCGGCCCAGGACTAAAGCCCAGGTCAGCATCACCCACCTCACCTCTGAAGCCAGGTCCAGCTTCTGACCTGGAACAGACCTCTGTCCCCAAGACCTTCTCCTGAGCCGAGGCTCCGTTCCCTCTCACCCTGGCCTGGGGGCTGGCTGGCTCCCGAAGCTGCCTCGGCCACACCCCCCCGAGAGCCCCACTTCCCTCCCCGACCCGACAACCCCACTGCAGGCCTCTGGGGGGTGGTGGGGTCACTAGCCCGCCTGGCCCCCCTCAGGGGTGGTCACCATGGGAAACGGCAGCTGACCCACTGTGGCCTTGCCCGTCTACAGCCCGTCTGTGACCCGAGGACAGGGGGTGCTGTGTGCTGGCACCTTAAAACCCCTCTATAAGGCCCACCAAGCATGGACGGCGGGCACCTCAACTCAAGCACAGGGCAAAGCTCAGGAGGCCCATCCATCAACAGGCACCCAAGACACACAGCACCCCAGCACCTTAACGGCCACCACTCGCACTGCAGTTAGCCTCGAAGCGCCAAGGACGCGAGATGACCTTACCCACAGGGTTTGCAGATTTAAACGATACTGTGGTGTGATGTGCAGTTTACCTAAA
Source organism: Urocitellus parryii (assembly GCF_045843805.1). Lineage (NCBI taxonomy): Eukaryota > Metazoa > Chordata > Mammalia > Rodentia > Sciuridae > Urocitellus > Urocitellus parryii. The sequence goes on along the minus strand of NC_135537.1, from coordinate 183,428,174 downwards.
AATCTCGCTTCCAGAAAGTATCACCAGGAAAATCGTCCTTGGCCACAGAGACCAAGTTGTAGTGTCCTGCATTGCCTCGTGGCTTCCACCACAAAAACTGACCACTCAGGAGGCCGAGGCAGGCGCACCACAACGAGTTCAAGGCCAGCCTGGGCAACCCAGCGAGACCCCTGGAAAGGGCTGGGCGTAGCTTGGGCTTGGGCTCAATCCCTAGCACCAAAAAAATTTTAAAAGACTAACAACTGAGAAAGGACCTACTGTCCACTCAGGATACCTGCTGCACAGATCACGGCCCACAGCGGGCAGCGCGAGGGCAGCTTCACCTTCAGACCTTCCCAAGACACCACTCGGCCATGAAGGTTGGTCGCAGGACACAGTGGCCCCATGTTTAGGAGAACAAAATGCACATGGGTGTATTGAGTTTTTATCTACAGCTCACAGATTTTCACATCTATACAAAAAATATGGAATGATAAGCATGGAAATCGACCATGATTAGGGTCAGGGCTGGGGTGGCCGTGGAGGGCCTGGTCTCTCCCAGGGGTTAGGGTTAGGGTTAGGATTAGGATTAGGGTTAGGGTTAGGGTTAGGGTTAGGGCTTGGGGGTGGAGGGCCTGGTCTCTCCCAGGGGTTAGGATTAGGGTCAGGGCTTGGGGGTGGAGGGCCTGGCCTCTCCCAGGGGTTAGGGTTAGGGTTAGGATTAGGGTCAGGGCTTGGGGGTGGAGGGCCTGGTCTCTCCCAGGGGTGCTCACCATCTCCCAGTCTCTGGATTGGAACCCAGGGCCTTAGGAGAGCCAGGCAAGCGCTCTTCCACTGAGCTGCACCCCAGCGACCCTCGTTCTCGTGGAGAGGCCGCTGAGGCCCCCCAGTTCTTGGGGGGGCACATGAGGCCATGGGCTGCCACCCTCACAGAGAGTCCTGTGGCTTCTGCACTGACCACCAGCAGCTGGCGCTCACTGGACCTGGTGTCTGGAGGCCACCAACCCAGCTGCAGATCTGGGCATGTCACTCTAGTACCCACTTTTGGTCCCCATGGCACTGGGCCCAACAGCGTCAGCTGGCTCTGAAGAGCAGCCAACAAGATGGGCAGAGTCTTGCGGGCCAGGCCTTTGCTGCCCAGGGCCTCACCCCTGTCCTGCTCCAGGGGCACCTACCCATCCCTGGACCAGACGCCAGGCTCGTGGCCCAACAGCTAGCGTCCTGAGGGGTTTCTACTCAGGGAGAAGGGCAGAGCCCAGCAGTGCTGTGGACAGGCCAAGGACGGGGGCTGGCAGACAGTTGCCGGGGAACCACGTGGCCCCTCCATCACTGACACAGAATGATAGGAAGGCCACCGCTAGGGAGGGACAGTCCCAGGGGGACTCCTCCCAGAGGAGGAGACAGAGAAGGGAAGCTGAGGACGTGTCCAACATGAGGGCGAGCGAGTGAGCGCAGGGCAGGGCCCCCAGAACAGGGCGCGAGGATGCGCCCACAGGGGGCCACTCAGGCCGGGAGGGCAAGTAAACTCAGAGGGCACCTCCCAGAACTCAGGAGACACGGGATAGCACTCAAGCACGGAAGGTGAAGAACCGTGTTCCGAGCCTGCCATACCCGAGCCACAGACTGTGGGAGGCCAGCCTTACGGGTGACTGAGTTACACTCCCCAGCTGGGTGCTGAGGTGCTCAGTCACAGAAATGGGTGTGTCTTGCTACAGCCCTGTGGGTGGAGCTACGCTCACCTGTTCCTTTGTAATCTAACCCCTTGCCCTGTTTAGGGGAGAATCTCCTATGGAAGTGCCTTGTGTGTGTCCCCTCCTCTTACTGTGCCCTTGGGTGTGGCCTACCCAGGTGTCAGTCAACCTGCTGACAGTGGACATCATGAAGATAGACTCAGCCCCCTGAAACCTGACCCCCTGCCTCATTTGAATAGCTTCTCCTCAATAAAAGGGGTCAGTGCCTGCTCTCGCTCTCTCTCTTCCTGCGGACCCTTATGGTCAGAGGAGCCGTCACAGCGACCCCAAAGAAAAAGGTATTTGTGTCTCTTGTGTGGTTACTTTGTGCAGCCCAGTTAGCCCAGTTTAACTAGAGTGACCCCTGAGCCTTTTAGTCGCGAGAACAGAAACCCGTCAATTGGCGCCCAACGTGGGTCGGAAGGTCTGCGTCTGCCTCCGGGACAAAAGTGACAAATGCTGGCTCCTAAGGGGACTCCAATTTAAATATTAAAGAAAGTTAGTGACGTGGAAAGTTCTCTCCAGAAGTTAAGCATCTTAGGATTGCAGAGTGTTGTGGGCAGAATTGTAGAAAGTAAGTGAATTAGACAAAAGGAAAATCTGTGACATTAAAATTTTTAATATTGGGGTATAATTGTAGAGACTCTAAATAAATAAAGTTATTAAGATGATTGATGGGCTGTGTTGTTGAGTTGAGTCCTCTCCATGGAAAGCGTGCTTTTGTGGACTTTTTAAAATTGTTTTTATAAATCTTTATAAAAGATTTTTTGGGGGCTAGGATTGTTGCTCAGTGGTAGAGTGCTTGCCTAGCATGGGCGGAACCTGAGTTGAATCCTCAGCATCACATAAAAAAAAAAGCTTTTAAAAAAAAAGAGATTTTTTGGCCTTTATGTTCTAGAAGTTTGCGCTAGGAGAGTGAGAAAAAGGGAGAGAAAATGTGATGTTTACCTGGAGAGAAATAAGTTTCAATTTTCTATTGTTTTTGTCAATACTACATGATTGTCCTATGAATCAGAATGGCTGTAACTCGGCCGCTGGGGACAAGAGACTTTAGCTGCTGCTGCTTGCTGCTCGCTATGGGGTCCTAGCCCCTACGGCCAGCAGTGCTTTTAACCCTTGAATTACTTGACCTAAATGCCATGGCAATACCCGAGCCACAGACCACGCAGGTGACAGTCCTCACCTCAGGCCTCTGAGGTGGAACACACACCATCAGCCAAGGTCACTGTCAGCCAAGGTCACCGTCGGAGGCCATAGTCAAGGAAGAAGAGGCCCAAGCACCGAGCAGACAGTCACAGGGAAAGAGGAAGACTAAAGAAACGCCCAGTCTGCGTCAGGACCTAGAACTCTGCCCACACACGCAGAGAGCAGACGGAGACGGGGGCGAGGACATGCTGAGACCCCTCCCCACGGGAAGAAGACGAGACGAAGACGGGGCTGGGAATCCCTGGACAGCCGGGAGGAGTGAGGCCAGGCAGCTGCAGTGAGGACCAAACGTGGACTGGCCACGGTTAAACCAGCAGAGGAGGGAGAAACGCAAACGCAGACCTCGGGGAGCGGCAGTGTGGCTAGAGTGACAGCGCAGTGCCCGACGTGGCGAGCCGCGTCCTGAGAGCAGCCATTGTCCGTGATCACAGCCAGACTGCCCGTGCCCCCGCAGCCAGGAGGACGAGGCCAGGGGAGGTGCCGGAGAGAGGGAGGAGGCCAGCAGCTGAGCAGAGACCTGGACCAGCACCTTCAGGTCTGGATCTCGTGACGAGGGTATGCCGTCGGCATGCGGGAGACCCTTCTGAAGGGCATTGGCCGTTATCAGGTCCTGAGCTAGGAGTGGGGAACGCAGCAGGGTCTAGGCCCCAGGGCTGCCACCTGTCCTGCAGACTCCCACGCGTGGGCAGAGCTCGCTTGCTGTAAGTGGACCCAGGAAGGGACCACAGAAGGCCGTGGAGGCACAGCTTAGACTGATTCTCTCATGTGGGAAAAGGCAGATGATCACCACAGAGGAAAGTGGGCAGTGGACAGCTCACGATGAAAGCCCTGGGCACCTCAGGCTGGGCCACGGAGGGCTGTGAGCAGTCCTGGGGGTTCTGGGGGGCTCGCCTGGGACCCAGCTGCGCTGCCCCAGGAAGGACGAGCTCCTCCCCACTCTCCATGTCTGGGCGCTTCGTCCTGAGTGTGGCTCGGGCCCAGGGTTCCCCAGACCCATCCTGGACTCTGCTTGCTCTCAGGAGGACGGAGCCTCTCTGAGCTGTGTCCTGCTAATCCCCTGTCTCTTCCCAGACTGCCAAGCCACCGATGACCCCAAAGGAGCAGCTCCCCTGGACACCCAGAGACCCAGGAGAGGCAGAGAAGATGCCACCTGTGGAGTGGAAAAGGAGGATGGCCAGGTTCAGGGGCACAGTGGCCGGGTGTGGGGCACCTGCCTGTGATCCCAGCAACTCAAGAGGCTGAGGCAGGAGGATCACAGGTTTGAGACCAGCCACAGCAACTTAGGGAGACCCTGTGTCAAAATAAAAGGGGCTGGGGACGTGGCTCAGTGGTGGAGTGCCCCTGGACTCAGTCCCCAGTACTGGCTGAGACCTGCCCCGTGGACGGAGGTGTGTGGCTATCTGAGGGTGCACGGAAACCGTGGCATCACTCATGATAGATACAGGGATTCCGGAAAATTCTGTTTTGAGATTCTCATCAGGCACACTCCCACCCCGGGCCAGCTCTTAGTCCCATGACACAGAGCAGACCACGTGGTTCTGGAGGCCAGAAGCCCACAGTGGAGGTGCACTGGGTGGGCCCCTCGAGGCTGTGGTGAGGGCCTGGGGCAGGTCCCCGGCTCCTGGTGGTCTTGTGACCCACTTTGCATGGTTTCTCCCACATCCATGGCTCTGTGTCCACATCAGTCCTGTCATGTGAGGGACCAGTCATGACCTCGAGCTCTCACCTCCTCCTACTACCTCTGCCAAGTCCTGTCCCCAAACAAGGCACAGGTGCAGCTTCTGGGTGGACCCGAGTTGGGGGGACACTGTTCACATGCCTTTCCTTCTTCAGACAGTGATGAGGGTGGAGCTCTGGGTGTCTGGGGACCTGGCTGGGACATGAGCACAGAGGAGGGGAGGCGGGTGGGACAGGGGAACGGGAGACGGGAAGGACTGGCATCAGGTAGCACCTGACCTGCAGAGGGTGTCCCGGGGTCCCCCTGGCTGGGGACGGGGTGGTTTTGGGCAGTGCATACAGCAAACCCAGGCTGAGGATGCAGTGAGAATGGCCAGCTCTGGACGTGCTGGAATGGTGACCAGGCAGGGGTGGAGGCCAACATCAAGGGTCTGCTCCCTGAAACGAGGAGAGCAGGGTTCCGATTCGGGGACTGTGAGAACATCCCAGGACAGGGAACAGAGCCAGGAGTCCTGAGGGTCCTGCCGGCCCAGAACAGCCACAGTGCTACGCCCTCCCCAGAAAACCCAACCTTCAAGCAGAGGGACCCCACCCTGCCCACACCTGCCCTGATGCTGTCGAAAGACAGAACCACGACCGATTCAGCCATCGGGCTGGTCCTCGGCTTCTGGTCAGGTCTCATGGCCACAGAAGGGGCCAGTCCAAGGCCAGTAAGCTCCCATTTGACCATGGAGGGACCAGGGTTTCCCAAGGTGGACACAGGAGACAAGAAGACAAAGAGCCGATTGGTTGGCGTCGGTTGGGTAAAGCCACCCGGAGTCCTTCAGCTTAGTCCTCTGCTGTCTCCCAGTTTCCTGGAGGCCTCAGGCATTGGCCCCAGGGACTGGCTCTGGCTGGTCTCTCAGGGCCTGGTGGGTGTCCAGGACAGCGGCCTCCCAGGCGAAGGCGAGGGGTAAAGGGAGGTGTGGGGAGGAGGTGGCCCAGGCTTTCTGGAAGCTTCTGATCCCCTGTGGGGAGAAAGGCACCAGCAGCCCCTGCTCCTGGTTCTCAGCCAGCACAGCCCCGCTGCGGGCCAGGGTCCTGCTGTGAACAGGCCGCACCCCCTCCCCCCAGGATGCAGCTGCCTGAGTCGGTCTGCTGCAGGCACCGTCTGCTGTTTCAAGCTGGGGCTGCGGTCGAGGCAGGAAAACCCGCTGGACCTGCAGCGCCCACCAGGTTCTCAAGCCCCTACCCGGTGCCCTCCCCCCACCCCGGTGCCAGCAGGTGTCTAGGCTTCTGTGCTGGGCCATCCACTTTCTGAAACCTAGAGCCTGGCCACCACTCACTCCCCCACCACTATGTGGGCCAAGGACCCACAGAGTGACCTGAGGGCTGGCCTCCTGAGGGCTGAGCACCCACAAGGGCAGGGGAGCCCTCTATGTCCTGCCTTTCTGAGCAGCCCACCACCCACACTTGGCCCTTCAGCAAAGTCCAGTGGACTCATCTGTCATCGCGGCTGCCAGCTGCACGCCCTTGCCACCCCACCCCTCCCCACTGGGGAATCCCAGGGGATCTGGGGGCCCTCAAGCAGCCCTCCCACTAGGGTCATGGACAGATGCTCTGTGTGCAGGGATCCACCTGTCCCTTTATTTTCTACCTTCCTGCTCCTGCCTCAGCAGTGTAGGGGGAAATGACCCCAGAGGACAGTGTGGCCTGGGGTGGCTGAAGAAGGGGTCTCAGGGGGCTGTTGGTGGGCACGGGGAGGGGAAAATCCAGAAGAGTGAGGAGAGCAGGCGTGGGAGAAGCAGGGACGTGGGCAGAGCAGGGCGACCCTCTTGGCAGTTCCTCCCTCCCCTCCAGGTGCCAGCCCCTCCCTGAGCACCTCCTTTTTTCCTGCCTTTTTGTAGTACTGGGGCCGAACCCAGGGCCGCATACATGCTGAGCAAGGACCCTGCACTGCCCTGTACCCCTGGCCCTTTTTCACTTTTTACTTGGAGACAGGATATCACTCGGTTGCCCAGGCTGGCTTCGAACCTGCGATCCTCCTGCCTCAGCCTCCCAGGAACTGGAATTTGGCCATGTGTCCCCACACCTGGTTTCCCTGACCCTTTTACCCCAACGGTAGCATTTGATCTTTAGCAGGAGCCACAGGAGCTGGCCCAGGCAGTGCAGGCCCACCACCAGGAGAGCAAGAGGGAGACGCTCGCCTGATGAGGAAGACCCCACTCAGCACTGCCTTCCTGCTCGGCCCCTGCTTTCCTTCCCTCTAGGCCCGGTTTCTGTTCTCTCGACTAAAAGGCTCAGGGGTCACTCCAGGAAAACTGGGCTAACTGGGCTGCACAAAATAACGACACAAGAGATGCAAAGACCTTTCTCTTTGGAGTTGCTGTGATGGCTCCTCTGACCTTAAGGGTCCGCAGGAAGAAAGAGAGAGAGAGAGAGAGAGAGAGAGAGAGAGAGAGAGAGAGAGCACGTGCTGACCCCTTTTATTGGGGAGAAGCTATTCAAATGAGGCCAGGGGTCAGGTTTCAGGGGGGCTGAGTCTATCTTCATGATGTCCACTGCCAGCAGGTTGACTGACACCTGGGTAGGCCACACCTAAGGGCACAGTAAGAGAAGGGGACACACACAAGGCACTTCCATGGGAGATTCTACCCTAAACAGGGCAAGGGGTTAGATTACAAAGGAACAGGTGAGCGTAGCAAGGGGAACAGGGGCTGTAGCAAGACACACCCATGCACTAGACACTGACCCTCGAACCCAAGAAGGATGGGGAAAGCTCTGCCACATTTCTGTGACTGAGCGCCTCAGCACCCAGCCGGGGAGTGTGACTCAGTCACATGGGAGGTTGGTCTCCCACATCTCTAAAAGCCCTGAGACCCCTGAGGCCCTGGACGGACCTTGAGGCAGTAGCCCGGCCTCTCTCTTCTCAAGGTTGCCTGCCGTAAACACACTCCTGTCCTCCCTGCCCACACGGGTCTCCCAGACACAGGCCCTGAGCAGGCGACAGAGTTTAATTCTGCTACCAGGGTCAGCAGGGACAGCCTCCACCAGGCTTCCCTCTGGGGAGCCCAGCCCAGAGCCTGAGCTCAGCCGCTTGGAGGGGAGGCCCAGGACCTCAGCCCCGCAGGCCTCCCACTTGGCAGGGCCCCACCCCCTCCTCCTCCTGACCACGGCCCCCCTTCCTCAGGCTCCCCTCAGGCCTTCTGCTCAGGATAGGACCTCTGTCCCCGGCTCTCGGATCTCTTGGCCCTGCCCCCACCTGCCCATTTAGACAGCAGGGAGTGGGCCTGCCTGATGAAGACAGCGCTCTGCTTCTGATGGGCAGTGTCCAGGGCCTCCCTGAGCCTCCCTGGGTCCAGGCTGTGGGAAGGGGGCTCACCGTCCAGATGACACCCTAGGCCCCAGGCCCTGACCGCTCCTCAGGCACCTCCCCCTCAAACTCTCCAGGAGTCCCTCAGTCCTTACCAGGACCCGGGTGGCAGGGACTGACACCCCAAGCCAGAGAAGGTGGCCCAGGCCAGGACAGCATGGTCCAGAGGATGCCTGTCTGTCCAAGGCCACCTGGGTCCCCACCCCAACAGTAGCCCAGGAGGAAGGGCCCCTTTGGGAGACTCCATCCCCTCCCCCCAGGAAGTGGTTCCTTTCCACCAGATCCTGTGGCCGTTTTTCAGAACACTCTGCCCCACCTGCCCATTTAGACAGAAGCCCAGGAGATGTATGTGGAAGGGGTCTGTCCACTGCAAAGACCTATAGGAGGGTGAGGGGGGTAGTTGAAAGGAAAGTGACCACAACACTCGGAGCAACCAAGAGATCTTTATTGCAGCAGCGAGAAAGAGGAGAACAGAGAGAGAGAGAGAGAGAGAGAGAGAGAGAGAGAGAGAGAGAGAGCAGGGAAAGAGAGAGAGAGAGAGAGTGGGTGGGGGTGAGAGTGAGCAAAAGCGAGAGAAGAAAGAGAGAGCCAGAGAGGAGGGCCCAGCAGGAGGGAGATTTTATAGCCAAAACCTAATGGGGTCTCTGGGTCTGCAAGCTGCCTGGTTGGCGTACAAAGATCTGGGATCAGACAGCAGGGGCTAAGGGTATCATCTCCTGCCTTCAGGCAGACGGGGCAGGGGTCAGCTAATATGCGATCAGCCTGCCCTGCACCTAACAGCAGTGCCCCCAAAAGGACACAGGACCAGGAAGGCCTAGGTCACCCAGCAAATGCTTCTGCACTCAGCCGTTTGTCTTAGGTGCCCACGCCCCAAGCCAGGCAGAGGGCTCCCGATGTCTGGGAACTGCAGTCTGCACCTAGCCAGTGCTTGAGACTCCACAGTGCAGCCTGGGGCTTCTACCTCAAGATCAAAGCCCACCATAGACCACAGAGAAAGACACCAGAAAACAAGGGGCCGGAGCTCTTGGAAGACACCAGCAAGGGCTAGGCACCCTCCGCAGTCCCCTGGCTAGGCACTGGGGTCTTGGGTGCTCCGAGCCTGGGGGTCCTGCCAGCATGTCACAAGCCAGAGGCCATGCCAGCTGCACTGTGGACAGCACCATCCGCACTCGTCCACAGCAGGTGGACTGCTGTGGGATCTGAGAAGCAGCTCCAGGAGGTCAAGCAGAAGGTGGGGTGCCAGGCTGGCTGTGACCCTGTGTGAGAAGATGCCGTTGAGCTGAGGCCTCCCCCCACAGCCACAACCTCAATGTCAAGCCCACAGGGCAGGACCTGGCACAGGGCCCCCAGTGTCGCTGCTGAGGCTGAACTTCCTGTTTCTCAGGTGGGCTCCAGCCGCATCCTGCCTCCGGAGGTGTTTGTTCTCTCTTCTGCCACTGGGTCCCCAGCAGCAAGCCCCAGCCCCTCCTACCCAGGGGCCCAGCTGCCTGGGAGACCCCCACCCCTTGCAGGACCCCTTCCTAGCAGTCTCCTGGCCCCTACCACCTCAAGGCCTGGAGAGTGAGGCCCAGAGCAGACCCAGCTGCCTGAGGGCTTCTTCCGGGCAGGACCCCATCCCCAAGGAGGTGATTATGTTCCAGTGGAGGAGAGGCATCCCTTGCCTCCCCAGTCCCCGCCTTGAGGGCCACTGAAACCCTCTTGGGGAGGTGGGAGCAGGTCCTGAGGCCACAGCCGGATGAGCATGGTCACTGTGGTCACCTGGTACTGACTGTCCAGACTGCAGGGTCCCCCATGTCCCCTGGAAACGTCTGGGCGGACTGGGGTATGACTCCCTCTGCCTGCAGTCCCAGGTCATGTTTCCTGTCGGTGAAACCTGAGCCTGGGAGCTGAGCTGATGCCCTCTTCTGCAGGCCGTGGCCTGGCACCTGCCTGACCACACCTCACATGTCCCCAGGGACTGAGCAGGCTCAGTCACCCGTGTCCTGTGGAAGCCCCCTCCAAGAACCTGGCCCAGCCCCTCTTAGAAGACAAGAGAGTCAGGGAAGAGCAGCTGTGAGAGACCCCAGGTCAGACCCACCTAGCACACCTGTAAGCCAGGGGTGGGCCTAGGGACAGCAGGTGACCAGGTGGCACCAGTCCCACTGCTAGGGCTGTGGTCCTTAGCCTGGGGGGAAGCTAGTCCCCACAGAGGCCCAGACTGCCGCCACGAAGGCAGCCCAGCGGTGCCCTGGGTCCTCATGACAGGGCTGAGGGCCGCCTTCTACTGTCAGACACCACGCAGACGCCTCACCTCGCCCGGCACTGCAGTGTCCGGCCCTGAGAGGAGCCCCCTTCCCTGGGACCACCTCTCTCAGGGCTCCGTGGGTCACAGCTCCCCGGGGAGCTCCCCTGGCTTGAGCCCCCGCTGCAGGCCAGGACCCCCCAGGAGGCAGAGGTGTCAAGGACGACACCAGCCAGCCCCTTTGAGGCCCCCCACATCCCTCCAAGAGGTCTCTGGGGCAGCTAAGCCCCCTCCTCCCTTTCCTCTTGCTTTGGACCTGGGCTGTCCCCATCAACATGGCCCCATCATGGAGGTATGAGTCACATGACATCCAGAGGGCATCCCTGGGGGCAGAGCTGCACCACAGGTGTAGGGCGTTGGAGGAAACCCACACTCTCACCCACACACCTTGCACAGTGAGGAGGCAGGAGGTCACACACAGCACCTGCCCAGAGATGACCTTTACCTTGCAAATCCCGGCCGCCCCCGCTCAGCCTGAGCCCGGCCCTCCTCACCCAGCACACCATGGACCTCAGATGCTCCCCAGTCCCTGTGGTCCCAGGTGACCTCAGACGCTCCCCAGTCAGTCACTGTGGTCCCAGGTGACCTCAGACGCTCCCCAGTCACTGTGGTCCAAGGTCACCTCTGCCTTTCATTCCAAGGGCCTCACAAGAGACCAGGCTGAGTCCAGGCTAAGAGGCTGCTGCTCTGTGGGGCCAGCGAGCAGTGGTCAACCCTGGCAGTTGGCTGTGGTCCTGCAGCTGCTGCAGCCCCAGGGACACAGTGACTCGCCCTCCCTTGGTCACGGAGCGCACGGCCCCTGTCCCATCATTCCCACAGCCGTTGGAAGGACAGGTGCTGAGGGGTGGGTCGCCGCCCTCGACCCCTCCCAGAGTCTCATGTGTCTGTGGGGTCAGTGCTCCAGGGTCCAAGACCCCTGCCCAGGACCTTTCCTCAGCTTCAGACGGGCAGCCCCTTCGTACAGCCCTGGACCTGTTTTTCCTATTTCCTCTGCCCCCCACACCCAGAATGGAAGACCTTCTCCCTCTTCCCTGGAGAGCCCGCCCCACAGTGCCACCCTCTCCCTGCTCTGCACACAGATGGTGGAAGACCTTCTCCCTCCTCTGGAGAGCCCGCCCCACAGTGCCACCCTCTCCCTGCTCTGCACACAGATGGCTTCCTTCATGCCCTTCTCGCGCCCAGCCCACCTGGCCTGGCCACTTCCCCAGGCTCTGTCCACCTCAGCCTGGCCGCTCTCATGGCACCCAGGACCTCCTTGCCAGGCAGAGCCTTGAGGGTGGACGTGGGAAGGTCAGCATGTCCTGCCTCCGCAGCTGACCAGGCCAGGACCTGATTGCAGCCCTTCCTCTCCCTGGACCCTCTGAGCCAGCCGGGGTCTACCCTGAGCCTAGGGATGGCTCTGGCTCTAAGCCCTCTACTGCCCTCTGGTGACAAATTCCTGGACTGTCTTCCACCCTGTGGCCTCCCACAGCTTTTTGGCTGAGGGTCTCCCAGGCCCAGCAACACCCTCTACCCTCAATGAGCACAGGCCAGTGGCCCTCTGGTGGCAGACTGGGGGGGGGGGCAGGGGAGCCACAGTCAGACACTGCAGACCTCCCTTGGTGGAGGCAAGGCTGGCCTCCAGGGAAGGCCCAAGCTTTGAACTTCTCTGGGGCAGTTGCTTGTTAGGAGAAAGGAGCAAGCCACCTGGGTGCTGTCCTGGTGAAGACTTGGTGGCAGCAACATGGAGGGCGCCAGTCCTCGGCCCTGTCCAGGCCCACACGAAGAAAGGAGAGCTGGGGGAGGGGTGAGCCCAGAGAAGAGGCAGGCCCAACGGGTACCACGTCCCTCCTGGGGCAGTGGAGAGAGGTGTGGGGGAGCCCGCCTCCACCAGGCTGGAGAGAAAGGCCACTGGGAGGGGCCAGCTGGACATCCGTCCTCTGTCCCTCCCTGCTGTTTGATGTCCTCCAGGGCCTGCAGGCCCTCTTCCAGGTGTGTTTCCACATTCCTTAGTCACTTTTAGGTATTCCTCTGTTCTTTTCGGGGGTTTTGCAGGGGATCAGGCTCCTGTGGAAGGAAGCCTGGTGCTGCTGCCCTCACATTGGCATGGAGGAAGAGGCTCTGCGCCAGGCAAGATCTCCTCCTCGGAGCCACGGGTGACCTTGTGTCCCTGCCTTCTCCTGCCCCGCCTCCACCTGTCCTCCCTCTGCCCACCCAGGGACCCCAGCTCCTACATCAGATGAAAGACCACGGTCTCCAGAGACCACTCGGCCAGCCTCATGATCACGGGAGGCCAAGACCCCATACAAATCCCCCACTCCCTGGGAACTCCTCCACATCCCCTACAGCAAGCCCCAAGAGCCCAGTCACCATGTCCTGCTCACCCCCGGCTCCCAGACAGCATTTCCAAGATCCACAGTCAGCCACCCAGTGAGAGCTGAACTCCAGTCTCCCATCAATGGGGATGCTAGCTGGGCAGGATAACTCCTGTCACTGAATTTCTGGCTTTCAAGCTTGTTACGGTGATGAGGGCTGGGGCTAAGGACCTAGTTCAGAGGCAGTGCTTGTCTAGTGTCACGAGGTCATGGGTTCCATCTTTGGCATCACCAAAACCCAACAAAAAACCTGCAGGTGTGGAGGCTTCAATCCATTTCCCAGCTGTGCTCTGGGAGAGAGCATGCCCCCTGGCCCTTCACTGTGTAGGTGGGGGACCTAGGCCTTTCCTTCCAGGACTGGCCTCAAGGCTGCAGCCACGGCTGGGCCCTGTTCCCAGGCCCTGCACCCTGTCTACTGCCCCACCACATCAGCAGAGAGCTCATCCTGCTTCCACCCCCTTCAGGAGTCTGCGATGCAGTTCTGTCCTGGGAGAGGACTCCTGTGGGAGGCTGCCCCTGCTGATGACCAGCCAGCTCCAGGGATGGCCCCTCGGGGGCAGGAAGAGGTTTGGGCACTGTTCTGAGGAAAGGAGGCCAGGGTCCCTGCAGCCCTGGGCTGCAGAAAGGTTCAACCCCCCACCCCTTTCATTTCCTTGCCAAAGGGCTGTTTCCATTGTTCACTTTCTCTGAGCTGTCAACACTCTCGGCCCACAACTTCCTGGTAGCTGCGATCACAGTCCACGCTGATGCGGTTCTGGACTTGGTAATGGAAATGAGGTGAGTTCAGGAGTGTAGTGGAAACCTGCTTGTCACATGAACAGCCTACGTGACACAGCACCATGTCTGAACGCCACAGCTTCTGAAAAGGTTCACTTCTGCTGGCAGGAGGTACAGGTCCCAGCCACACAAAAGTTCTGGGAAGGGGCCCAGGCCAGCCTGCCCCCACCTCATGAACCCTCCCTGCACACTCTCCCCACCCTGGACCCTCCCAGCTGTGTCTCTCTTCCATCCACACACGGACACCCCTCTGGCCTCGTGAGGACTTCTGTCCAGAACTCCTGTGGAGGGACCTGGAGGGGACAGACACTCTGAGGCCAGCACTGGGCCCAGCCTTGAAAGCTGTCCTCCCCTGTGTACCAGGAAATGAACAACAGCACCCTGTTTTTAGTTATTGTGGTAGTTATTTAAATTATTCAAAAGTCAGCTTACCAATAAATTTAAAAGAAAATCAGAAACAGTGGAAACCTTGATCAGGAACGTTAGTAAGAATCTAAACAGAAAACCTCTGTGTTTGTATCCCTAAGCTTGGAAGAGCAGGGGTCATAAAAGATGAAAGAGTACTGAGTTCGTGTGGGGTGGTCCAGGTGCCGGGTGAGAAGGAAGCTCTTCACTCCCCGTCGGTGGAGTGAAGAAGGTGTCGGTGAGGACCTTGTCACCTGAAGGCGGCTTTTCTGCTCTGCCACCAGGGGCAACCAATGCAAGACTTGGGCTCGGAGCGCTCCGCCAGCAGCAGCCCAGACACGGCCTGCTCGACGACGACGGCGGCGTCATCCTTCCGGGGAGGGAACTCGTTTCCCCGATTTCTTACGATTTCGGTCGTGGTGAGCAGGGTCGGGGAAAAGGGGACCATAGCGATGACTAACCCTGGGATGAGGGAGGAGCAGACTTCCCGGAGCGCGGACCAGTGCCCTCGACCTGCGCTCCCGGGACGGCAGAGCCGCGACGCTGCTGGGGCCGCGGGCGGGCAGGCGGGCAGGGCCTGGGAAGGTCCCCGGGCCTGCTGCTCCGAGCTGTCGCCGGCGCTAAACTCGCGACGCACCTGGCACCTGCCAACACTGCACCCGGGCCAGTGCGCTGGAGCTCGGGGCCCAGCCCGCGAGGCCCGGCTCCCAGGCCGGGCTCCCGCACTCGCACGCCAGCCCACACCCGCCCGGACGTCGCGGGCAGGCGCCGAGGCTCGGCGCGCTCCGGGGGGGGGGTCTGGCCACGGGCAGGGCCAGGGCCGGGCGCCGGCGGCCGCGGGTGACGCGGACCTCAGCTCACGGGCCCCAGGGGTCTCCTGGGGCGGGGGGCCTCAGTTCGCTACCGAGACGCGGCCCCGGAGGACCCGACCCGCGAAGGTTCCGGGGATGGCCCTCCTCCGCCGCCGTAGCCCAGACGGTCGCGGTCTCCCTGGGCACGTGACCCAGGCCTGGCCAGTCAGAGAACGCCAGAGACGGCACGTGACCCACGAGGGACCCCTGAGAGCCCAGCCCTGAACGTTTAGGGCGGAGCCAGAGTCAGTGGAGCCGCTGGCAGAATCTGAAGACTGCGGAGTGCCCGCCAGGGTCCCCGGGAGACTCCCGTCCGAGGCCCGAGCGCGCGGGAACCACGGCACGCGACGTCACGGAGGGCCAGCCCCGAGGTCCCGCCCCGAGGTCCCCAGGGCGCCGGAGGTGCGGTCGCGGCTGGGTCTCGGAGCCAGACGGGGCACGCGCGCCGCGTGGCAGGTGACAGCCCTTCGCTCTGGTCCTGAGAAGTGGGCTGAGGACGCCGTCGGGCACACACCCTGCCGGTGGCCGAGACGGGAGGGCGGCGGGCATGGCCCTCGGGACCACCCCACTCCCCAGGAGCACTGGGACTCCGAGTCGAGGAGACGTCACTGATGACCGATTTTACTTTTCATTTCCCAGAAAGAACGCTGTACCCATTAGCAGCCACTCTCTCCGCTCCTCCCCCAGCCATAGAAATCTACTGTCAGTCCCTACAGATCTACCTTTAATATCTCATGGGACATACTGATACTAAAAAATTATCCTTTGCTTAAGACTTCCCAGTAAGAACCCTAAAGCTTAGGAAATAATGCCAAGAATTAATAAATGGGATGGCCTCAAATTAAAAAGTTCTGCACAGCAAAGGAAGTAATTAGGGAAATAAAGAGAAAACCAACAGAATGGGAGGAAATCTGACAGGATTAATAAATAGAATATATAAAGAATTCAAAAAACTTAGCAGCAAATGATCCCATTAATAAAGGAACCAAACATACATTTCTCAAAATAAATACATATGGCCAACAAA
The DNA here is from genome assembly GCF_045843805.1 of Urocitellus parryii. NCBI lineage: Eukaryota > Metazoa > Chordata > Mammalia > Rodentia > Sciuridae > Urocitellus > Urocitellus parryii. The sequence goes on along the minus strand of NC_135537.1, from coordinate 183,412,535 downwards.
TATATGAACCAATGTTCAACATTGTTAACAATTAGGGAAATGCAAATCAAAACTACATGAGGGGCTGGGGTTGTGACTGGGTTTGATCCTCAGCACCACATAAAGATAAATAAAGGTATTGTGTCCACCTTCAACTAAAAAATATTTTTAAAAGACTACATTGAGATTTCATTTCACTCCAGTCAGAATGGCAGTCATCAAGAATACAAAAAAATAAATACTAGACAAATGTGCAGGAAAAGGGACACTTTTACACTGTTGGGGAGACTGTCAATTAGTACAATCACTATGGAATTCAGCATGGAGTTTTCTCAAAAGTCTAGGCATGGAAGCACCTTGTGACCCATTTATACCACTCCTCAGTATTTATCCCAAAGAATTAAAGTCAGTATACTACAGTGGTACATGCATCCCTATGTCTATAGCAGCAGGATTCACAAGAGCCAAACTATGGACCCAGCCTATGTGTCTATCAGTGATGAATGGATAAATAAAATGTGGTATATTTTGGAGTTATATTCAGCCATAAAGAAAAATGAAAATATGTGATTTTCAGGAAAATGGATGGAACTAGAGACCATCATGTTAAACGGCATAAGTCAAGCCCAGAAGGTGAAGGGTTGTATGTTTTCACATGTGCAGAAGCTAGAGAGGAAAACAGCAAAGGAAGGTAGGGGTGAATCTCTTGAAAATTGAAGGGAGATCAGTAGAGGAAAAGGACCAAAGGGAGGGATGGAGGGAGGGGGAAGTGCTGGAGAGTGATATTGGCCAAATGATGATCATATTGTGTGCATGTATGAATATGAAACAAATCCCACCATTACCTACAACTATAGTGTACCAATTAAAATGTGGAAAATTTATATTTTGCTTATCTGAAGTAAAAATCTATCTATACTTTTTTTATTTGCTAACTCTGGCCACCCTGAGGTGGGTATTGGAGCACCCTCACCTAGGAGGTGATAAGAACCCATGGACATTTGACACACATCACTACCACCTCCAGGTTTCCAAGAAGACAGTCAGGCATCCGATCCCATCCCTGACTCTGCATGGATCCTCAGGGGCTCTCCTTCATAGCCCTGTGAAGTTTCTGGACTCAAGGTGTGATGCCAGGAGAGGGAGAGTTAGTAAGGATGATTTTAGGCCTAACACACCCAGATCTTTCAAGAGTGTATTATTGTCCAAATTTTTCTTTATTCCATACTTACTAGTTCTCTTTCCATATTTAAAAATAGTTCTATTTGAGTGTTTCTTAAATTGTGACATTAATTTCTGTTGTTTTTCTTTTTTTTTTATAGTTGGACACAATACCCCTATTCCATTTGTTTACTTTCATGTGGTGCTGAGGATCGAACCCAGGGCCCCACACATGCTAGGCAAGCGCTCTACCGTTAAGCCACAATCCCAGCCCCTATTTTTTCATCATCTCCCATAACTTCACAGTGGGTATCCTGTGGCTGGTGCATCGAGTGGCCAGTCTTCTCCCTGCCAGGTCAACAGATGCTCTCCAGAAAGTCAGTGAGGCTCTGCAGCTGGCTCACCAGCTTTCTATCTTACAACCAATTTTCTTCTTTTATTTGTGTTTTGTTTTGTTTTTGCAGTGCTGGGGGTTTAGACCCAGGACCTCGCATATGCTAGGCAAACACTCTACCATTAAGCTACATCCCCAGCCCGTTTTTAAAAATTATTTTGAGATAGGGTCTCACTGAGTTGTCCTAGCTGACCTTGAACTTTCGATCCTCCTGCCTCAGCTCCTGGGTATTGGGACCACAGGTGGGACCCTTGCCTGGCTTCCTTCTTTCTTTCTTTTGATGGACCTACTTTAGGCAGTCCCTGGTGCCGCAGTCTTGGCTGGGCACAAAATCACGAGCCACCACACACCTTGTAGATTCAAACAGCAATTCTTTATTCCCGAACTCACACCGGCCCTGTACAAACACGTTCTGAGGAAATCCAAGTTCTCCCGCACAATTCACATCCTAAATACTTTCTGAATTCCACGAGAGCTCAACGGGAACTCAGGCAGCAGGAACGCCCTATTCCCAGCAGCAATAACCTTAAACCTGGAACTTCCCTAAACCCAGATTGTCTTAAACCGGGAACGCCTTAAACCCAAATTATCCTAAACCGGGATACTTCCTAAAACCTGCAGGATACACCCTAAACCTGGATCCACCCTCGTCCTTGAGCAGGGTCACCTTTCTCAAACACACATGCAATGTCACAGCAAATTTCCAAGGCAAGTCCATTTAACATGGGGTACGCTGGCAAGAAATTTCGATGCGTCATTCCTACTTGGCAATGGCCCTCAGCACCCTGGGTCATGGAATATGATTCCATCTCAGCACTCCACTGAATCATTCCTTGCTCATTCCCCTGACCCACGGGCAACCCTGTTGATGTGTTTTGTGTGCTTCTATTTTATCATCTCAAGAAATGATAGATTTAAAGACCCATTGTTATTAGCAAGCTGGGAGTAACAGGGAAGACCTTTAGCTTGTTGTGGGAACAATCGGAAAACTAAAGCAATTTTTATTTATTTTATTTTTTTTTTGAATTTTTTTTTTAATATTTATTTTCTAGTTCTCGGCGGACACAACATCTTTGTTGGTATGTGGTGCTGAGGATCGAACCCCAGACGGGCACGCTACCGCTTGAGCCACATCCCCAGCCCTAAAGCAATTTTTAAACATTTTTTTGGTAACATTTTTAGTTTAGAGTGAATTTAGGTTTACAGATCAGCTGTGGAGATATCAGAGAGTTCCCGTGACCCCACACTCAGTTTCCCTTCTGTTAACAGCTTCCATTAGGGCCAGTGTTGGTGCATCACTAAAGCTTATACTTCATCCAAGTTCCCCGAGATGCTTTTCTCTCCAGGATCCCATCCTGGATCCCACGTGACACTTACTTGTCCTGTCTCCTCATGGCTATGCTTTTCTCAGACTTTTCATTGTTCTGGTCTTCACAGTTAGGAGCACTGGTCAGTTGTTTTTACTGGTCAGTTGTCCCTCTGCTGGGATTTGCCTGATGTTTTCCTCCTGTTTTGACTGGGGCTTGGGATGTTAGGGAAGGAAGATCACAGAGACAAAGTGCCTTTCCCATCTCATCGTTTCAAGAGGCAGTACTCCAATGAAGGATTCTTTCCCCCAACTCCTCATACTGTACAGTCAGTATGCACAGTCCACATGGGGGACCAGGAAGCTGATGGGCAGCACCAGTGGTCATTCTGTCCACTGCTTGGACAGACGGGCCTCTGATGTTTCCAAGAAGTGATCAGGACAGGGTTGGATAGCAAGCCTGCTGAGAGCCTCTGATGGGGATGGTGGTTAGAACCCGAGTCTGGAAGTCTCTGGGCCAAGTGCCTGCCATTGCCTCAAAGCCTGGAGCACCCAGACCCCAGACTGCAAGCCCAGCTGGCTCTCCACCACTCTAGGGCTCCCCCGTGCCCCGCAGGCCTCCTCTCCATGGAACCCTTGCACTCACCCATGGTCAACAGAGCTGAAGAGCTTCTTGCTGCCATGTGGGTTGCTGCGCCTCCCTGGCCTTGTGCAAGAGGCAGGCCAAGCCCTGGAGGGCTCCTGGTCCCTCCTCTTCAGGGTCTGCAGGAAAGGATGCCATCCTGCTAGGGGGCCACTGTCCATTGCCACAGACAAGGGCAGCAGAAAGGACCCATCGTCCCCACTAGCGCAGAGCTCTTCTTGTCCGGAGGAGAGAGCATATGGACAGTGTCCTGTGGGAGAGTGGGGCAGACGCCAAGAACCTTGGTTAATTCCAGCTTCCTAGGGAAGCCCACCCACGGGGCTCTGTGGTCTGCCTGAGCTCAGGGGGGTATGGGGCTTCTCACAATGCCAAGGCAGAGGGAGGGATGTTCCTGAGCCAGGAATGAAATCCTGGGCCAGGGAACCCTGGGACACCTTTGCCCACAAAGACCGGAGCTGCACCCAACCCAAGGGCCAGTCAGGTCCAAGCATCCAGTATTGGGATGAGCATCCTAGCTCAGACTCTAATGTCAGACCTGAACCATCTCCATTCAGAGAGCACAGCCCCTGCCTCAAATATCCACAACGTGGGCCACCTCTACCTTGTCCAGGGCTAGCATAGTAGAACTCCTGCCACTGCCTGGCCTCTTCGGGGGTCCATGCTCACCTGACCCAAAGCCTCAGCAGGAGTCCGTTCCACTGAGGCCACCTTTGCATGGCCAGGGGTTGCTGCAGTTGGGGGCTGGGTCTGGCAGGAGCTCTTTGTCTTGGCCCTACTGGGCCATTCCCTGTGGCAGGGAGCAAAATCAGCCCCAGCTGAGACACCTGGTCTCTGGCAGACTGTGCAGCTGTGCTGCCAAACCCAGGTATCACTGAGGTTGGAACGTGGTTTGAGGCTGAGCAGCTGCTTCTCTACTTTAGTTCCACATGGCCAGTGGCTGCTGTCTTGGGTAGTGCACCCGGGAACCCGGCACCACAGCCCTGGGCTCTGTCAGGCCTCAGTTGAGCTGGGATGGATCTAAGGAGGTTAAGACATGAACTCACTTCCGTTGCTCTGGTGTGGGTCAGGGATTGCTTTCCTCTGCCCAGTTAGTCATCAGGGTTGCCACCAAGCTCTGAGAACCTAAAGGACTTTTTTCCTTGGGTCCCCTAGATGTCTGGGTCTCACCTGAGCCCTAGGTGACCCCAGCACTTCCTGGCCTTACCCTCGGCCTTTGGCTGGGTGTTAGCTTCATTCAACATGCACATACCCCACCTCTCTCTCTTGGAACACCCCTACATCGCACCATGGACCTTCACCCTAACCCCTCTCCCTCTGGCTAAGGCTACTCTTTGTCCTTGGGACCTTAGTGAGCCCCCTGGAAGCTGCCAGAAGCTGCTAACAGCAGCCCTTCTGGGTTCCCCCATAGCCTCTGTCCAGCCAGCAACTGTATTCACTTGTATGTGGGTGGGCTTGTCCATCTTCATCCCCACCTTCGACAAGGACAGGGACCCTATCAGATCATGCTACCCCCGGGGGCTCAGACCAAAGCCTGCAAGTAAAAGGGGAAATAATCCAGCCAGAAATGGTCTCCCAGAGGTTTCTTCCAGGGGTTCCCTGGGGGCAGGGAAAAGAGCACCCCGATGTCAGGTCCACTAATCCCAGCTTATGTGGACCCTCCTCAAGCTCCAGGAAGTTCCCTGGACTGGCTGCCTTTCCTACCCACCAGGCAAGAGCAGGTCCCCAGAGTTCCACCACAGACAAAGGCACAGGCTCCTAAGCTCCCCAGGCTGTCCACAGCTCCACATCACCTCCAGGGGCTGACTGCCCATTTCCTGTGCCCCCCACACACTTCCTGGCCTCTAGCCTGCTCTCCATACCTCCCTCCCACAACAGTCTCCCAGTTGCCACCAGGAGCTCCCTGAACTTGGAGCAAGGGCCCAGAGGAAGCAGCCACCAGGTCTTTAATCCCAACACCCAGGGTGTTCCATGAAGCCCAGACCAGGGCCAGTCACAAAGTTCCGCAGCCAAGAGGGCTAGTCACATCAGGACCCAGGGGCAGAGGCTAGGGCCTTGGGCTCCAGTGGGTATGAGCCAGTCTCAAAAAGCCACTATTGCAGGGGCTGGGGCTGCAGCTCAGTGGCAGAACACTTGCCTAGTATGTCTGAGGCACTGGGTCTGATCCTCAGCACCACATAAAAATAAACAAAATAAAAGCATTCTGTCCATACACAACTAAAAAAAAAAGCCACTAGTGCAAATCCGTTTTTTGCTGTTGGAACAGAATACTACTGTCACATTCCTCACGACTAAAACACTCAGGGTCACTCCAGGTGAACTGGGCTGCATGAAATAACCACACAAGAGACAGAGATACCTTTTCCTTTTGGTCCTGTGACGGCTCCTCTGACCTTAAGGGTCTGCAGAAAGAGAGAGAGAGAGAGAGAGCAGGTGCCGACCCCTTTTATTGGGGAGAAGCCACTCAAATGAGGCAAGGGGTCAGGTTTTAGGGAGATGAGTCCAGCTTCCTGATGTCCACTGTCAGCAGACTGACTGACACCTGGGTAGGCCACACCCAAAGTCAGAGCAAGAGAAGGGGACACACAAAGGGGGCTTCCATGGAACATTCTATCCCAAACAGGGCAAGGGGTTAATATCACAAAGGAACAGGTGAGCACAGCTAGACCCCATGGGTGACACACCTACATCTGAAGTCACGCCCTCAACTTCTTGAATGGGGACAAGGTCCAAGTCACTGTGAAATGTAGGGATTGGTCAGAGCCTCTTGCTTCAGTATGTGCAGGCTGGGTCATTCAGAGTGGCCCCCCACCTACCACCCACTGGGTGATCTATAAGGAATAGAGCTGGGGATAGGGCATTTGCCTAGCATGCGCCAGGCTCTGGTTTCATGCCCATCACTGAGGGGTCAGGGGCCAATCAACGAGCAGAGATAAATTTCTTACCCTTTGGAGGCTGAAGAGCCCAAGGTCAAGAGGCTTGCATCTGGCAAGGGCCTTCTGTGCCATCCCCCTGTGGAAGGTAGAAGGCCAAAGGACATGTGTGAGGGGTGGAGGCGCCTAAGTACCCCCTTGTGCCAGGAGCCACTCCTGGGTCTACTTGAGCCCAGAACCGTCCTGTCCTGATCACTTTCTGAAGGGCCTGCCTTGCAGCTCTGTCCCACTGGCATTGTCCACAGCACCTGAACTGTGAGGGACACATTCAGACCATAACCCACAGCCTTGACGATGACCTGCCAGCTGCCCAGGACCACCAGTTTGGGGCAGAGGCAGGCCTCCCCTGATCATCCCCACCAGGATCCTGCTACCTCCCATTTTGCTCTCTCCACATGGTGGCTCTACTTAGAGTGTGGGCAAGACTGAGGGGCATCCAGGCCTTGGCTTTACAGTAGGTGAGTGGGGCACAGGATCTCTCTGCAAAGTCAGCAAAGGAGCAGCAGGGAAAGGTGGGATGGCCCTTTTTTGCAAAATCTGGCTATGGTTCAAACAGCAGACTGAAGGGAATAAGAGTAGTTACTGGGGCAGGGGCTAGGACATCAGTCAGCAGAGAGCTTCAAACACCACACAGGGGGTTAACTCCTCGCTGCTGGCCATAGAGACCCACCAAGGTTCTGGAGACCTCTCCTGTCACGTGGAAGTGTGAGTGAGTGAGTCTGACCTGGAGTCTGCAAGCAGGCTGACCCCAGGCTGAGGCCCCCTCAGCACAGGCTGGAGGTCCCCAGGGTTATCATCTCTCCGTCACTAAGGGAAACACAGGGTACTGCAAGATGATCCAGGGCTTACAGAACATGGCCCACAAATCGGAGGCCCCCAACTGTGTGGGGGGCAGCATCTACCAAGCACTCCTTGCAGTGTCTGGGGGCATGCTCAGCTTTTCAGGTGGTCAGTTTGGGACTGCTCTAGCTGCAAGCTGAGCTTGTGGGGGCATAGTAGTGGAAGGAGAAAGAAGGTGCTGGTGTGGTTCCTGAAGTCAGGTTCTATCCCAGTCAGAAATGATCTGGATCCTAGTGCAGAATTATGACCTTAACTCCCACACCCAAGGGTTGGCAAGCTGCCAGGAGAGAATTGACACCAGTCACTAAGAAGAAAGCACGAGGAGTTGCTGTCAGGTCAGAGGGATGCTGGGACCAAGAGCAGGTTGTGGGGGGCCTGGGATGCCTGGGATGTGGGGGGAGGTGTTGGACAGACAGCAGTAAGACAGACGGGAGCACACAGGATCCCACAGCCACTCACTCCACTGCTGTGAGTGAGGGAGTTCAGGCAACGTCTTGAACTGGACTCTCTTTTTCAGGGCAACCTGACCTGGTGGTTGTCAGTTGGCCTCTGACCAGGCAAGGTCAAAGGTGGTTTCCAGCCAGGAGGATGGGGAGGGAAGAGCTAAAGGGGGCCTGGCTAAGACCAGTGAGACTGTGCTCACCTCCCCATGCTCACCCTTTACAGTCCAGCCAGGCACAGGCCAGTGGCAGCAGTTCATGGGGCATTTTGGGGGTGATCCTGCCCAGAAAGAGAGGTCATGTTTTTTTGTGGGAGTAATGCCCCCTGGATACTTTGTGCCTCTGCCCAGCCCAAGGGACCCCTCATGGGCAGTTTATCCTCCCCACAGGCAAGGTTAAGAAGTGCCCCTTTGGTGGGTCTTCTGTATGTCAGAGGTCCCTACATACTGCCGTAGTGCTAGTCACATGTGCCAGAACATGGGTGGTCTATCTGTCCAGCACACAGTGATTCCTTCAGACTCCCAAGAAGCATCAGGGCCACAAGCAGGTTAAAGACAAAGCAAGACACTTCCAGGTGTCTCTCTTCCTTCAGACTTGATGACACAATATCTGAGATGTTGGCTGCTTCTTCCCTCTGGTCTCATGGCATAAATTCTTTTTTTTGGGGTGGGTACCAGAGATTGAACTCAGGGGCACTGTACCACTGAGCCACGTACCCAGCCCTATTTTGTATTTTATTTATATTTTATTTAGAGACAGGGTCTAAGTTGCTTAGTGCCTCGATTTTGCTGAGGCTGGCTTTTGAACTCATGATCTTCCTGCCTCAGCCTTTTGAGCTGCTGGGGTTACAGGCAGGCACCACCATGCCCTGCCATCATGGCATAGACTGTTGATGTTTTAAGTCTCTGGGCCTGGGTCTGTCTTACTGCCACATGCCCAGCTTGGCTGACTATACAGTCTGTGACTATCTCATCTCAAAATGTCCAGCGATTGATAATGGACTTCTGGCAGGTGCTGCCCTGTGGGTACAGAAGAGCTTTAATCCACAGAGCAGGTGCCAAATGTTCTGACACAGGCATCAAGCTGTCGAACGGTCAGGCTGTTGGATGGCCCTTCGTTTTCTGCTGGGCTGTGAGCAGAGATGCCTGATGAGAGAGCCTGTGCCTGCACTTACTGTGTGGGGCTTCTCTGGGGGATTCCTACGTCTGAAGCCAGTTGTCAACTTGAACTTCCACATCCTTGTTTGCTTTTTCCAGAGCAAGTTCACATTCAACAAGGATCAGATAAAGATGTTGACTTCGTGTCCAGGCTGATGGCACTGCAGGGAGAGGAGACAGACGGCTGGGCCTCACCCTCTGCACCCTGGGTGGTTTCACCATCCACCCATCTTATTGCCCACTCTGAGGGCCCCAGAGGTGGACAGAGGTGGACCAGGAGGCCAGCTCTTCCTCCCCCTTCGCTTGGTACTGAGAAGGGGTGGGCAGCCAAACACCGCAGGTACCGATGTCCTGCAGCGCCCAAAGTCCAGAAAATGGCAGCTCCTGTCAGGGTGGACTGCACACTTATGACCCCTGATCCAGGGCTGGGGGGCCCTCTGTCCTCGTGCAAAGGGCACTGCCTGGCACCTTTCCCAGGTCTGTCGAGAGGACCGGCTGGCTTCCCTGACACTTGCAACCCAAAGCCCCGCGCGACCCAGGGGAGCCCGCCAGTGGGCAGGCGGGACAAGCCCCAGATCCCGGAGCCCAGAGCGGATGCGGCTGGGCGCATGCGCCAGCGCCGGCCAGAGCATCGGGCCCCGCCCCTTCCCCGCCCCAGCGGCGTGGCCCCGCCCCTCCGGGTTGCTAGGGGAAGTGACGTCACAGCGCGATGGCGGCGGCTCCTTTAGGCAGCTGAAGGGGGACTTAGGCCCGGAAGATCCGAGTCCATCCGCGGCGGGGAGAAGGCAAGCGGGGCCGGCAGGGGCCGGAGCAGCGGCGGCGGCGCTCGGACTGTCCCATCCGCCCCGTATTGAGGCGCTGGGAGCGGCGGGGCGGCCGGAAAGCGATGGTGAAAGCGGGGCCGTGAGGGGGGCGGAGCCGGACCGGACCCGCAGTAGCGGCAGCAGCGGCGCCGCCTCCCGGAGCGCAGACCCAGGAAGCGGCCGGGCGGGCAGGAGCGAGCCGTATCGCCGTCATGGAGTTGAGGGTCGGGAACAGGTACCGGCTGGGCCGCAAGATCGGCAGCGGCTCCTTCGGAGACATCTATCTCGGTGAGACCCGGTCGAGCGCCGCGGGAGGGTGCGGGGCCGCGGGCGGGGTCGCGGGGGGCCGGGCCTGCGCCCAACGGCCACGGGCGAGCGGGCTGGGCTGCGGGGCCGGTGGGCCGGGGAGGGAGGCAGGGGCCCGCGGCAGCGGGCCTGGGGCTGAGTCTGTGGGGGAGAGGCTGGGGGCTTTGGGCCTGGGGTTGAGTGCAGGGTAGAGGCAGGCGCTTGGGGCCGGGGCTGGGGCCGGGGCTGGGGCCGGGGGGTGGGCGGGCCCCGGAGAGGCAGGGGCTTGGGGGCCGGGGGCTTGGGGCTGGGACTGGGACTGGGACTGCGGGGCCGCCGGGCCCCAGAGAGGCAGGGGTTGAGGGCAAGCCTGGGGCTGGGGCTGGGGGGGCCCCGGGCCTGGAGGCCAAGTCTGCAGGGCAGGGGCAGGGGCGGGGACCGCGGGGTCGTTGGGCCTGGGTTTGGGGCTGCGCGGGGGCCGGGTGGAGGCTGGGGCCTGGGGGTGGGGCCCGGAGGGGCAGGGCCTGGGCTGCCGGGCGGGGCCTTGGCTCCCTACCCCCATCTAAGGTCACAGCAGTAAACAAAGGCCACGCGCGGCTCCACCGCGGGTCTTGCTCTGGCTGTCTCCACCCACTCACTTGCAGGCTGACCCCGCTTCTTGCACATGGTGGGGGGGGGATGTCAAAACAACCCAAGTGCAGTGTGGAGGTGGGGAGTGACCCAGTCAAATGGGGAAACCCTGGGCTGGTTCTGAAGGCTCCTTGTTGCTGTCTGATCTTGCCTTTTCCAAAAATGGCAGCTTCAGGTAACTAACCCACTGGAGGGGCCCCATGTCTCTCCAAGTTACCACCTTAGTCATAAACAGACTGAAAATGTTCCCCTTGAGCTAGGACTTTGGCTGGCCCTGGTCAGAGTCCCTCCACCTTGGAGTAGAAATTGAGTACATTATAAGCATCTGAATTGAATACTTAATACCTGGAAATAAAAAATAACTAAACTTAGCTGATTTCAGACAAAGATAAGATGTTGGCAGAAGTGGAGGCTAGGGGAGCGGTAGGAAAGTTCTCATGAGTTGTACTTTGGACTTAAAGTTCTCAAGGTAGACTTGAAAAAACATTTGGGTGGGGATGTCCTGAGTTGTGTTAGTAAAAGGATCTATGTGGGTATACACGGGTAATAAAAGGTTGGCTTAAAGCTTCTAGTTGGGAATTTGAACTTTTCTAGAAAACTTAAAATTCCATTAATTTTCTCAGTGGAATTGTGTACAAATTCTTCCAAACCCCTGAATTTGAGAGTGTGTGGCCTAACAATGATGGGTCTGTAGAGCGACTGCTGCCTGAGTTAGGGTAAAGTTATGATGTTGAGCAGCCCTGCCTGGGTGTGTATCTCCCTGTCAGGGATGGTTGAGAGTCAGCAGTGCCTTGGGCCTTGCCTTTCAGATTATCCCAAGTTTGAGTGCTTCTCACTCTCACCCTTTCCAGGACCTTGATGGCTGACAGTGTTAATGAACTAGCACTGTCCGGTAGTTCTTAACTCGTTTTGGTTCCCAGTTAACCTACAGGGTAACCCCATCACATGCCATTTGATGTTTTTGAATTTGTATTTCTGCTTTAATGGCCTGCTGAGAAAAGTGTGCTGTAAAGACATTTGGGTTTCACTATTTAAATATTTATAATTAAGTAGTCAGCCAGATGCCTTCTCACCAGTGTTTTGGGACTCAGAAGTGCTGGGTAAATGGAAGCCGTTTAGCTTATTTATAGAACAATGGATTTTGGCATAGGTTTTAACCTCAGGATCTAGGAGTTGTACTGAAAAGTCAATCTGTTAGGCACCCTTTTGCAGGCACCAAAAAGTAGGTGTTTTGAAATTTTTTGCTTTCTGAGACCTTGCCAAATAACTGTGCTTTCTGAAGATTGACTCTGACAATCAAGTTGTGGTTTGGCTGCCACATGTCATTCAGAGGTGTAAGCATGTTGCATGAGCATGCAGACTTCACAAGTGTTCTGCTTCCTCAGTGTTGCATCCTTTGGGTACCTTGTGCTGGACACAGTGGGCACTTGACCATTTGGGTCAACCTCTTCGGAGGGATTTGTTTTGTCTCCTCTGTGTGTTTTAAAAGGAACTGGTTTGTCCATCAGGGCATACTCACTTGCATGGGGTTGGGTACCACAAGTCTTTACATTGGCATTGTCTCTTTGCCCACGTTGCGCCCCTTTCAAGCCACCCCACTTAGGAACTGAAACAAAAATGCTGTACTAACATGAGTATGGAACTGTGGGTCTATGGAAGGTGCAGAGTCTGAAGACCATGGGATGGGTGGACTAATCTACCATTTTTCTGCAACCAGACATGAGGAACTGGGTCTTGACTTAAAGTCTATGTGTGAGTTCTGGTGTGAGTATGATTAAAACCATTCCTAACTGTGGCAACTCGGGTTGTTTTTCAGAAAGCACTTCACTCCTCCAGTGGGGCTCATCTTCCTTTGAGCCTGACACTGTAGTTTTGGATTTCAACCCAGGACTTTTCTGTATTTCCAGGTATTTGAGACTGGAAGGAAGGGAAGGCTATCCTTGAGTTTATTTTATTTTATTTTATTTTAATATTTATTTATTTTTTAGTTTTCGGCGGACACAGCATCTTTGTTTGTATGTGGTGCTGAGGATCAAACCCGGGCCGCATGCATGCCAGGCGAGTGCGCTACCGCTTGAGCCACATCCCCAGCCCGCTATCCTTGAGTTTATGGCAGTGCCCCTAGTTGGCCTGTACCCTCTGGCCTCCTGCTGTGCAGTAACCAGGAGAAAGGGCTGCAGTGCCACCATGTTGTACACATCTTTCCCAAAATTGTCCCTTCAGAGAGGGGCAGCATGTAGAGCTGTTTCTTGAATGTCCAAGTTTCAGAAAGCGTGTGTACTGGAGCTACCATGGGAGCCAGAAAAATCCAGTCTCCTTCCTCAGTCCAAGCCAACCCCGTGTGGAAGGCTCTTTAGGGGGCAGATTGGAACAGTAGCACAGCCCACAGGCCTGTGGAGAGCACATCTGGGCAGGATGTCATGTGCTGGTATTGCAGGTAGGTTTAAGGCAGTCTCAGCCCAGTGTCCTTCCCAGTGTCAGCCCATCACTGGAGGTGGTGGTTTGTTGTTTTTTGTTTTTTGGTTTTTTTTTTGATGCAGAGGAAACCAGAAATTCTTTCATTTTGGGTGGCAGTGTGCCTCTTAGAAACTTGATAACATCTGAAAATGGAGCCAGTGCTCTTGTTGTGGACCATGTGTTCCCAGTCCAATGTGGTGGTATCAGGGAAGAAAAGCCTGTGGCATGGGCCAGGCTGAAGGCCAGTTTGTCTGATGGTGTCATGGTAAGTGGAGTGTCACTGTGTTAGCCATTGTGGATAGAGTGCCTGCAAGGTGCCATGTGGTCTAGGTTTGGTCTCATCATTTGTTTTCTAGAAGCACGCGGTATGGTCAAGGACCCAGCTAGGAGAATGGAGTTTGTTCTTGACAACTGTTTCACCATCACTCCTTCAGTTTCTGGGATTCTCATCTGTCCGTCCATCTCTTACCTGGATGGACTGTGCATCAGACTATGTGATGTCCCATATTTGGGGAACTAAACTTTAGTAACCTATTCATCTCTGGTTTTCACATTTCCCCCTCACTACCCTGATGTCTCTGGCGAGTGACCCCACTGCTGGCTGACCATGAGAATAGAGCAGTCATTGCCTCTTACTGGGACTCCATTTACCTTGGAATTTGGTATTACATGAGCATCTCAGTGAGAAGTCATGATATTCTTCCACACCACCTTGTCAGTTTCCTTGAGAGATAACTTTGACCTGTTGTTCCAAGGTGGTTCCCTTTTTTCTATTGATAACCCTGGGTGGGAATTACCAACAGCCACACTGGTAATTTAGCGTGACTCCTTCCTATTCCAGGACAGAGTCATACTCTGGGTTATGTTTATGTAATTCACTATTTGTTATTTCTTTTTAAAAAGTATTTATTTTTTAGTTGTAGTTGGACATGTTACCTTTATTTATTTAATTTTTTTAATGTGGTGCTGAGGATGGAACCCAGTGCCTTGCATGTGCTAGGTAAGCGGTCTACCAACTGAGCCACAACACCAGTACTCACTACTTGTTATTATCTGCTCAACTCAAAGGACATAATTTTGTCTTTTTGGAATTAGCAATATCCTATGTCTAAACACAGACCGACATTTATGCTGAGTGAGGGAGCCCTGTCTTAACAGAAGACCAGAATCATTGAGGTGCACAAAAAAGGGTTTGATTAACGTCCTCAAATATACAACCTGAATAAACATCTGCTGGTTACCTGATTTTGTCTTGTTCTGAATCATAGCTCTTAAATGCCTTTGTTCCTTCTTAGAGTATTTCTCAGGCATACTTATAATAAAGGAACAGGTTTTATAATTTCCACTTTTATAAAATAAGATAGACATGTTGCAACAATGCCAAATGGCTGTCAGACCTTGTCAGTGCTTCCTTATCCTGTGTTTGTCCCCTTGAGGATTAGTAGCAGTGTAGGGAAGCATTGCTGGTGGGGCATGGGGATGCTGCCAGCCAGGGAGGTGGGGCAGGGCTTCAGGGCTGCAGGCTAGTGGGTTTGCATTGGGACCTGCAGGGTGCACAGAAGCTGTCTGCCTGGTCTTTCTTCTTGATAGGTAATGAAGTCCATGGAGGAAATCCTGGAGGGTGTAAGAGTGTACTACTTTCAAGCATTTGTCTTTTTTGGCTGATTTTTGCCTTTGTGTGTGTGTGTGTGTGTGTGTGTGTGTGTGTGTATGCGTGCCAGGGATTGAACCCAGGGGTACTTAACCACTGAGCCATGTCCCTAACCCTTTTAATTTTTTATTTAGAGACAGGGTCTGCTAAGTTCCTAAACAACTACCATTCCTTTCCAGCTGGTCAGCAGATTCAGGGCAATCTTCCTGTATGGTCCTGCAGGAAAACCGGCTCTGTTTGCTGTTATAACACATGCATGGCAGGATATAATTCAGGTTATGTTTCAGAGTTGCCAGTGGTCATTTGTTCCCACAACTGTCAGTATTGTAGGGGTGACGTTAGACATGAGCTTTATCAGCTGCAGAGTACTAGGTAGAGTCATCCTCTGTCTTCGTGAAGATCCTGGTCCTAGGTTCATTGGTCCTAGACTGTCCTATCAGTGTGGACTTGCCAGCTGGCAAGGAGCGTGGTGTTGTCCCCCGGAGCTGTGCTGCTTTGAGGTGCAGGGAGTCGCTGATGTAACTGGTGAGATGAGTCATCATTCCTCCTGGATGGTGAGTTCAGCTCAGAGTCCAGGTCCTTAGGGGAACTCGGAGGTCATTTTTCATCCGCATGGTATGTTTTAGATGAAGTCATTTCTTTTGCAATTGGATAGATTGTCCCAGCTGTGGGCAGGAAGAATGAGCTCTGTTACCATCTTGTGATTGCCCCCAAAGTGTCTATTGAATGGTATGTGAAGTTAAATCTGAGTGGTCACTGGTAATGATCAGGTGCTATTAGCTCTGCAGATCTTCAGCGTTGCCCAGGGGCTTTGGTAGGCTTCTGGGAGTGCTGCGTCTTGTGCAGAACTCTGAGCCACCAGAGTGACTGGTTCTTGGGTCTGAGCCACCAGAGTGACTGGTTCTTGGGGGCTCGCTGGACAGCAGTCATGTCCTCATGCTTGTTGGCCTTGATCTGGTATTCCTCTGGGACTCAAGCTCTGTGCAACCATAGCCCCTTCATATCCCCAGCTCCCTGTGAAACAGACTGCAGAGTCCCCTCAACCCGTCTCAACTGAGAAGAGAAGCTGAGTTGCTTAGGGCTGGCCAGACTGCTCTGCCTCCACTGCAGTCTGTCTAGCACAACCTCCAAAGGGGGGGGGGGTCTCCTAGGAGTCTCAGCTTGTGGGAGCCCTGTTAATCACTTTGCAAATGACCACATCCCTGGGCAGGATGAAAGTGTTCTGTACTTTTGTCAGGGGTGGGCATGGTATTGGGGATGGAACCCAGGGGAGTTCTACCACTGAACTACATCCCCAGCCCTTTTTTGTTTGTTTTATTTTGAGTCAGGATCTTTCTAAACTGTCCAGGCTGACCTTAGTCTTATGACCTTCCTGCCTCAGCCTCCTGAGTAGCTAGTACTTCCTATTTAGAAGGACCCTTTGAGGGGAGAGGAGGGCCAGGTGTGCCATCGCAGAAGACCTTGTTTCTGTTTTCAGAGCCCTTGGCTGCATCGTGTGATGAAAACGGGTCAGGAGTTATCAAGCAGGGCTTCAGGTCAGGCATGGGCTCGGGAACATTCTTGTGAGCCTGGAGAAAAGGTGGTTGCCAGCTCTGCGGGTCCTTATTGGAGAAAAACAGAGGCATGACATCCCTACATAAAAACTCTAAACTGGGCTGAGGTTGTGGCTCAGTGGTAGAGCACTTGCCTAATGTGTGAGGCACTGGGTTTGATTCTTAGCACTGCGTAGGTCCATTGACTACTAAAAAAATATTTTAAAGAATGAAATAAAAATAAAAAACTCTAAACTCATAGAGTAGTTCATTACAGTATTAGTCACAAACTGACAAAAGTTGTGTGCCCAGTATATGTTCCATAGGTGGTACCAGTGGAGCCCTGGGAAGGGTCCTTTTTTCTGATCTAACGTCCCCTGGAAGGGAGTGAGGGAATCCTTTGGCTTAATTGAGAGTCTGGCTGGAAATGGCTTCTGCAGCTATGTAGGCACTGGGCCTACTTGAAACTGCCTGACTGCCGAGGGTTGTGATGAGTGGATGCTATGCCTGTCTGGACTGAGGCTGTGGAGGTTTGGCATTTAAACCCCCTCCCTCATTCTAGAGGGAGACTCAAGCACACTCCCAAAGGCCTATTAAGGCAGCATGGAGAAATATCATGGCACTTTCCAGTGGCATGCCCTGGGCAAGTGAATGCAGAGGCCGGTGGACAGGGCTGAAAGGAAGTTGGAGACCAGAAAGGAAGGCCCTTTGGCTGTGGCAACCCTGGCATGGGTACAGATGTAAGCAGGTGGTAGAATTCCAAATGAACTTTCTTATGCATGTCAGACAATTGTCAACCGTTGATACCATTTTTGAAAATGGAGAGCATCCATCATTGGTTTATCTCAGAAAATTAAAAGCTACCAGCATTTCTGCAGTGAACTGTGACGTTGGGTCATTTGGTAGACATCAGATGATTAATGTGTATGGTTTTCTTTCTTTGCCAAGGTACGGATATTGCTGCAGGAGAAGAGGTTGCCATCAAGCTTGAATGTGTCAAAACCAAACACCCTCAACTCCACATTGAGAGCAAAATCTACAAAATGATGCAAGGAGGAGGTATGTCCTTTACCTGTTGAAGGAGAAAGCCAAGGTTTTATCCAATAAGAGAGGATGTGTCTCAAGCCAGTCTCTGGTTTATTTTGGGAAAGTAGGGAAAGGTATCTGTCCATACCCTTGACCAAGTTGTTTGTGGCTTCTTCCTTGAAGAGACTGGCTCAGCCACATAAGACCTCACTCAACAAAGAGAAATAGTTGTATACTTTTCTGCTTACATACCACTTTTCTTAGCTTCTGCTAGGTTATACTGTCCTTGAAATGTAGGATTTGTGTGAATTTTAAAATACATGGTGTCTATTGATGGTGGCAGGTGTCACCAGTGATATTGCATATTGTACTATGGCCTCTGGTGGGTCACATATTGTGTTTACAGCTTTGGGGGTCCCTTCAGACTGTCTGGCTTCAGTTTTCTCTTGAATACAATAAAAGTTTTCAACTGAGCAACTTTTGTGACACTTTCCAGGTCAGTCCCTGTTCCAGTTCTGTGGAACCTTGCCCCAGGACCTTGGGGTGCTTGAATCCAGTAGGTGTACCAGATCTGGAACCAGAGAGTATCCATCTTGATCTCAGAAGTGTTGCTTTTAGAATTTTCTGGACTTAAAATATAGTTTTAGTGGAGCAGAAGAGAATTTTTATTGGGAAATTCAAAGCCATGGAAACAGCAACATTGTGGAGGGTGGGGCTCACCAACATGTTCATCTGAGGGTGCGGTCTTGGCCTGAGTGAGGGAACCCATTTGGGAGCAGTGTTTGTATCTGAGGGATGGCTGCACTTTGCTAGAAGTAGCCTTCAGTACTGTTATAGTTGGAGGGTAGAGGGAGTCCCCCTCATTTGTCCACATTGTCTTCATTGACCAAAAGGGCCAGTAGGAGAAGGAGGATGTTGAGGGAATCTTTGAGGCTTGAGGTCTTCTCACCACAAAAGCAGCATTTTTGTAACAAAGTGTCTTTGGCTGCAGATACATCTCAAAATAGCATACCTGTACCTGTTTCTGTGGTTCATCTTAGTGATGTCCAGAGCACCGTGTCCTGGGCTTTGTGACCAGAGGAGGCTACGGTGATGAAAACTCTTCTGGTGTCATTCCTCCTCCACTGTCCCAAGGAGAGGTCGCCAGAGACTTCTCTGAGGGACCTTCTGTAGAGGATCAGCTTCTCTGGGGCGTAGAAATTATAATGCAGCTTTTAGGTTGTGACGAGTAGGGTAGAACAAGGTGACACTGGGTTTGACCTTTGCTGGGGGTTACATAAAACCTACAAGCTTAAAAAAAGCATTAAGGAGTGATTCTTCATGAGAACATGCAAACTGGGGGAGCCTGTGATGGGAGAGGGAAGAACTGTCCCACTGGTGCAGACATCTGGCAATGGCCAGAGAGGAACCTATTCCACCCAGGAGGTCTCAAATCCAGCACCATTGCTGCTCCCTGTGCATGCTCTTCTCTGCCAGTTGCTTCTCTCCTCCTCAGTTGTGGAGAGCTATCTGCAGACCATGCCAGCTGCCCCTGGTGGGCAGTATTGCCTCCTGCTTTGAACTTAATGTAGAGTGGGAGGAATCACTTGCTCCCTTGTTTTTGCCCACATCGCTTTTCCAGGATTCTGGAATCCAGACATGATTCCAAAAAAATGGGCTTTCTTCCATTTGGGCCTTTGATTGCCATTCCCCAGACGTGGGTCGGGTTTTACTATTGGATAAACCAGGGTTTTGAACCCTGTTGCGTGTTTGGTAGATACCTTGAAGGTTTGCTCTAGAAAACACATAATGTTGCACCTGGGCATCACAGTGCACTCCTGTAATCCCAGTTACTTGGGAGGCTGAAGCAAGAGGATCACAAGTTGGAGGCCAGATTGGCCTACTTAGCAAGATTTTTGTTTTAAAAAAACAAAAAGGGTTGAGGGTGCAGCTCAGTGGTAGAGTGCTTGCCTGGCATGCACAGAGCCCAGGTTCTAGTACCACAAAAGGGGAATAAGAGCATGCTGTGTTCAGCAGTTCCTGTTGGATGAATTCTAGCCAGGACCACACTAGGGTCAGCAGGTACAGGATGAAGGCACCTGCTCTGCTTGGAAATCACTGTGCTTTGCTGCACTCCAGCCTCTTGCAGCATGTCCTCTGCATAGGTGGTTGTGGGTTATTCTTCAGGAAGAGACAACAATTAACTCTAGACAGTGCTTGTTCTGACCTTGCTTAATGTGGGTCATCTCAGGATGTGCTGGAAGAGAAAGTCAGGGCAGAATGGATGTGATCGTTCTCTGACTTGCAACACATTCATCTGGGAAACTTGTAAGGCTGGTAGTGCCACAGTGCCTGACCAGAGAGCTACTGCACTCGGGTGGTCACGCTGCTTCAGGGAGACACGCTGTCCTCAAGTCAAGGTGTTTCTGTGTAGTATATACTGACTCCTCAACCACATGCTGCAAGTGAGGTACAGGAGACTTCCTGATGTTCCAGGGACACAGGCAGGAACTTGAGTATTCTGCCCTGCAGCACTGAGCATCATTAGGAGCCCAGAGAGTTCCATCTATTCACAATCTGGTTGAGACAATAGGTTGAAAACAGTGGTGCACACATATAATCTCAGTGGCTTGGGAGGCTGAGGCAGGAGGATCACAAGTTAAAGGCCAATCTCAGCAATTTAGTGAGGCCCTAGGCAACTTAGTGAAACTTGTCTCAAATTTTAAAAGGGTGGTGCTGGGGAGATGATTCTGTAGTAAAGCACCTTAGGTTAAATCTCCAGTACCAAAAGGCGGGGGCGGGGAGAAAACTTGAGCAGAAATAAATTAAAATTAACCATGTTGGTGAAAGATTGGGATAGACAGCCAGTGTTTACCGACACTAAGTGACTGCCAGATAGACCTAGAGACCAAAGTCACTGCTCTTTTCCAACCCTAATGTGCCCAGGAGTAGCTTTAGAATGCTCTTCTTAGTAAGCCCCCCAGCAGAGAACATTTTACTGGGTTCACAGCTGCTTCTGGTCCAGGTTGAAAGTGGCTGGTGTGGTCTGGGGCAGGGAGAGTGGGGTCTCTGTAGGCAGGGGTGCACACACCATGATCCTTCTGTCACGAGGTGTGGGGAACTGTAAGCGTGTGTGTCAAGAAAGGTGTGGTGGGTGATAGAGTGGACACTTGTGCCACTCACCCCAGCAGGGAATTGGGCTCCCTGCTGGAGCATGGGCACCTGCCCTGCACGAGTTTGTCTCCACAGGCACTTGCCCCTTGATGTTTCCAGGGTTTTTGGTTTTTGTTTTCCAGTGTGGGACATCAAATTCAGAGCTAATGAACACTAGGCAAGTCCTCTGCCACTGTGCTGCACCCCAGCCCTGCTCTGTTTTTATTTCTGTCATCCCACAAGACATTAATGTTTTAAAAAATTTAACTAATGATATGTCAGGAAACATTTGGCAGGTGTTTTGTTTGTTAAATTGGGGTCTTGCAGTTTTGCCCAGTGAGGCCTTGAACTTGAGATCCTCCAACTTCAGCCTGCCCGAGATCTGTGATTGCAGGCCTGCACCAATGTTCCCAGTTGCCATTTTTATTTTTAGTCATCTTTTTTTTTTTTTTAATATTATTTTAGGTGTTGATGGACTTTTATTTTATTCACTTATTTATATGGATGCTGAGAATCAAACCCAGTGCCTCACACTTGATGGGCAAGTGCTCTAGCACTGATCCACAACTCGAGCGTTATTTTTAGTCATCTTAAAATTGCTGAAAAATTCATGAAGACTTTTATTTGTATTAATGCTGAGTCCCCACATTTGTAGTGTATCTTCTTGTAAATCATAAGGAAGGTTTGTGCCAGTATATGACTCTGTCCCCTGGTTTTCATCCCAAACATTTGTCTGGTTCTTAGGCCCCATAAGGGGAAGCATCTGGGTTCACAGCTATAAGTGGCAACAGCAGTAGCTGGTGTCCTCCTTGTGGTGCTTGGGTCTCTGCTGGCCTCAGTTGTTTCCACAAAAACACCAGAATTGGTACTTTTCAGGCACAGATCCGTTTCTGGATTTTTTTTTTTTATTTTATTTTTTTTTAAAGAAAGAGTGAGAGAGAGGGAGAGAGAATTTTAATATTTATTTTTTAGTATTTGGCGGACACAACATCTTTGTTTGTATGTGGTGCTGAGGATCGAACCCGGGCTGCACACGCATGCCAGGCAAGCGCGCTACCGCTTGAGCCACATCCCCAGCCCCCCGCTTCTGGATTTTGCTGGTGTGAAATGCCTGGTTTCACAGAGTCCTGTTTATTAGCCTGTGACCAGAAGGTTCTTTACCTTGCATCAGCAGGATGTCCTCTTGAGTGTTTCTGTGGCCACTCTGCACAGGCTTCACCTGTTTGCTGGCAGCTGAGAATGAAGCATGCCACAAAGCTTCATCTTTTCTGGCCAGGGATCCCTGAGAGCAGGAGCCCTTTGGTGGTAACTGTACTTTATTCTGTTTTTAATGCCACAGGTGGTAACAATGTTACCACTGTGTTAGTGCTGCCCTCATCCTGGAAGGAGAGGGCACTGGATTGGGTGCACCCAGAGTTTGGTGAGTCTGTGCCACTTGTGTATCCAGATAGACACAGCTCTGAATGTTGTATAGTACAGTTATATTCTGTAACTTTTTTTGACCTAATACATTGCTGAAAACTGCTATTATTTATAGACAATAAAATTTTTACTTGGTGAACCTAGAAAGAGATAAGTTTTGTTTAGCTGAAGAGTAAAATATGGTCTTTTCATTTCATTACACCAACAATAATCAGTTAACAAAATGTAGTTTTAAAAATGTGTTTAAAGTAGCAAAAAAAGAAACCCATACAAAAGCTATCTGGAAAGGAATACTTTGAAATGTCAGTTTTCTGAGTTGCTCTTAAATTCAGTGAAATTTTCATCAAAATCCAGCAGCTTTTCTCACTTGATAAGATGAGTCTAGAATTGAGGGAGAAGAGGGAAGGGGCAAGTTGAATTCCATACTCCAAGTAGTGCAGCTTGCTGTGGAGTGCTTCTGATCAGAACTGTCTTGCTGTGGCTCTAGATGGGACCTAGGAGCAGTGACACACCTGGCCCTTGCATGGTTCCCACTGAGAGGAGCCCAAACTGCTTGGAGAAATGGCCAGGTCTAGAGCAGGGCAGGAAGAGCTACAGTGAGCCCAGAACATGGCGCCGAAGGAAAGAGGTGCCCACTCAGCAGGTGGGCCTGCATGTCCAGGGATCCTGCGGCCTGCGTGGAACTGGTTCACAGTGACCACTGGTGTTTTAAGGTCACTCGCTGTTCTCAGAATCTTGAGATTAGAAGTAAACTGGATTGTCAGAGTTATTGTGTGTCTTATGTGTGTCTTTGCTATTTGAAGACTTGGTCTGATTCACACACTGGTGATCAGGGTGCTGAAATTTTTCAGAGTGCTTTGCATTCGTGAGTCAACTCTTTGAGTGACTTCTGCAATAGAGGGTTACCCATGATCCCAGGTAGGCTTATTCTTATCTTTCAATTTTTATCAAATGGCCAATTTGATTCAAATAAAATAATGATGACAAGGGTGGGCTGTCGGTGGCTGCTGTGTTCCCCTTGTGAAAGTCCAGGCCTGGCGCCTGGCTTTTCCTCCTCTGCAGAAAAGACTTCCCTCCTCACTGGTGGTGCGGGGCTGCTGGGGCTGCAGAGATACCCACAGACCATGCAGCGTGCCTAGCGTGGTTCTGTGCTTCTGCTTCACAGAGCTGGCGTCTGTCCTCTTCCCTTTTTCCCGTCCACGGCTCCCGGGGGCTCTCGCTGGCCTGCTCTGAGTCTCAGTGCTGGCTGTTGTGGGTGAGTCTGTGGTGTGATTCCTTATTCCACTTGGTGGGTTTTTTCGCTCCAGACGCTGTAGTTCTCAGCCCTAGACATTAGATTTGGGTCTTTATATCTCCGAGCCTTTAACTTCCTTGTCAGTTTTACCTCATTATAACTTAGATCTTGTGCCATTCTCGGCTGATTCCAGCAGCTGGGTCAGTTTCTGGGCCTGACCTCACTGGGTGGTTTTCTGCCTTAAAACCTCCTCGTGTACCTGGTGGCCTTCGGATACCAGGCATTGGTAATTCCACCCTCTTGTGGGCCGTGCATTTTCACGTTGCTCACCTTTTTTTCAGTTGTGTTCTGGAATGAAGTTCAGTTACATGGGTCTTTTTGATTCTTGCTTTTATGGTCACACTCAGAAACTGGGGTGCAGGTGAGAAGTTATGTTTGTTGTCTGCCTGAGACTGTGATTGTCTTAGAAACTTTCTTCCATGTTTTGTGTGGTTTGGGGGTTTTCCTTGGATATTTTAAGTGTGAGGATGTTTGTGTTCCTCTTACTCCATCTCTGCTAGAAGTACAATTAATGACTTCTACATTTTTATAAGAAAGTAATAAATAGATTTCTTCCTGACTCTGAGGTAAGAAACGATTTCTTAATATAAAATATTTAAAACATTACTTACCAAGGAAAAAGCTAACGACTTTTTTTTTTTTTTTTTTTTTCTTTTGGCACTGGGGATTGAAACCAGGGGTACTACTGAACCACATCCCTAGCCTTTTTACTATGAGATGGGATCTTGCTAAATTGCTGAGTCTGGCATTAGACTTGTAGTCCTCCTGTTTCAGCCTTCCAGGTTGCTGGGATTACAGGTGTGTTGTCACCTTGCCCACCTTGAAATGATTTTTGATGAGTGGATTTTCCTGCTGGCATCAACGCGTACTATAAGGCCGAGTCTTGTTTTGGAAGGGCCAAGAGACTTGTGACCTGCCCCCAGGACAGTAGTCAGGATATGTGTGAGGAGGGTCTCATGGGAGTTTGCTGTGGGGCAAGCAGAGAACCAGGCAGTGTGCTCTGGAGGTCCTGTGAGCATGTGCCTGCTCCTGTAGCACTCAGGTCCTAACCTGGAGGCTCCCATCAGCTCATGCCCTCAGCTTCACTGTGTGCCTTCCTGTAGCTGGTGGCTGTGCGTGGGCTCTGGTGCCAGTTTTTCAGGAGTGGGTCACACTAATTCATGTCTTCAGATCTGCCCTTCCCTCCTGTGGCGTTCTGGGTCAGTTGTTTCTGTTAGGTTTATCCTGTCTTCTTTAATCTGTCTTCCACTGAGTTGTCTATTAAAAATCTGGGTTATTTGTATCCCCAAGAGTTTCCACTGCTCTTGCTTTTCTCATCAACATCAGAAGTGAATAACAAGAATGTCTTCTCTCCTGCCAGCCCACAGCAGCTCCTCTCTCTTTTGTTTCTTGATCTGGCATTGCACATCTCTCTGAGGCTGTGGTCTCTCTCCTGTAGGCCCTGCTGGCCAGTCAGCACACACGGCTGTCTTGCTCCTCCTGCCTTCTCTTTCCTGGGCTTTGCACTCCCCACCCTTGGAGGTCAGCGGTGTGAAGTCAGCATAGGTGCATCTCATTTCCCATCACTGACTGCTCTAACCCTCAACAGAGTCTGTTCTGTGTTGTTTTTAGCATTTGTGGCTTAATCGTAGCTTCAGGTTCTTGAGGACAGGTCTTGCCAGGATCTTCTGACCCCCCCCAACACTAGCCCGTACCTCTGATGCCTGTCAGTTGAGTAGAGGCTAGTTGGTGCTGTGACCTAGGCTCAAGTGCTCTGTTTGGCTTCTCTTCCAGTGGGCATCCCTACCATCAGATGGTGTGGGGCCGAGGGGGACTACAACGTCATGGTGATGGAGCTGCTGGGGCCCAGCCTGGAGGACCTCTTCAACTTCTGCTCCAGGAAGTTCAGTCTCAAAACTGTTCTGCTGCTTGCTGACCAAATGGTAAGCTTTCCTGTCTCTGCCCAAACACTATGGACCCTTGGTAGACACTTATTGCCTGATGGAGTATGTTACTTCACTGCTGTTGCACCATTATTAGGCATGTTAGACAGGAATTTGTTTAGGCTTCCTTGGCCTCAGATAATGACACGGGTAATTGGATTGGAGAGAGGACCCCCACCCCCCTGAGTATGTGGTTGCGTTGAATGGGCTTCCCAAGTTCTCTCAGGATCACACAGTTGATTCCCAGCACCTCTGGTATGGTTTCTGAGGGGATTCTTGTGTGTGGCCGGTGCAGAGTCTCGCTGGTGGACACTATTGTCTAACAGAGTCTTTTGTCTGTCCACCCCTGTAGAGCTAGGGAGAGGAGAAACCCAGGCCTGGGGCAGGGGAGCTGGAGCTGCCTGGGGATGCAACTGGTCAGTTTCCAGTCCACCTTCCTGGTGGTGTGTTCACTCTGCTCTGGCTGAGGAAGAGAGAGCATGTGCCTCTCTTGAGGCTGGTGTTCTAAGAGGTCTTGAATTGCTTCTTGCATTGATTTTCCCCTTGTAGATTAGTCGTATTGAGTACATTCATTCAAAGAACTTCATCCATCGAGATGTGAAGCCAGATAACTTCCTCATGGGCCTGGGGAAAAAGGGCAACCTGGTCTACATCATTGACTTTGGGCTGGCCAAGAAGTACCGGGATGCGAGGACCCACCAGCACATTCCGTACCGAGAGAACAAGAACCTCACTGGGACGGCGCGGTACGCCTCCATCAACACACACCTCGGAATCGGTGAGCCTAGGTCGTGGTGCCACTGGGCATATCTGTCCCTCAGCTTTGGGAAAGGCCAGCTTCTCAGGTGACCTTGGGGTTGTGGTCATGTACAGTGCTCAGAACCCAGAGGTCTGGAGGCTGTTGTCCAACCATCATAGCAGACAGGCTAGCTTCAGGACTGCTGGAGCCACTGATGGTACTCAGCTGGGGTGTTTGGGGATTTCCTTAATAGCATGCAAGGGACACTTCTGGTAAAGAAGCCATTCATATACATTTTTCTGTTATTTTAAATGTTTTTATGTGTGTATGCGCACACTTTTTATTGTTGTTGTTGTGATACTGGGAATTTTGGACCCCAGGGTGTTCTACCAGTAAGCTACAACCCCCCTCCTCATCCCTTTTGTTTTTGATTTCAAGACAGGGTCTCACTAAGTTGTTAAGGCTAGCCTTGGACTTGGGATCATTCTGCCTCAGCCTCCCGAGTTGCTGGAGTTACACTGCTACACCACCACACCTGGCTATTTTTCTGCTATTTTTAAAGTTGGCTTCTATGGTCATGCTTGCTTAATCTTTTGCTTTTATGTGTGCACACATGTACTGCCCTTCATACTTTCCCCTTTTCTTTCCAGAACAATCTCGAAGGGACGACCTGGAGTCTCTGGGGTACGTGCTGATGTACTTCAACCTGGGCTC
This sequence comes from Urocitellus parryii, assembly GCF_045843805.1. Taxonomy (NCBI): domain Eukaryota; kingdom Metazoa; phylum Chordata; class Mammalia; order Rodentia; family Sciuridae; genus Urocitellus; species Urocitellus parryii. The sequence continues at coordinate 183,386,078 of NC_135537.1, read as the reverse complement.
TCTCCCCTGGCAGGGGCTGAAGGCCGCCACCAAGAGGCAGAAGTATGAGAGGATCAGTGAGAAGAAGATGTCTACTCCCATCGAAGTGCTGTGCAAAGGCTATCCCTGTGAGTCCCTCGCCGTCCTTCCTCGTAGCAGCCACAGCCTGTTCCTGTGTGGGGTGGTGCCTGTGCCCAGGGCCACTGCAGAGTCACTCTGCCTACATCTTCTACAGGAAGGGTGGCAAGAAAGGGGTGTTTCTGTGTAGGGTAACAGGCAGCCCTCTCCTGCTGATGCATTTTTGAGAGCCTTTCTATGAGGCTCGGGAGAGACAGGACCCAGCCTCAGAAAACTGCCTGTGCACTTAGGAAGGGGAGGGACACAGTGATCATTCTGCCTTTAAGCTGACTGCAGTCAGCTGCCCCTACTCTACTTCAGCCTCCCCAGATAACCCAGGGGCGCTGTCTGTGTTTTGTGACTGCCCCTAAGATAAATTAACTAGATAAAAGCTAAATTTTGTCCTGTGGTGGTGATTTTTTGTTTTCTTTTTTGGTGTTCTTTGGGGATGGGCTAAAACCCAGGGTCTCTTGTTCTTTCAAGAGAATAAGAACCTAGTGGGAACAGCTTGATACAGCTCCATCAACATACATCTGGACTTGGGATTCACCAGTTAGTGATGGCACTTAACCTAGCTCCATCCCTAGCCCCTGCTGGCTCCCAGCAGCTCCTCCTCAGCATGACTGTGAAATCCTCCTCAGATTTCACCTGCATGCCGCCAGGGTGGTGTGCAGGGGTTGATAACTACACTCTGGGTTGTAGTCGGCCTCCGTCATTAGCCTCAGGTCTTTCCTTGTTTTACAGCTGAGTTTGCCACGTACCTGAACTTTTGCCGCTCCTTGCGCTTTGATGACAAGCCCGACTACTCCTACCTGAGGCAGCTCTTCAGAAACTTGTTCCACCGCCAGGGCTTCTCCTACGACTATGTGTTCGACTGGAACATGCTCAAGTTTGTAAGTGGCATTGCCCACTCAGTCCTGTCTCCTCCTGGGACAGGCAAGTCCAGCCCTGGGTAGGTCAGAGCTGCACCTCCTAGTTTTGCGTGCAGATCTGTGCTGTGTGGGATTCAGGTGTCAAAAGTCACTGGCTGAGGTGAGAAAGCTGATCTTTTGGTCTTCTGTGGGCATCTACCTGCAGGCTCAGGATTCTAAGAAGCAAGCTGCCATCAGGGCAAGCAAAGGGGCCTGTGGAGACTGCTGGTGTGGGTAGTGTATGCCCTGGAGTGAGCCCATGGTGCAGATCTGCCCAGAGCAGAGCACCCAGGTTGGAACTCAGGGCACTCTTCCTATCACTGAGCCACATCCCTAGCCCTCTTTATTTTTCATTTTGAGACTCGGTCTCTAAGTTGCCCAGGCTGGCCTTCGACTCATGATCCTCCTGCTTCAGCCTCCCAAGTCTCTGGGATTACAGACATGCACCGCTGGACCCATCTTGCCATCACCAATTCAGAGAACCTGGGGGCTAGCCCCCTGTAGGGATGTAGCCTGGTACCTACCAGCACACTGCTGGAAAGCATGACAGTCTCTCCAGGCTGCCCCCCTCTCTCAGTTCATCTGAGTCCAGGGTGTACCCAGGAGCCTTAAGAGAACAGGCAGGTGGGCAGCCTAGAGTTCAGCCTGGTTGGGCTCTATAACAGGCTGTTTCACCTTTGGTCTCCTCTGACATCCCAGTTGGCTCATCAGAAGTATGTGAGAATCCCTGGGTGCAGGAGGGAGGCCCAGGAGCCGCTGGGCCACCCATCCTGGGTTGGCAATGTGAGTTTAAATCACTAACGTTAGACACCACTGACAGAATTCAAGTTTCTGGGGAATTTTTGTGTCTTCTTTTATTAAAAATGTATCCTTCGTAGGTGGAAATAGAAATTAAAACCTGATGATCAAATCCAATGGAGGAACAGAGGTGTCTTCTCAGGAGTGCAAAATTAGAAGCCTTGTCTTGTCTAAACCACTATTCCATGAGTCCGGTCTCCCCGAGGGGCAAGGGTGAACCCTGAACTAGAGCCATCTGACCAAGCATGGTGCTGGGAGGAGAGTGCTCTGCAGAATGGGCTGGCCCAGGCTACAGGACCTGGTGCCTTTGTCGGGTTGAGAGGGCAGTGCTGTGCTGCTTCTGCAGGCTGCCCAGCGCGGAGCCCCAGAGCACCCTTCTCCAGTGTGGTTTCTGCACTATCTCGGTCTCACAGCCAGCCAGGCAGAGCTGCTCTGGAAAGGGCCAAGGAACACATCACCAGCTTTCCTGGCTATGCAGGATCACAATCCCTTAGTTCTGCCATATAGCCTCATGGCAGCCATGGGCCACCTGGGAGTGGGTAGAGGTGTGTCTCTGTCCAGTAATACGGATGGCACTGGAATTTGGCTGTGGGCTGGTTTGCAGAGTCTGCCTGGTAGCATTGGTGGTGAGAACAGACCATTCAGTAAGCTGGTGCCTCAGCTTAGCTGCTCACAGTCAGATGCCCAGAGCACTGGGGTGGTCCTGCAGGGACTTGAATGTGCATGGGGCAGGTGGGGCTGTCATCACTGACATGACCTTCCCTTTGGTCTGGGATCTGGACTCTGGCTGGACCCTTTTGTGACCCATTGCTGCCACCCTGCCTACCCTGGTCTGGGCAGTCTCCCATCGTCCCCCTCCCCCATGCACAATCATGTTCACAGGTAAGGACTCAAAGATAGAAGCTAGACAGACCCAGGTCCTTTTGCCACAGCAGTAGGAGTTGGGTTTCCTCTAGGAGGCAGGCTCTTGCCACTCAAGGGGATGGTGCTGTGTCTTCCTCAGGGTGCCAGCCGGGCTGCAGATGATGCTGAACGGGAACGCCGGGACCGAGAGGAGCGATTGAGACACTCCCGGAATCCAGCCACCCGTGGCCTCCCTTCCACAGCCTCTGGCCGCCTGCGGGGGACCCAGGAAGTGGCTCCCCCAACACCCCTGACCCCTACCTCACACACGGGTGAGCACACCTCCCAGCAGGCCCAGGGAGTGGACACCGGGTTTCTGTCTATCTTGTGTTTGGTGGCCTTTTGGGAGGCCAGGGCATACAGCCTGTGGGATGTTGGGTTCCCTGAAAGCTCTCCACCAGGGTTGGTGATTTCTCAGATGAAACTTCCTTCCCATACAGAAGTGTCCCCCTCATGAACTTCTCAGTCCCCTGTGTGCAATGATGTTGGGCTCAGAGTGCACTGCCAGCCAGTGTTGCTGGGCTGCCTGGATCAATGAGCTGTGAACAGATGTGGGAGAATCCATCCAGAGCCCTTGTGGTGGTCTGTGGCAGGCCAGTGGGATGTGGGAAGCCACGGGGCCTCAGCAGCCATGGCTCTTTCCCTCTCTAGCCAACACCTCTCCTCGGCCTGTCTCTGGCATGGAACGGGAGCGGAAAGTGAGCATGCGGCTGCACCGAGGGGCCCCAGTCAACGTCTCCTCGTCAGATCTCACAGGCCGACAAGATACCTCTCGCATGTCCACCTCACAGGTATGTGATCAGAGCTGGCCATGGCCAGGGCAGTCCAGGCCCAGGTGTAGGGACACACGTTGGCCTGGCCTTCCAGGCACACTGTCAAGAGTGGGGTGAGATGTGAAGGGTCTGTTTCCTTCTCACTCCCTGGACCTCCCCGCCCACATCTCTGAGTTCACCTGGCGGGCAAAGCATGCTCTTAGTTCTTGCTTGCCTTTTGGTTGGAGCCTGTGCTGAGCTGCTGGTGGACTTGTTTTCCCAGCCACAGCTGCTATCCCAGCAGGGAACTCTGTGGAGCTTCTCCCTTCTGTGATCTCCAGGCGAGGTCCCACCTCCTTTCCCCCCAGGCAGGGCTCCACACTGTGCTTACACCTCTGAGGGGAGGCTGTGGCACACTACCTTCCAGGCTCCTTCGTCGCCAGTTGCTGGGAGCCCACCCTAACAAAGCGCCTGGGAGGGGCGGCTCCACAGGAAGGGTCCCCGTGAGGAACCTCATGCCAGTCATCCCTGCAGCTGAGTGCAGGGGCCTGTAGGAGCCTTGGGGGGGGATGCGTCATGCCACTAGGGGCCCATCGTTCGCTGGTCAGGTCTGATCCTCTGAGAAGGAAATACTTGGAAACAGGCCTGGGCCCCTGCCAGGCCTCTTCCTCTCATAGCCATTCCTTCCTCACATCCTCCTCTTGCTCTGCCTTTGCAGTCCTTACACACTCTAACGTGCCTCTCTGCACACACCAGAACCACTTTTACTAAATGTGTCCGTTTCTTTGCTTCATATGAGTTTAGGGTCTGCCACCCGTGGGTGGGGTAAGGGGTCAGGGATAAGCTCCAGCAGGGCTGTTGCTCTCTGGATCACCCCAAGGAGTCTTCCCAGGTGAGCAGGAGCTCATCTCAGAAGTGCACTGGCACCAGCCTAGCTCTGTCATGGGGTGGCATCCATCTGGTCTCTAGGAAGGACCTGTGCAGCTTGCTGCCCCACTTGGGGAGCTGAGCATGTTGCTGAGCAAATGCAGTGTCCCTGGGCCACCAAAGCTCAGCCTGCGCCAGGGCTGGCCCAGAAGGAGCAGGAAGACTGTAACAGGCATACTGTGAACGAGGGCATACTGAGCATCTCTGACCTGCTGGTGGTCTCCACAGCAGTGGACTTTTGTGTTGTGGATTTCTTGGAGACCAGAGCTGCAGGAAGTCTGTGAGGAGCTGCTTGAACTGCTGTGCCCCGGGGCTCTGACCAGCTTTGTGAGAGTGGTCCCTTGGTGGGCAGAGGCAAACACTGCTCCCTCACAGCACCCAGGGATCAACGGGCCTCTTCTATAGGTGTTAGCATCCACAAGGGCCACTGTGAGTACATTCTGGGCAGGCAAAGCGTAAGGAAAGGGCTGGGTTTTAAGAAAATGAAACATCTGATAGTTGGGGATTTGGTAGTGGAGGGAAACGAATGTCAGAAGGCCCTGCAGGAGCCAGGCAGTCAAAGCTGCAACTCAGCAGCCTCCTCTTGGCACGTGGCCCCAGCCAATACCAGGGCAGGACTGTCTTTTGCTCGTGGTTACAATAGTGTGTTTCCTTCTGCACTGTGGGCTCAGCATTCTGCCTGTTTGCTTGGCCTCTTGTGGCTGTGTGAAGAGGTGTAACGTGGGCTTGAACACAGGGAGGCTCCAAGCCATCAAGGAGGGCTCCTCCTTCCATAGAAGTAGCTGGGCTTTCCCTCTGGCTACTGAGGTAAAGCTTCTGGAGCCTGCTTGTGTTGAGACTGTCCCCAATGTTTCCATCCCACCCCAGGACTGGCTTTTACCTCACCGACCTTTAGGACAGTTTTGTTGGACTCCAGAGTGCATGTGGCCTTCAGAGCATCCCTTTCCCTCCATCATGCCAACACCAGTGTGCTCAGTAACTGCCCCTGTTTTTAATCCAAAGGTTCAAATAAGAGTTCTCCCCTCTACCAGCTGTTTCTAGACCCATAGCCAAAGGACTGGGGATTACTCCAGCTTCCACAGTTCTATAGTCACCCCTTGGAGCCCTCTCAAGAGTAGGGATAAGGTAGGAGGACCAAGTGTGAGAAGCAGGCCCTCCTGGGAGTGCAGCGAGGTATTGGAAAGGTTCTGTGGCACCCTTGGGTATGTCTGGACAATGCTACAGAAGTCACCCTTGCTGAGGTGTGGCGACTCCACAGTACTATGTGCAGGTTGAAGACAGCCTCACTGTCATAGATCCTTGTCGCTGCCTTGGCTTGGCTTGAAGGTGACTGCTTCCTCTTGGGCCCTTTGTCTTCTGAAGGGCCACTGTGTTAGCTAGCCTCTGGGGAGCCCAAGAATCCCACCTGGCCTGGTCTGCAGGTGTAAGGTGTTCTTATCAACCACAAGAACACAGACCTGCAGAGTGTCTGGCCAGTGACCCCTAAGAGGGGCCTTCCTTGTTCAGTACTGTCCATAAAGGTGCCAGTTACTCCTTTTGATGGCTCATTGAATCCACACCCTGCTCCCAAATAAGGTTTGCAGCCCAGCGCCTCCATTAATGAGGTAGTGTCTCCTGGGAGATGCTGAGAAACCCTGTAGGGCCTGCCCAGCCCTGCCATTCCCCTGGATGCTGGCCTCTTAGTGCATTTGCAGTCAGGAGGGTCTGTCGCGTGTCCTCATTTCTGGAGAAAGAGTGGCCACTCTCATCGGAGGGCCAGCAATGAGAGGGCAGTGAGCCCTGAGCCGCGTGGAGAGATCGACTTTCCCTGGTTCCTGAGGTGGCACTGTCAGCATCTGTGGACCTGGCCAAGGCAAGGAGGCACGTCCGCACACAGGCCCCACGTGGGCAGTCGGGTCGGGGCCTCGCGTGCTGGTCCAGCCAGAGGGACGCTTACCAACAGCTGTCTTTTCCCCACCTCAGAATAGCATTCCTTTCGAACACCACGGCAAGTAGCTGCTCGTCTCCGCAGAAGGCAGCACTGGGTGAGTGTGCTCATGGTGGGGCTCAGCAGATGGCCAGCGCCAGGCGGGGAGGGAGCCACCACTCCCCACCGCCTTGGGGACTCAGTGGGCTGGGCTTGCATGCCAGGTGCTGGCAGTAGAGTGAGGCTTCTTCTGCTTTGTTCTCCCTGCGTGGGTCCTAGAGCAGCCGTGGTCAGCTGCCCAGTCTGGGGGAAGATCCATCCTTGGTCTCGGACGGAACAACCCCAGGGGACCATCCGCTGTGGCCTCGCCTTTGGCCTCCCTGTGCTGCAGTTGGGCGTGTCTGTCGTGCTCAGCTGAGTGGCGCCACGCTTGGTGTCGGGCTCTTGAGCTCTTGCTGCCTTCAGGCTCCTGGTGGTCTCTACCTATCCCGGCTTTTTCAGTCGTCCCACTTCCTCTCTCATTTATCTCTGTCCTCATTTTGTGTTCTTTCCAAACTTGGTCCCTGCCCACCCATCCTGTCCACGCAGCTGTCGTCTGTGTTAACCCACCCAGCCACAGCCACCTGCTCCCTACCGTCGGTGCATGGCCGGGTGTCTACGCTGCGCTGCCTTCTTGTCGGCCACGTGGCACTTGTGGCTCCTTCCCGCAGGGGCTTGGTTTTCCCAGGGCTTGGAGTGCTGGGGACCCGTGCAGTGTTAACACCATGCACACTCTCGGAGATGCGTCGACAAGACTGCTTTTCCTGTCTTCCCCCAAGTGGGGTGCCTGTTTTTAGAGCAACCGTTTGCTTCTCAGGAGGGGACCCTGGGAGTGGGCATCTCTGCCCAACTTGGATCCTTGCCATCGCTGCTGAGCGCAGCCCCGCGGTCTCCTGGCTTGCACGCCTCTTCTTCCTTTCCCTCTTCCTGTCACTTGTTCTGCTCAGCACGTGTTCTGGCCGCAGAGTCCCCTCTGTGCAGCTGGGGCACAGGTGTCTAGACTGGGGCCAGGCAGCAGTGTGTCCCCTCCCCAGGATGCATCGTGTGGTACTTGTGCCTATCACCTTGCTGGCCAGCCCCTCTGGCCTCATGCTGACCTTGTCCTGTGCTTTGGCTCCGACAGATTCCTGGTCGGGTGGCTTCCAGCGGTCTTCAGTCTGTCGTGCACCGATGAGACTCTCCTTTTTGCTGTGAAGGGCAGACAATGCATGGCTGATCTACTCTGTTACCAATGGCTTTACTAGTGACACGCCCCCCGGTCTAGACCCGAAATGTTAACGCCGGGAGCCCTCCAGGCCACTCACCCAGCGATGCTCATGGGGAATCAAAACAAACTAAACGGACAGGCTCTGAGAGCCGCCATCGCCAGGGGCTGCCGGCGTGGCCCCCACGTGAGCCCGGTTTCCACAGGGCTGGGCAGAAGAGCAGAGTGTGGGAGACTTGCATAGAGAACCCAACTCCCTGTCAAGAGCCGCAGCTCCTTCCAGTGGTGGCGAACCTGTGCTCCCTGGCGATCCCACTGCAACTACCAGTCTTCTACTTGGTTAAGACAGTTTTGTATCATTTTGCTAAAAATTACTGGCTTAAATCTGTGTAAAGAAATCCGTCTTTTTATTGTTTCTTTCTTGTCTGTTTTGCGGTCTTAAAAAAGATGTTGATTTCAAAGACTCCTGAGACAGACCCTGGCTGGAGCGTCTGTGTGAAATGGAGGCAGAAGAGGGGTGCACGTGAAGGACAAGGATGTGTGTTCTGTTTGTTTGTTTTCTCGTGTTGTGTTGTCCGTTGAGAGAAAATCTCGTCAGAAGTTGTGGTTATATGCGCCTGTGTGCCTCGGACCCACCAGCCACCCCCCACTGCAGGCTGAGGTGCCTGGTCGAATGCAGGTTAGGCTCAGGCTGCCGCGGAGAAGGGAGTGAGGCCTTGGGGGTCAGAGCTCTGCGGTGCCCAGGCAGAGGCCTGGGGAGTTCCGAGACTCAAAGCTGGGTGTGCGTTCCTGGTTTTCTGGGGGGAGAGGACTGTGAGTCGGCCACCCCGAGTTCCTGTTGGGTGTCCCGTGTGGTCACTTTGGTGGTGGTGGTTCCTCTCTACCTTTGACTTTGCGAAGTTTCTGAACAGCTTACACACTGCTGCGCACATGGTCACCGCCATCGCCTCTGCTGGAAGCTAGGGAGCAGGCTGTCCTCACAGACTCGGGGTGTGCTGAAGGGAACCCGCCCTAAAGCGCCAAGTCGGGTGCTTGTCCAGCTGCACCAAGAATCTTCGCCTCCAGAAAGGTGGCACCACCTACTTCATGACCTTGAGCTGGACGTCTGTGAGGAGGCAGCCCCTGTGAGCCAGTCCAGTCTCTTCCTGTCCTGTCCTGTGCTGTGGGCACTGGTTGCTCTGCTGCTGCAGCTAGAATTTAAGATGCTCTTCCCTGCTGAGATTCTGTGCTGTCATACACCAGATGGTAGAGACAGCAGTGGTTCTGGGGGCCCCATCTGGGAAATGGGGTGCAGTATACATGTGCATGGGTCCGTTTCCATTTCTTCTGCCAGCCTGTGGAGTGAGTGCTGCTGGTAGCCGGCACCCTTGGTGGGGCCTGACAGTGCCACTGTGGCTGCCCCTCCTTCCCCAGAGCTCCCCGGCCCAGCACCGCAGTAGGCTGCTGGTGTGCCGTGGTGTCCCCACGCACAGTGGCGCTGTCCAGTGGGCCGGCCGTCTTCCTGAGCCTGTGAGTGCTGCTTCCTGAATCCTGAACTGGTTACTCTGTTAGAATTTTGGAGTGTGGGGCCTTGACCGGGTGGGCTGCATTTCTGGGAGTGCTGAGGGAGTTCGGGACAGGTCATGGTGAGTGTGAGGTTTTCGTGGTGGCGAACCCCTTCATTAAAGTTGGGCCTTGGCCTGTCAGCAGCTGTCCCGTGTGGCAAGTACCCTTTGTCAATACCCATGGTCCCAACATGGTTCCAGAAGGCTGGTGGCAGGCAGCCTCCGACCCTGCACCAGGCCTGGCCTGGGACTGCTGGCTTGCACTGGGAACAGACCCGTCCTGATCCCTCGGGTGTGGCTGTTGCAGTTCTCGGCCAGTATGTAACCCCGTCATCACTGGCAGGCAGCGTAGTTGAGTGTGTATCATCCTGTGTCTTGTGACCAGTCTCTGAGCTGTGCATTTGTACTACCACTGTATTTGTGTACTTTAACAATTATGTAAATAATAAATTCATAATGACTTCTACCTTTGTTCCCAGCCCCTTTTGAGTGGTCTTTATTTCATCAGCTGAGTTTTCCAAGGGTTCAGGTTGACCATGGGAAACTGACAGGGAGGGTGGCAGTCTGCATGTCCTCTTAGCCTGTGGTGTTGAGGACCTGCTTAGAGCAGGCTCCAGAAGGACACCTCCCACCTCCCCAGAGTGGACTGTGGTGGGTGTGAGCTGGAGCCGGGGGTGCATGCAGTGATTCCAAGGGCCCCTCTCCAGCCTAGTGCCCTTTCAGAGATAGTCCCCTGACCTCCATGCCCCAGGGGCTACGTTGGCCAGAAGCACACCAGCACCTCAGGCTTTCTGGAAAGTAGACAATGAGCAAGCTAGCAAGATGACTGGTGAACCCCACGGTGGACAGCATTTTCCCTATGGTGACTGCTACTCAAATTCCCATAGGTGCAGGGAGAGGGCGTACACTTCACCACAACATACCTTCTCAGGGTGGGCATCAGGCCGCTGCTGCTGGAGCTGCGCCCAGGCCTCTCCTAACCTCCTGGTCTGCCTTTCTGCAGGCAGCAGCCAGGCCCCCCGGGTCAGGGTGCATTTGCAGCAGTCAGGTGTGGACAGGACTTCCTAGTCCACCCACTTGGAGGTTGCTGGAGCCAGGAACAGACAAGCCCTGTGCAGGCATGTGCGCATGTGCCAGAGGGGAGCTCCCTCGGCAGTCCTGCCAGACTCCTGCAGTGCCTTCCCACCATCTCACCCAGCTAGACGCCCGTAACCAGGACACCTGGCCCTGGGCCTGAATTGCCTTTTCCCAGCCCCCTGCAGCCTGCCTGTTCCCCAGACACTCCAAGTTGGTCAATCCTGCCTCACACGGGTTCCCGGAGGTGCTGGCAGGGATCTCCCTGTCCCTCCCCTCCCTGGCTGTGGGGCAAGACACTTTTGTCAGCTCTGCCCAGGCTGGCACCTTCCCCAAGCAGAACCAGAAGGCATGGGGTAGTGGTTCACCCACTGCCTCTGCAGCCATCCACATTTGGGTGCCATGAACCTTTAAGGGTGCCAGTGCTGGAGGTGAGGAGCTGGTTGTGATCCTGCATCCCTGAGGCCAGGCTGCAGTGTTGAGCCCCACAGTGGGCCTCGCAGGGGTTCAGGACATGGTGTCCCCCAGCCACCAAGGCCCTCTCTGGGTCCCACGCATGCCTGGACCTGGGAGTTCTTGGTAGAGGCCCAGGAGGGGGCGGCCCAGGAGAGCATGAGGGCAGGGATCAGAGTTGCGCCCCCAGCACGTGATCAGGCAGCAGCCCAGGTTGTTGGACCCCAGTACTGGTGTGGGGACCAGGGGATGTCTGTGCTCTCTACAGGCCTGCGTGGGCGCACTTGGCATGGGCCTGATGGATGTGCTGCTCAGGGTTGGCCTTCACAGGGTGCTGCATGTGAGCTCCTTTGCTGCCCAGATCCTCACTGTGGGGCAGCCCTGGTCATAGCCCAGGTTCTGGTGTGCCCCAGCTTCCTCCAGGGTATTTGGGGCCTTCCTTGACTCTTTTGGCCCTCTGCCACATACCTTGCCCACTGGTCAGTATCACCTGCCTAGCAGCCACAGCTTAAGGATGTGAAGTGTCCTTTTCCCTGTGCTTGGAGACCATCTAGAACCACTGGCTCATAGGTCTGGAGGGCTTCAGGGCCACGCTGCCTCCCCCAGGAAAGGGCAAACCCGCAGTGGGTCCTTCCCAGCTGAGCTGTAGTCGTCTTCCCAGGGAGCATCCCAACATCCTGACCATCTCAGAATCACTCGGGTCCCCAAAGCCTAACTTTCAGGAATCACCATTTCCTGGCTCTCTTATGCCCTGGCCACGTGCTCTGGGTGTAAGTGTGGGACAGGAGGGAAAGGCCTGACAGCCCTGGAGCAGTCACCCAGGGGAAGAGGGCCCGCTGTAGGTGGGAGACTCGGGAACCAGGAGAGAGTAATCATTGGTGGTGGATCAGCTCTTGCCATAGTTTCAGGGGCAGCCAGGTCCAGGAGGGAAGAAACCCCATGTTTTGTGCCGCCCTCTGGTTCCTGGAGATGGCCTGTGGCCATGACCTGGACTCATCCTGTCCTGAGGCCTGGGGTTCCCACTGCATGTGGCAAGGTTGATAACCTGAGGACATGTATGGCCCTGGGCCATCTGGGCTAGCCCATCACCTCTGCAGCTGCTAGCACTGCCCACCAGCCAAGCCCCTGATTTAGGGTACAGGAAGACCAGAGAAGGCAAGGGCACCCCAGAGCCATGGGACTGTATCAGGGCTGCCAGCAGATGAAACTGCCCCTGGCTTCCTCACAGAAGCGGACAGGGCCAGGGCCCGGGCCCAACGAAGCGAGGTCGGGACAGAGGAGAGACTGGGCCCGAGACGTGAGCTCTCGCCTCCTTTTCGTTGCAGAGGAGCAGGGACATGGCGTCTCTTCGGCTGCACGCGGCCCGTCAGGGTGCCCGCTGCCGTCCCCAGCGCCCACGACGCACCACCTACTGAGGGGCTTCAGCTGCCTCTGACCGGGCTCCCAGCCACGCAGGCCGCCGCTGGCCACAAGGGCAGGTGGGTGTGAGGTGCCCAGGGCAAGCCCGAGCGCTGAGCACGGGCTGGATGGAGGAGGACGGGGAGCAGAGATCAACAGGTGCTGGCCACATAGAGCAAATCTACCAGCCAACCAGGGGACAAATAAATGGAAGGCAGGAAAGTGTGTTTTGAGGCCACACGCAGGAAACGGAGCTCCCACTGCACCTCCACTCAGCCCTCGCACCACACTGGGTCCTGCGGGTCCAGGCACCCAGCTGGGGACCCCTCTAGCTTGCAGCCCCCTCCCTGCCTGCCCCCTTCTCTCCACCCTCTGTGCCCTGTGAACACAGTCGCTGCTCAGGGAATGTTCCAGAGCAGACAGCAGTAGGAAAACTGACGAGGACCAGAGCAGTTTGTAAGAACAACCAGGTCATTTCCAAACCCAAGCGAGCTGAGGGTACACCAGCACACACCACACGTAGTTCCGAGGACCAGGCCCCCCAGACTCCTGCCACACGCAGGTTTATTTCGCACCTTCACAGGTGGAATGAGCTCTTTGTACCCTAGACAGAGAGGGGTGGGCACCGTAGGAGGTGAGGGCAGGGCGGGGGGTCAGACAGGCACCAGGGAAGGCCTCGGGGAGGTGTCCGCTCGCCAGCCTGCCCCAGCCCGCCCTCCTATTAAAGTCATGTTGTCTCAAAGCCTGGGCTTCTAGGTCCTTGACCACGTGGGGGGCATGGGCTGCTTGGGGTGAGCAGGCGGCTTGTAACCATGGGCTTGGCTTCACCGCAGATCCGCTGTGGAATGACACGTTCCCACCCCGCCACCTTCCCCGCAAAACACAGGTCAGGTGATGACCCGATGACCAGCATCCAGCGCTGAGCCAGTGGCCCTGCCTAAGCTGGTCCTGTTTGTGAAATAAATACAAGCGTTGCCAGTCTCTGTAGCTCTTCCCTGCACCCTGCCAGCCCCGCCAGGCCACTCACACGCTGGTCTCCGGGGTGTGGACCACCTCCCCGTTTTTCTCAGGCTCTGCCTTCAGGAAGTGTTCCACCTCCCGGGAGTCCACCCTCACATCCGTGGGGGGCTTGTGGAGCCTCTCTGCCTCTGAGGTAGCCTCCTCAGGCTGTGACGCCTCTGGCCTCTTCTTGATGCAGAAGAAGTTGCCCAGCAGCAGCACGAGGGAGGAGGTGAGCACCTCAATCCCCGCCAGGATGAACACGTACTGGTAGACGTGGGTCGCATCCAGCAGCTTGCCTGTAGGGGGACTTGGGTCACCAGCTGCTCCAAGGGCACGGCCACACCCCAGGGCCAGGCTCCTACAGAAGCCCCTGTGGTGTCTGACTTGCAGAAGTGCCCCCTCTCCCTCCCCCGAGGCCCTCTGAGGTCTTCCTGCCGTCCCCACGTCCCCTCCTGCCTCCTCTCAAGAGAGTAGAGACAGGCCCTAAAAGCAGAGGTGGCACTGCAGAGTACCCAGGTGTGGCCCTGCTGCCCACTCAGGAGGGGCACTGCTGGACTCAGCCTGGCCCTGTGCCCTGTGACCAAGCAACCCCAAGACAGGGAGGGCCACTTGTGTGACCTCTGACCCCACCCCACCCCACCCCAGGATCCTTCTGAGGAAAAGGAACAGCCAGGGGCTAAAGGGGCTAGGGCCTGCTAAGTGACCTCTCCTTGAGCCAGGACCTGGCCATGCTGCCCTCCAGTTGGACTTTCCAGATCCCACTGGGAGTTTCCTCAGCAGAGGCCCAGAGTTTCAAGCACGGGAGTGGCCCCCCGCAAGCCGTCCCTCTGTGTGCAGACGGCCTGAAAGCAGCTGCCAGGCCTGTGGGTGTTCCTGCCCGGCTGGGGGCCCGCTGCTCACTCCTGACCAGGGCCCTCAGTGAGCCCCTAGGAAGCCCAGGGCCTGCCCGCCTTTGCCCCCAGCAGTACTCACCGCCCGACGGGGGTCCGACGAGAACAGCCACAGCCTCCAGCAGCAGCACAAGGCCAATGGCACTGGAGAACTTGTGGGTGCCCACAATGGCCATGAGCACCTCAAACTGCAGGGCCCCCACCATGCCGTAGGAGATGCCAAAGAATATGCAGAAGACCACCAGGCCGCCGTAGTCGCTGGCGGTGGAGCCCGTCAGGTCGGTGAAGCCGTTGAAGAACATGGCGAAGCTGAAGAGGTAGACCGAGTAGGGCCGCACCTTCTTGAGCCCGGTGATGAATCCAGCTGTGGGCCTGGCGAAGATGTCGATGAAGCCCAGGATGGTGAGCAGGAAGGCAGCCTGCGTGTCGGGCACACCCAGGTCCTTGGCGTAGCTCACCACAAACACGGGTGGTACGAAGAGCCCCAGCACCATGATGGAGGCGGCGGCGGCGTAGATGACGAAGCCCCGGTCCCGGAAGACGCTCAGGTCCAGCAGGCGCCGGGCAGGCCGCTGGGGGCCTGGTGCCCCGGCCGGCTGGGGTGCCACCAGGGGCCTCATGAGCGCAGCGCACACGCAGCAGTTGAGCAGCAGGCCGCCCAGGATGAGGAAGCCACCCCGCCAGCCGTACCGGTCCTGCAGCAGCTGCCCCAGCGGCGACAGCGCACACAGGAACACGGGGCTGCCCGCGGCCGCCAGCCCATTGGCCATGGGGCGCCGCTTGTTGAAGTAGCGGTTGAGCATGATGAGGGAGGGTTGGAAGTTGAGAGCCAGGCCCAAGCCTGCAGGGGCAGGCGCAGGCACAGGGTGAGACCCTCCCGGGCCCCAGACCTGTGTCCCTGCCCCCGCCCTCCACGCTGGCCCTGTGCTGTGTGGTCTGATAGGAACCCCTGCTGCTTGCCTGGGGGGGGGGCTGTGCTCCCTGCTCCCCCAGATCCCACCCCCAGAAGCTCCCGGCCAGGCCCTGCTCACCAGTTATGACCCCTGTGGTGAGGTAGACCTGGATGATGCTCCTACAGAAGGAGGCAGCCACCATGCCCAGGGACGCGAAGAGGCCACCCACGAGCATGACAGGCCTGCAGCCAAAGCGGTTCACACACACGCTGCAGAGGGGACCTGCGGGGAGGCGGCTGCTGAGGAGGGGCTGCCCCGGCCTCCAGCTAGGCTGTGCCTGTCCAGTGCCCAGGGCCTCTCCTCCCAATGCCACCCTCAACTCAGCAGGGATGCCAGGAGCCCTGCAGACCTGGTTCCCCAAGGGCAGAGCCCAGCCACCCATGGGGCGTATTCCCATGATGCTCTGGTGGGCCTGGGCAGGTCATCAAGGACTAGCCATGGTGCAGAGGAGGGCTCCCTGCGACCTCGCCCTCTGGGACTGTCTGAACAACCCACATGTTGGGACAGGGGTGGAGACAGACTGCTTTCTAGCAGGTCCCCGTCTCCAGGGCTCCCTTTAGGCCACTGTGGATCTACAATGGTTTGGGCTCAACCCTGGGACAAGCCCCACCCATTGGGCTCCTGTGGCCACCAGGACTTGGCCAGCCTGTCCCAGAGCCGACGGCCTCACCTGTGCCGTAGAGCATGGCCAGCAGGATGGAGGAGATCCAGGCTGTGTCGCTGTAACCAATCCCGAACTCCCGCATGAGCTCCTTGAAGAAGACGCTCACCGCCTTGGGGAAGGCGTAGGAGAAACCCGTGATGACAAAGCAGCCAAAGAGCACGGCCCAGCCCCAGCCCCCATCAGGGGCCTTGACGCCCGTGGGACCCTCGTCCACCACAGCTCCTCCCATGGCCAGGAGGGCTGGTTCTGCCGCACCTGGGGAGAGAGGAAGCAGGGCTGAGTTGGGTGAATGGGCCCAGAGTCTCAGAGGCAGGCAAGGGCTAGCACTGCACTCACGGCTGCAGGGGCTCCGCGAGCAGCCTGCCCTGCTGCACCCACCCCTCCCCAGCCTCCTGCTCCTGCGGCTGGCTTTCTGAAGGGCAAGGGCTGATTTGGGCTCAGCCAGGACTTTTGCCTCCTGGAAAGTGCAGACCCCGCTGGGTGGACAGCCTGGCTGGTGTGTGTCCTACCCCTGTGGCCCGCTGCATTCAGCCTGCAGGAGCTGGCATTTAACATCCCTCCCCCTCCTCGGGCCATGTCAAGCCCTCCCCTGGAGGGCGTGCGAGGGTGCTGCCAACCTCTGCCCCGCTGTCTAGATAAGATGGCCAGGCTTACCCTTGCTCTCCTGCCCCCAGAAGGGTCAGGCTCCCTGCCCCTGTTCTCCCCACCCCTATTCAGCTTCCTGGCTGTACAGGGCAGAGGCCTTCGTATGGGAACAAGCCAGATTGGGGTTGGGGAGAGGCCAAGGGTCCCGACCTGATAGGTCAGATGAGGGCACCTGACGGTATACCCAGGAAGGTCAGGAGGAGGCTTCCATTGCCCCCCCCCCCCCAAGGCTGCCAAGGAAGGAGCGAATTGTCCTAAGCCCCACACAGGCCCAGGGCTGACTTCCCTTGTAAATTCCAGGAGCTTAGCTCCTCTAAGACAGAGTAAGTCGGAATGTTGGGACCAGATTTCCACCTTCCCATCCCATCCCATTGGAAGTTGCCAATCCCACATCCCCACCTCACCAGGGAGAGAGCTGTGACAGGGTCTGTGTCCCTGGGTGTCTGGAACCCGAGGCCTTCAGTGTAGCCTGCGCAGCGTCTCCCACCAGTGGTGTGCAGCCAGCCAGCTCTCTGGGGAAGAAAATGCAGCCCTGGCGTGTCAGGTTAGCCATTGTCCATGGTGTGACCGCCCCTGCGGCAGGTACCTGGGGGGGGGGATAGGCTTGGGCCGCATCCCACCCCCTTCCCCACGTCTTCCTGAAAATCGGGCCCCAGGGGATACCTTCAGGCATGCTAGAGACTCCACTCAGCTGGGTGGCCCGTCCCCCCATCCCCCCTGCAGGGGCCACACCAGTTCTGTGATGCTGTGCCCAGCTGAGACCCCCAGCCGGGAGTGGGGCCAAAGGAGGAACATCATGCACAGTGAGGACACACTGCAAGGGGCACTGAGGGCAGGATCACTGCATCATCTTAGTGCCTAGATAAAAGACCTAAGAGCCCACACAGCAGGGAGCTGACCAGTCACCCTAGAGACCACTCACTGCGAAGGAGCCAATGTGGGAGGGGCGATTGTCCCTGCCAGCCCCCACTTGCTTGGAGTGTGGCCTTGGATGCTTATAGCACTTTCTGAAATGAGTCAGGCAGGCTGGGACGTAGTGCAGAGTCCTGGCCTAGCACACATGAGTACTGCAAAAATTAAATGAATGAATCGAGGGCCTTGCAAAGTCCAGGAGGGGAGTGCTCAGTAATGGCCACAGCAGCAGCCTGACCCCACATGCCCAGGGCCCTCCCCAGAAACAGAGTGAGGCAGCTGGGGCTGTACCAGCCCTGCCCAGTCCTGCTAGGGGAATCACAGGCACCCCGGCCTTTTGAAGTCCCCCTTGCTTGTCCACTGCCCACCGGGGCTGGGCCCTCTTGGAGGCATCCAGGGTCCTCAGGAGGCAGTAGGGACTGCTGGGAAGCAGAGACATCTGCCACCTGCTGGAGAAGAGCACCCCTGGGTTGTGGCTTGGGAAGGCAGGCAGAGGGGGGCTGGTGCCAGGACTCAGGCCAGGAGAGCACAGCCTGTACTAGGCCCTTCAAAGTTGGTCACACGTGGAAGATCCTCTGTGCCACGGAGATTGTGGCGCCTGGGGCAGAAGCTCCCAACCAAGGCCCAGCACTGTGGTCCATTGCCACCCAGCTCAGGCACCCTGAAGTGGCTCTCCAGTGCCTACTCCAGCCTGTCACCCAGAGACACTGCAGAGTGAGGCTTCAGCAAGGTTGTGGTTTTTCAGACCAGAGGTTGACTTTAAGCTGGCTGTCTGCCAGCCAGGCTTGGGGCAGGGTAGGTGGAGTGAGGGTCTAGGACCTCTTACACCTGGCTACTCAGGAAGAGCAAGTCTGTGGCTCCACCTCCCAGGGACCCTGAGCATAGGTAGGCTGAGGTGTGTGCAGGCTAATTATCCATCTGTCTCCACCCAGAGGAGGAAGCAGCACCCACCATGGTCCCTCTCCCACAGCATATCCATGGGCACGCCCAGCAGCCTGGCCTTTTGGTGACATTTACCCTCCCAGGGAAGCATGTGAACCAGCCCAGAAATAAACTGGCCTCTGGGTTACAGAAAGCTGATCTCCCTGGGTGCATCTGAGTTAGCAGGAGCTCCAGGTACTCCCCAGGGCTGATCCCTGGAGGTCCTTCCAAGGCCCCATACCCCAGACCGCCAGGAGCTGACGGGGGACAGTTCACGGGAGGGGTACATGGAGAACCTTGGCCCTCGGGGAGACTCCACGGTACCCTCCCAAGTCAGGGCTGTGGGGCCCCTGTACTCTCCCCTCTGCCTGTACTGCACACCTCCCATACAACCCTGTGCCCCAGCCTGCTCTTTCTTGGCCTCCCCAGAAACCTCACCCTTCAGCAGCCTGAATCCTTCGGCTGGACTGTCAGCCCCAGGAGTGCAGGCCAGGTCCCTGCAACGACCCTGCCTTTGTGGTCCAGGCAGGTGGCAGGCACAGGGACAATTATATTCCTTCAATCAAATTCCAGACCCCTGAGAACCAAGGAAGCAGTCCCTTTGTGCTAGGACCTGGCCTTTGAGGGTTGGAGGTGCTGAATCAGGGAGAGGGAGGGCCTGCTTCCGGGTTCCCATTCTTCCTTCCCTCATTGACACTGTTGTGAAAACAGGTAACCAGGGCTGGGGATGTGGCTCAAGCGGTAGTACTCGCCTGGCATGCGCGGGGCGCTGGGGTCGATCCTCAGCACCACATAAAAATTAAATAAAGATGTTGTGTCCACCAAAAACTAAAAATAAATAAATAATCAGGTAACCAGCAGTGTGCCCCTCCCTGCGGGAGGAAGCCAGCACCCTCAGCCCTGTCCCCACCAGTGCAGAGATACACAGGGGCAGGGGCTGCTTCCAGGGAGAGGTCAGAAGGCTGGGGGGGGGGGCGCTGGCCTGGGCCCTCCACCCTGGTTCTGCTGCCTGCCTCCTACCCCTGCAGGCTCCCACTTGTCCGCTCACATCCTCTTCGCCGGGCCAGTGGGGTGGAAACACTGGCCTCATTTGCCAGGCTGGATACTGCCACCCAAGGCTAGCAACTGGCTGAGTACAGATTTCGGCTAGGACCCCCAGAAGTGTGGCCCCGGGGATGGCGCCCTCAAGTCCCACCTCCTACAAGGAGGCGTCTACCCTTGGCTGCCACACAGTGGACAGCCCTGGTGATCTGGTCTAGCTTCTCAGCAAGGCTGCGGTCAGTGGCTGAGGCTGCTGTGGAGGTTGGGGTGAGCGCAGAGCTGCCCTCCCCCAACACCAAAGCCTGTGGGACCCTGCATGGGCTGCCCCTCCGCCTGGCCATCTGGACCCATTCATCCACTCCCCTGCAGCCTTCCGCCTGAAGGCCAGGGCTCCGGAGGTGCCCGCCCACCCAGGATCAGGCGTGGAGGGAGACAGGTGGGAAGAGGTGAGATGAGGCGAGGGCACTAGGGCTGGGCGCGGGAAGCCGAGGCCCCTCCTCCGATGGACGGGCCTGCTGGCTCCTGCCGCCCGGCTGGCGGGTGGGGGTCGGCCACTCTGGGCGTGTCCCACCGGAGCTGGACCGGGAGGGGGAAGGGGAGGATGCTCCGCCCGTGCGGCCGGCCGCGGGACGTGGGGGACGTGACCGCGCCAAGGGAGGAGCCGCCGCCGTATTGCCTGGAGTAGGCGCCCTTCCTCCGCTACCGTACTAGCCAGCGCGGGTGCCACTGGGGTCTGCCCAGCAGCAGTACAGCGCTGAGCGTCCACCGCCCCGCCCCGCACACCGCAGGGGCCGCGCGTCCCCCTGCGGTGCGCCCCCTAGGGCTGGGGCGGCGTCTTCTGTGCTCCGCAGAGGCAGGACGGGTGCGCCCGGCTGGGGGCCGCTGATTCCTAAACTCCAGAGTTTCGCCTCCTGGCCAAGACTCGAACTCTGGCCAGGGGCGCGCAACCTCGGTGCGTAGGACTGCAGCGTGGGACCCTTCCCACAGATGGAGACTGAGGCTGGGACCGCAGGCCCCGCCCCTGTGCCAGGGCCCAGTGCCTGGTGGCCCACGGCCTGATCCAGAGGTGCCTCCAATTGCTCAGCACCACCATGCAGAAGGCCCCGCCCCGGGCCTTAGGTGCAGCTGGCACTGGGCTCCTCAGCGGCCCCTCCCTTCCCACACTGTCAGGTCACCGCAGGACAACCCAGGAGCCCACAAGCCCGGCACACGGCATGCTGTGGGGTCCCACCCACAGGCCCCCTCCATACACACTCTTAGAGGGCTGCTTGGGGTCAACAGAGCCCTCTCCTGTCCCTCCAAAATAGGTATCCATGCTGTGGGCATTGAGGGCCAGATGCCTTCTGGGTAGCAGGCACTACCCAAGGTCACCCAGGGAGTCTGTCTTGGGACGAGGCCTCCCCATGGCCACAGGAGGCTCTGACCACACCAGAGCCCTGGGCAGGAAAGTGCAGTGCCTCTAGTGTTCTGTTGGGAGCAAACCTGCCCCCATCACCGACTTAAGACACACACACCTGCCCACCCGAGAGCCCAGGCACTTGTGGGATTGTTCCCATCCCTCTCCCCATCCACCAGACACCAGCCAGCTCTTGGGCCTGTAAAAGGAAGCTGAGGACCTCTGGACACCCCCCAGCTCCTCCCACCCCCCTCATCCCCACCAGCACCCACGCCTGCTGTAAGCTTTGGACAAGTCCCCTCAGCCTACCAAGTGGTCCTGACTCTGGTCATCAGAGTGATTCTGTCAGTTTGGGTGGCCTAGACAGGCAGCCCGGTGCCTCTGGGATATGGCCCCCAGCTGCCCCTTTGTCACTAACCCAGACTCCAGGTGCCACCCACACACCGGTACACAAACCCAGACCCACACACTCAGCCCAGAGCTCAGGGCTTTCCTTCCACTAGGTGCCTGCTCTCCATGGGCCCAGCATCCATCTAGTCATCAACCCACTTTTCAGATAAGAAAACTAAAACTCCTCCTAGTTTTTCCTCAGGCTGGGGAGCTGGGAGGGTGAGGCTGGGAGGCTAGTCCACTTCTTGTCCCACCAGTATCCAGCCTGCTGGCTTTTGGCCACGGAGGGAGCGTGGGTGTGTAATGGTGAATTTAGGGACATAGTAAGAGGCAAGAAGGGGCGGGAAAGGAAGATCCGAGGGCTTCCCTCCCCAGGGTCCAGGCCTGGCGCGCACGTGCACCGTTCAGGGAGGTGGCCCCACCAAATATAGCCCGCGGCCCTGGCCCCGGGTGGCCCGCACACCGAGCTATTTATACTCGGGACCAGCTCTGCTGCCAGGCGCTATCTCCTCCTGGCCAGAGCCCAGTCCCCGAGGGCCGCCCGACGGATGGGTGCCCAGGCGGGCTGGAGGCAAAGCTGGGCGCCTGGGGTTGGAAGGCACACAGCTGGCTGCCTGGAGCCCTGGGGGGGCGGGGGGCAAAAGGGGCGGGAAGGCTCGTCTAAGCCGAGACGCCCCCAGAGCCCGGTAGACCGCGAGGGGAAGGGGCGAGGGGGCGGGAAGCCGCGGCCCCGAGGAGGACGACGCGCGGCGCCAGCTCAGCCCACCAGCGACTCGGAGAGTCCGGCCTCCGCCCGCGCGCCCAGCATCCCGGCCGCGCCTACCTGCCGCCGCTCGGCCGCCGCGCCCGCCGCTGCCCGACTCGGCTGCCAGGCGCCGCGCCGGGGGCGACTTTAAGTGCTCTCGTCGCTCGCGCGGCACGTCCCCTGCGCACGTCACCGCTGCCTGGCGCCGCCCCTGCCGCCCCGCCCGGACCCCGCGCGCCGCCGCCGGAGGGGGCGGCCCTGCCGCTGCTCCCCGACGGCGCGGCCCGAGGCCTGCCAGCCCCGCCGGGCCCACGGACACCCGGCCGCGGCCCGCCCTGTCCGTGCTCCCCGAGCGGACCCCGGCCCGGACGCGCTTCTGGCCGGCCGGTCCGCGTCCTCTGCGCCCCGACCCGGGCCGCCCGGCAGCCTCCCCCTGGCGCTGGGCCAGGAGTTCCCGCCGGCTGCGACGCGGCCACTTCATTTCCTCTCCCAAGACCACGGTTTCCTTCTGTTCCAACTCTGACAGGAGCCTGGCCGCGTCCCTGCGACCTCCGGGACTGGGACCTCTCGTCCTGCACTCCCGGGGCGCGCCCTCTAGCAGACAGGAGCGCACACCCACCACCGCGCGCAGCAGGGCTCGGCGGACCCCGCCCGGTCCCACCGTCCCACCGCCTGGTCCAGCCCTCCGCCCCACGCCCGGCTCGCTGAGGCCGCATCCGAATTCCCGCCTGGTCCGAACCGCCGCCTGCTCCCGGTGCCGGGCCGGGCCGTGCCGGTGCTGGTGCAGGCGGTTACAGCTTGGGCAATCTTGGGCAAGGCCTTCAGCCCCTCTCAACTTCCCTTTCCTCAGTAGCTCTGCCCTCTGCGACACCAGATAAAGTCCCAAACCCAGCCCTGACCCGCCGCCCCTGTCTCCCTGCCCAGAACCACGGAGCTGCGTCTGCCCCCAGCCCCCGCCCCGGAAGGAGTAGGATTGGAAGGCCAAGGGGCTCTTTCCAGCTTGAGGGAGTCCACATTTGTCCTCCGTGGGTGTGTCTAGGCCCAGTTTTCTTATTGGCACCATGAAAGTAGCCCAGCGGTGCTAGGGTTTGAGGAGGTGCCAGGGAACTGGCCTTTCTCAGCCTGGGCCTGGAACACCATTTGTCCTCTGCCATCCTTGGGGACCATGGGAGCACTCCAGGTCTTCTGGGGCTAAGGAGCCTGAGGTGGGTGACTTGACTTTAGCAGAAAGATCCCAACACCAGGATGGGGGTCCGGGAGAGAGTGGGTGGTGGACCCTCTTCCAGAGAGCTCTTGGCCCAGTAAAGGAGGGGGGGGGGCAGCATGGCATTGGCCTTGGCCTCAGAGCCCACTGTCTGGTGCCCTAACATCTTGAGATGTCCAGCACAGTAAGGTCTATTGCTCTTTTTTTCTTTTACTTTTTTGTTGCTGGGCACTTACCACTAAGCTACATCCACGGTTCTTTGTATTTTCTATTTTGAGACAGAATCTCACCAAGTTGTTTAGAACCTCACTAACTGCCTATCAGTATGCAGTGCCTTTTAAATGCTCAGACTTCAGAAAGGCCCCACTGGGTGCCCAGCACCTGGTAAGGCCTCTAGGCCTGTACCTGGACTTGGGTCTTGGATGGCCAGGCTGCACCTGACACACAGCCCCGGAGGGCACCTGGGGTCTAGGATCAGGGACCCAGGGGAGAGGTCAAGCCCTCCCCTGCCTTCCCTGTGTTCATTAGAGGCCTCAGTTCCCATCCCAGGGCCTAGAGCCACGGGCACATCCGGTGGGTGTGGCTGGAGCCACCCGGGAGAATGGAGAGGTCTGCTGCCCAGCTCTGGGTGGTGTTGGGAGCACCCACTCCAGGCCCGGCTCCAGTGGTCAGTTCCCACACAGTGGCCCCAAGCTAAACCCCAGCCCAGCCTTCCCTCTATTTGAAGAGGAAGAGCCATCCTGGTGAAGGGGCAGCTTCCCAGCACTGCCACCACAGTCCACCAGCCCTGCCCTCCCTTTCCAGGTCACAGCCCCAGGTCCTGTCAGGTCCTGAAGGTGCTCTGAGGAGCCTCAGGGGCTGAGCCCGGGGGTGGGGGCAGCCTGGAGGGTGGCCCTGCCTTTCCTGGAAGCAGTGTGTGTGGACCGTCCCTGAGCCAGTGTCACCTGCAGATGGTGGGAGCCAGGCTCTGACTGCGTCTCCAGAAAGGATCTTGAAACCTGGGGAGAGTTTCCTGACAGTGAGGCCAGCAGCCCCCTCAGGGGGGTGGAAGGACCGGCTTCACTCCTGTCAGGTGCCAGGGAACCTTCTAGGCTTGGAGAGCCATGCGGACCCCACCCTGAGTCCTGGGGGCCCCCAGGTCCCAGCCTACTCACCTGCCCTCCACGCCTGGCTGTACCACCCTGAACCAGCTGTGCCCCGTAGGCTGGACTGGGGCTGAGACGGACCAGGTCGGGTGAAGCAAGCTGAGTCCAGGGACAGACGTGCCACTGAGCCAACTCCCTTCCTGGGGTCCCCAACTGCCTGGCTCCTGCTGCTGCTGCCTGAGGGCTCCCAGTCCCGAGGATCTGGTGACACAACTTCTTCAGCCTGTGTCGTCCCCCCCCCCTCCCGCCCACGGCCCGGGGCCACACCTCTGCACAGACTCCAGGCCTCTGCAGGGGTGGTGAGAAGCAGCCATCGCCAGCACAGCCTGGAGAGGGTCACGCTGTGGCCCAGGTCTGAGCCCAGCCCTGCCTCCTCCTCATGCACCTTCTCCAAGGCCTTTCCCTCAAACCCTCTCCATACTCCCAGGAAAATAAACCCAGACTCAACAGCTGCCTGGCCCTCCCACTGAGCTGCAGCCCAGGCAGTGGGCAGAGGAGACTGCGGGAGAAGCCGGACCTGGGCCCATCCCGGCTGGACACACCTGTGCTGCAGCCTTCTGCGGGTGTGGCCCGTGGTGTGGGTGGGTGAGGGTGGGGTGCGTGGTGTGGGCTGTGCTGTGCCTGGCTGGGTGGCAGACGCCGACATAGGATGGCCAGGTCCTGTTCTTGGTGGCAGCAGTGACCTGTCCCTCACCTGTCATTGGGAGGCAGAAGTGGGCAGGAGGAGCTCTGGAGCAGGGAACCCAGGAGGCTGGGGCCAGCTGTCCGGCTGAAGTGGGGAGGGGAGCCACAGCAGGAGAGTGTGGGTATCCTGTCCCGGGTGCTGTGGCCCACCTGGGCCTGGGGCTTGGCCTCTAACCCTCACCTGTGAGGTGGGTCCTCCCTCCGGTAGCCCTGAAGCCTCTCTCCATGGCCTTTCCTGCAGTCCACTGAGGAAACCCCACGTTCTTCTCACCTGTTCGCATCCCATCTTTGTCCCCACACTGGTCACACCCAGGTGTGGACTCCTGGGCCAGAGTTGAAGTCCACTAGCCCCTCCCCACACCCTGTCCGCCCTGCCCTGTGGCTCCACCCTCGGGGTCAGGTGGGGGCTGAATCCTGCTGGCCTCCCTGCCATCTTCTGAGCCCGCCAGGTGCCCTCTGCTGTGCTGTGCTGGGAAGGCCATGAGTGGGCACAGCAAGGTGGGGACCCAAGGCCCGGCCCCCAGGGATTCTTAGGGACACAGACTGAGAACAGGCCTCCTCTGTCTGCGGACCACTGCGCTGGGAGAACTGGGCATGTTGGTGTCCACCGCCTGGCCACACCTGGGACTTGGCACTCCATCGAGGGGCCCTCCCTACCCCCCCTCGTTACTGATGAGGAGACTGGGCCTCAGTGGAAGCAGGACTCCCTCAGTCCCACTGGGTCATGCCTTCCCTGTGGCCTGCATGGGTGTGACCACAGCCACAGAGGTGAGTGACAGGGAGTCCCACGGCAGGCTGTGAGGCTCCTGGGAGCCTCAGCTCTTCTTCAGGCCTGCATGCTACTGGTGTGCAGTGCCTTCTTCCTGGACACTGGGGGGTGGTGGTGGCAGGAGGCTTGATCTCTCAGGTCCAGACCTCCGAGGAAGCTGGAAGCCTGCTCCATGGTTCTGGGACCTTCTGTGATGAGGGTGACCAGTGGGGCTAGAACTGAGCGCGCAGGGGCAGGTGAGCTTGGGAGGATCTGAGGCACGGCTCTGTCCTGCCTCTTCTGCAGCAGAGACCCCATGGAACGGCAGTGTGGACGACTCTTGCTGCCCCATCCCAGTCTCGCAGTGAAGCCTGGGCTCTGGGAGAGGGGCTGGGTGGCAGCCAGCCTGGGCTAGCCCACCCAGCCGGCAGTGGGGCCTGGTGGCGAGATCTTCGGACGTAGGACTCGTGTTCATTTCCTGTCCCTCATAAGAAATCACCCCAGAACTCAGTGGCTTAGAGCCAGCAGTTACCATCTCACCGTGTCCAAGGGTCAGAGATTGGAGCAGCAGAGCCGGGCAGTTAGGGTCTCAGCGGGGGCTGGACACCCCGCTCCCGGCCTGTCTGCTGGGGAAGGCACCCTCCCCCTGTGGGCCAACCCCCTGGGGCTGCTGGCACCCTGAAGTGAACGCTCTTCCACACCAGCCCCTCGAGGGTGCCCCTCGCACTGGCACCGTGGTCGGAAGGTGGGAAGCCAGCCTGGCCCGGGGAGGGAGGGAGGGCCAGGCAGGATCTGGGGGGCACTCACTGCCAGCAGGGCCTCGGGGTACAGGCGAAGGGGAGGGGCTGCTCCTTTTCCCTGGTAGTCACATTTCTGGTGGTGGGGACCCTAGGAGTTGCCCAAGTAGACTGCAGGGCAGACTCCAGGGCAGAGCAGGGTCTCACGAGGGGACATGGAGGCCAGTGCACCCTGAGTGGGCCCCTTTCCTCAGTGTCCCACTTTCCCAGCAGGCCAGACGTGTTACTTGTTGTCACTCCTCTTCAGAATCCAGGTGGCCAGGTGCAGTGGTGCACAGCTGCTGTCCCAGCTGCTCCCGAGGCTGAGGCGGGAGGGTCACTCGAGCCCAGGAGTTTGAGGTCAGCTGGGCAACACAGCAAGACCCCATCTCAAAATCTATAAACAAAACAGATCAAGGTGAAGCCTACCCAACAGGCCATGATCATGAAGCAGACAGCCCGTGACATTTAGGGCACTCAGCATTGCGCAACTGCCCGCTCCCGTTTCAGAACCTTCCCCTGACCCCATGACAACACCCTGCACCCATTACCTAATCCTTCCGAGGCCCGCCGCCTGGTGAGCACTGCTGGGCCTTCTGTCCCTGAGGACTCCACGGTTCCCGCACTGGCCTTCATGCAGACGGAATCACACCCATGGGCCTCTCTCCCAGCACCATGTCCTTGCAGGATTTTCAACACTTCTCTCCTTTTTATGGCAGAATAACATTCCATGGCACACAGATGCTGTGTTTTGTTTATTCAGTCACCTGCCCATGGACAGGGACACTTGGGGCATTTCAACCTTGGGCTGTGGTGAACCGTGCTGCCGTGGATGTCCACGTATGAGTACGTGTGTGGACATATGTTTTCATTTCCCGTAGGTTTGTACCTAGGAGTGGCATGGCTGGGGAGTTTGTGAGTCTGGCTTCCTGAGGAGCTGCCGCACCACGTTCCGCAGCAGCCCCACAGCAGTGTGTGAGGTTCCAGTTTCTCCATGTCCTTGCCACCTCCTTGCTGTCATTTTCTGTGGGGTTTTGGTATTTTTTTTCTTGATTAAAGCCACTCGTGTGGGTGTGAGGTGGGTCTCTCCGTGGGCCTGTTGCTGTTTGTAGTCTTCTCTGGAGAAATGTCTCTTCCCCGCAGTCCTGAGGACGGGACCCAAGCCCTCACAGGTGCTAGGCCAGGTTTTTAGAGTTCTTTAAACATTCCAGATATTAAATTTATTAAATATGTGATCTGCAAACATTTTCTCCGATTCTGAGGGCTGTCTTCACTCTTGATTCACAGAATCTCACCTTTATTTCTTTCATTTCTTATGTTTTGAGTATCATGTATAAAGTCCATTGCCATGAAAAAAATTGATCCTTATGTTTTCTTTCTTCTCTCTCTCTCTCTCTCTCTCTCTCTCTCTCTCTCTCTCCAGTGCTAGGATAAAACTCTACTCTTACATCTCTTCTAAAAGGTTCATGTTTTAACTCTGAGGCTGCTGTGTTGAGCCCTGCCAGTCCATGTTTACAGTGGTTAGAGACAGGCTTAGACTGGGCCCCTTTGCGGGTGGACATCCCATGGTCCTGAATTGTTACTTTGATAATGGCCATGTGGGGTGCCTGACGGCCTCCCATGGCTAAGCTGTATCAGGTGCTGCCAGGAGGGGTCTCCCCTGGGGCAGGGTCTTCCACCTGTGCTCCTGGTGGAGGCAGCTGAGCTCAAGCCTCATCAGTGGGTGGGGAGGCCCACAACAGGAGGCAGCCTCCCTGGCTCCCCTGCAAGGGTAGGGGCGTCCAAGCCTCCTCAGCAAGGGTAGGGGCGTCCAAGCCCCAGCTGCAGTGGAGCCCGGCCTGGGGCAGCTGGGCCTGGCCAGAGAGAGACACCTCTGTCCCTGCACTGGGTTGGGCAGGTGGTCCAGTGAGGGGAGGCTGGACGGGAGTTGCCCTGAGCCCCCTCTTGCTGTGGCGGGCAGCCCCTCCGGCCTCGTGTGCTGCTGCACTCCACCTGTCCTGCCCTGAGCTGGGGACGGTGGTGGGGATGATCAGGCTTCCCCTGCCCTTCCTTAGAGCCCATCTAGGGGAGGGCGTGAGTCTGGTTGAGACATCATGGCTGGACAGTGAGAGGGCACTTCCCTGCCGCAGCTTTTCCAGCCTCAGCTGGCCCCTGGCCCCTGCCACCATGTCTCGTCCCCTCTGCTGCTGCCTCGTCTCCTGCAGAGTGTGGATGATGACAGTCCTCTGCAGAGAGCGGCAGGTGATGCTCTGCTTCCCCAGTCCTGGCCTGAGATGGCACAGGAAGCCACCTGGCAGCCCAGGCAGGGCTGAGGGGGCCTGGCTCTGGGGCCAGGGGACGAAGCCTGCCAGCAGCTGCGTTCTGGGCCCAACACTGCCCAAGGCCTTCCTCAGTCCCACCAGCTCAGAGGCGCCTTGTCGGCGTGTCCCCGCCCCACACTCCAGGCTAGGCCTCTAGTCCTGGCCTCTACAGCGCCAGCCTCTGCCCCCTACAGCGCCAGCCTCTGCCCCAGAGCACTCCTGGGCGGGCTGGTCCCCACAGCCCCTCCTGTTCTCCCTGTGCAGCTCTGAGCATTCCCAGCTCTCCTGAGCCCTGCTGGGGGCCTGGTCCACACTTCCTGGGGGTGGCCCCTCCACTCACAGTCCTCCAGACACTCTTACCTGCAGCCCTCAGTGTCTGGGGCTCCCCTCGGTCCTGCTGGGCCCAAGCGAGGCCGTCCCCACCTCGACCCGCCTTCTGGGTTCCCTCTGTCCTTCAGTCCCCCTGTCAAGCTGGTGGCTGGTCCTGTGGCTCCCTGGGTCCCAGCCAGGCCCTCGGCACAGAGGTCCCTGCTGCCCTGGTGTGCTGCACCCGACGAGGCAGGCGAGTGCCCAACCTGCAGGACACGCCCTGTCCCCTAGTTCTGCTGGCTCTCATTCTCCCCTGGCCCCCACAGCCCCTTTTCCACTCAGAGGCCGGACAGAGCCTCCAGCCCCTCTCTAGTGGTCATCACTGGTCTTGTTCATGTCCAGCCTGCTTGGCCTCTGTCCCTTCTTCCTTGGCCTGGAACATGGTTCAGTGTCCTCTGGTGGGTGTCCACCTGATCTAGCCCGACCCATGAGCTCTCACCAGACCTCAGAGCTCTGTGCACCTTGTGACCTTTGACCCCAGAAGCCGACACACTTTCTTCCTTGATTTCTCCTCCTCCGGTGACCGGGGCTCAGCGTGGTTCACTCCCCAGTGTACCTGGAGCCGTCACCTTGTATCATCGCCCCCTCGAACCTCAGCCCAGAGTGCCCCAAAGCCAGGGACAGAGGTCACAACCGTCCTGCCCCTGCCAGGGAAGCCTCTCTTGAAGGGCCATGGCCCTGGCCAGGCCAGAATCAAGGGTGCAAGGGCAGTGGCCAGGCCCTGGCTGTGAGGCTGTGAGGCCAGGGATGGGCTGAGCGCTGTCCTCAGCTGGAGGGAGGGCTGGGCCTTGCTCAACCTTCCGGTGGCCTGGAACCACAGCGCGCTCCCTGTGACTCAGCATGAGAACTCGGGGGACCGCTGGGGGACCGCTGGGGCACACGGGCATGGTGGTGGGCCAGGGGCTGGGGGCCTCTGATAGCAGCACCCGCTGGTGGGCTGACGTCTGCAGCTGGGGGGGCAGAGTCCAGTCCTGGTTCTGCAAGGGCCTCGCCGAGCCCCTCAGCTCCCCGACCTGTTTCCTCATTTATTCCTGAAGAGGGTGGGCTTCACGGTCTCCAGGGATATGAGCGCAGTGTGAGAAGGCCACAGGCCCCTCAAGATGCCCCTCATCACCAGTCATCTGCTGCTCAGGCTGCTCTCTGTGGTACTGGACAGGACAGCGGAGGCAGGTGGACGCCACCACCATGGTCATTCTCTTTCTAAAACAAGATGGCCAGCTTCTCAGAGAACACTGCCATCCTGCCCGTAGGCACTGGGCACCTGGCTCTGCTTCCAGTTCCTGACCTCTGGGAAGTAGCCCACTGCCCAAGGCTCCTACTGGGCTGTTTCTCATGCTGCATTGGGCTCCCCAGTTCCCTCTGCCTAAGACCAGTCCTCCTTGTCCTTTCCAGAGCCTCTTCCTGAGGCCCCCAGCCTCCAGGCCCATAGACCCAGGCTGAGGGCCCTGTTCCTGGGCAGCCCTGGCCCTTAGGAGGCAAGATACCATTTGGCTGGCCATCTGGAGACTGGCACCTGTTGGGGACATGTGGCAGACATCTTCCCCTGGCCCCTCACCGGATCCACATCTTTGTCCCCGTCTGTACAGTGCAGGTGACAGTATGCTGAGGGCCATTGTCAAGTAGGAATGATGCTTCAAAATTTCCTTGCCAGCGTACCCCATGTTAAATGGATTTCGCTGTTGACATTGCATGTAAGGTGACCTTGCTCAAGGACCAAGGCGGATCCGGGTCTAGAGCTGATCAGGTTTGAGGAAGTATCCCGCTCCTTAGGGTGTTCCCGGTTTAAGACAAAAGGAGTTTTAGGGAAGTGGGAGGTTGAAGATGATTGCTGCTGGGAGTAGGGCGTGCCTGCTGCCTGAGTTCCCGCTGAGTGCTCGTGGAGAAAAAGTATTTTAGGACATGTATTGTGCGGTAGATTGAGAATTTCCCCCTGAGCGTGTGTGGAGGCTGGTGTGAGATCGGGAATAAAGAATTGCTGTTTGAACCTACAAAGCTGTGTGGTGGCTCGTGATCTTGTGCCAAGCAGAGACATTGGCATTTGGCAACAGTATGTACCAGAATGAGATTATGGCTCTTCCACTGAGTTCCCCTGGCCCTGGGACTCAGCAGGGAATTTGCCCCAGTGTCTGTGCCCACTCCTGGTTCCTTCTGGACTGGCCCCAGGGAACAGGGGTCAGCCTGACCACACATCCCCTTTCCTCCCTCAGCTCACTCCTGCCCCAGGGCCTGGGAGGCCAGCCGATGGAGCAGCTGCCCGGCATGCCTGTCTCAGGCCTTTCCCAAGTCCTTGCAGGTTGGTGTCCAGGCAGGCCCCACCCCACCTTCTGAGCAGATCACCTTGGTGAGGCCTGGAGCCTGAAGCTGACCACCTTGGGGGAGCCTGGGGGTGAGGTCAGCCTACAGCAAAAATCAGAGGAAGGTGCTGAGTCCTGGTGGTCAGTTAGGATCAGCTGCACCCCAGGGGCATTCTCTGATAAGTGTCGGTCTGCCAGACTGGGCTGCAGTGGCCAGTAAGCAGCTGGTATTTGGGGATCTGAGAGCCCTGGCCCATGCCTGGTGTTTGGCCTGCCTCTTGCTCTCCCTTGTTTATGCCACCCTGCAACTAAGGCCTGCCTTTCGTGTGTCCTGCCTCTGTGCTGGGCTGGACAGGGCCCTGGAGCCAGGGACACTGCCAGGAGCAGGACAGCCAGCCCCCACTAGGACCTGCCCCATGAGCTGTGCACAGGAGTGTGGGGAGGGGCAGGTCCCAGCTGCACCACTAACTGGGCCAGGCAGCGTCCCTCAGTCTGAGCCACTCTGCTTTTGCCTCTGTGATGAGGGCCATGGAGGGTGGCCTGTAGTCCCAGTGTCACCTCAGGGAAAGCAGTCACAAGTCAGGCACAAATCCTCAAATGGGACCTTACTTGGAAACAGGATCATCATGGTGTAGGGTGGTCCGGTGTCACTGGTGTCCTGAGCAGAGCAGAGTGTGAAGAGGACCACGGAGGCCATGTAGTAGCCACGGCAGAGGTTAGAGTGAGGTGGCTGCAGCTGAGGACCAAGGATAGCCACGACCCAGGAGCTAGAAGAGACGGAGGACCCTCTCCTGGACCCCTTGGAGGGAGCCCGGCCTGCTGGCCTTCTGAACTCTGCAAAATAAAGACCCATTAAAAATGGTTCAGGGGCCAGGCCCAGTGGTGCACACCTGTCATCCCAGCAGCTCAGGAGGCTGAGACAGGAGGGGTGCAGTTCAAAGCCAGCCTCAGCAATGGCAAGGCACAAACTCAGTGAGACCCTGTCTCTAAAAAAAAATTCAAAATAGGGCTAGGGATGTGGCTCAGTGGTCAAGTGCTAATTCAATTCCTGGTACCAAAAAAAAAAAAAAAAAAGGTTCAGGGGCCTTGTTATGCAGTCCCAGGACCCCAATACACGTCCTGTCCCTTTCTTCTTTGATCCTGATGGTGCTGGGCTCCAGATGAGATAAATGCAGTCTTTGTCAACCAGATCCTGGCCAGTAGCACCAAGAGGTGTGTTCAGGGAGAGCCCAGCTGGGGAGGGAGGTGTGGGTGTGTGAGGGCTGAAGAAGGACCTCTTCAGGCCGAGGTGTCAAGGACAAAGAACAGCCTCAGCCAGGTGTGGTGGTACAGGCCTATAATCCCAGTGGCTTGGGAGGCTGAGGCAGGAGGGTCACAAATTCAAAGCCAGCCCCAGCAATTTATCAAGGTGCTAAGTAACTTAGCAAGACCCTGTCTCTAAATAAAATATTAAAAGGGGCCCTGGGGATGTGGCTCAGTGGTGAAGCATCCCTGGGTTTAATCCTAGGTACCAATAAATGAATAAATAAATAAATAAGTGAAGAACAGTCTCTGCCTTGAAGAGGTGCTGATGGGCAGAGCCTTGGTGTCCCTGGAGGCTACAGGGTGTGGGCAGGTGAGTGCCACACACCCTCAAGCTGGTATTGGAGGGAACTTGGGTGCAGGGGTTGCCTAGGTGGGGAGGATGGCCGAGGGAGGCCTGGCCTTAGCCCAAGCTGTCCTGGCTGAGTTGCTCTGGGATTAGAACTCAGGCTGTGGGCCCCACGGCTCCCGACTCCTGCCCCTGGAAGGACAATGATGCTGAAATTGTCCACCCTACAGTTCCAAGCATGGCTGCCTATGATGCCATGTCTCAGCTCAGGCTGCCATAGCCACATGCTGCCTGTGACAGACACTTCCCAGTCCTGGAGCTGGGCCTCTGAGAGCAGGGGCAGGCAGTGAGTGCTGCTTTGTCTGGAGGCCTCTCTGCTCGGCCTGCAGATGGCACCTCCTCCCTGTGCCTCATCTGTCCTTCCTGTGGCCTCTTCCTCTTCTGTCAGGAGGCCTGTCCTGTCCTCCTGGATCAGGGTCTCTCCCTGTGACCCCACCTCCTGATACAGTCCCCTGGGGTCATGGCTTCAACATGGAACTTTCTTAAAAAAATTTATGTGGGAGGCCCTCACACTGAGTGACCAGCATTTTCCTTCCCTGATCAGTTGAGGCTCTGTTGGTCACTTCCAAGTGATCTGGCCACATCAAAGTGGCCTTAGATGTCTGCCCCAATCTTGGAAGTCGCAAAATGTCACAAAAAGTGTCTTAATGCATAGGAGTGTCTTCCTGCAGCCCTATGGGTCGAGCTGTGCTCACCTGTTCCTTTGTGATATTAACCCCTTGCCCTGTTTGGGATAGAATGGAAACCCCCTTTGTGTGTCCCCTTCTCTTGCTCTGCCCTTGGGTGTGGCCTATCCAGGTGTCAGTCAACCTGCTGACAGCAGACATCAGGAAGCCGGACTCAGCCCCCTGAAACCTGACCCCCTGCCTCATTTGAGTGGCTTCTCCTCAATAAAAGGGGTCGGCACCTGCTCTCGCTCTCTCTTTCTGCAAACCCTTAAGGTCAGAGGAGCCCCAAAGAAAAAGGTATCTCTGTCTCTTGTGTGGTTATTTCACGCGGCCCAGTTCCCCTGGAGTAACCCTGAGTGTTTTTGTCGCTGAGAATGTGACAATTTTAGTTGTTAAAATTTTACTTAAATAAATTTTATTTTCATGTCGTGCTGAGGATCAAACCCAGTGCCTCACACATGCTAGGCAAGTGCTCTGCCACTGAGCCACAACTCCATCCCCTTCAACATATAACTTGGGGGACACTATGTGGTCCATGGCACATGGTTTCTGGTAGATGCCCACTTTATAGGTGAGGAAACCGAGATACGCACACCACCTCCTGGGTGGTGCAGCACCTCCTCAGGCACCCAGCTCAGGCAGGCTCCCCTCAACTTTCATGGACACGGAGGCTCCAACTCAACCTGCCACCCCCAACGGAAGCACCCAGGAGCAGGGCTAGATCGGGCAGAGGCAGGGGGTGTGGGCATCTTTGTGGATGCATCTAGTCCTGGAGCTGACCCCTGGGCCGCACAACCCCTGCAGGGCCCTGCCTCCCAACAGAACAAGCTCTAATCCAGCCAGAGACAGACACAGGAGAAGCAGAGGGTAAGGGCAGAAGGATAAGGGTTAGAGCAGAGGAGCCAGAGAGGGGTCCCAGCTAGGGCCCCAGGTATGAGCCCAGAGAATGGGGACAGCAAGGAGGGAAAGCACCTAATGGAGGGTGGGGGGAGGGCTACGGGATGCAGGTGCCATGTAGGGATGACACCCATGTTGCCCTATGCAAAAGGGCTGGCTCTGTCTCGGGGCCAGGACCCAGTGTACCCACCTGTAGAAGGATAAGGAGAACAGATACACCTTTGGAGGATTTGAATGATTGGGGAAGGTGAAACCTGGGATGACAGGATCTACCGGTGATGGGCAGGAGCCTGCCATGAGCCCTGGGTCTGGGCTCTTCCCACTAACCCAACGCCTACTCCATCCCCAGTTCTCCAACCCAGCCCACAGGCACCAAGAACCTGGGGGACATTCTGCCAATACCTGGGGCATCTGTCCAGGCAGCCCTTCGGGGAGGGCTTCGTGTGGCTCCTCCCCCAGGCAGGAGGAGAACAGGGCCTTAACCCGCCCTCTTTCCGCGGGTCCCCACGTGCAGCCTCCCACACCCCCCACGGGGCATCCTGGCTCCCGACAGCCCTGTCCCGTGCTGTCCGCCCTGGCTCTCCATGGGAGCCCAAGGCTCCCTACCCGACTATGTGCAGTCCCCGTGTGCAGCCCGAGGCTCCCTACCCCACTATGTGCAGCCCGAG
Source organism: Urocitellus parryii (assembly GCF_045843805.1). Taxonomy (NCBI): domain Eukaryota; kingdom Metazoa; phylum Chordata; class Mammalia; order Rodentia; family Sciuridae; genus Urocitellus; species Urocitellus parryii. Next base: position 183,351,110 of record NC_135537.1, on the reverse strand, counting down.
GCTCCCTACCCCACTATGTGCAGCCCGAGGCTCCCTACCCCACTATGTGCAGTCCCCGTGTGCAGCCCGAGGCTCCCTACCCCACTATGTGCAGTCCCTGTGTGCAGCCCGAGGCTCCCTACCCCACTACGTGCAGTCCCGTGTGCAGCCCGAGGCTCCCTACCCCACTACGTGCAGTCCCGTGTGCAGCCCGAGGCTCCCTACCCCACCATGTGCAGTCCCCGTGTGCAGCCCGAGGCTCCCTACCCCACCATGTGCAGTCCCCGTGTGCAGCCCGAGGCTCCCTACCCCACTACGTGCAGTCCCCGTGTGCAGCCCGAGGCTCCCTACCCCACTACGTGCAGTCCCCGTGTGCAGCCCGAGGCTCCCTACCCCACTACGTGCAGTCCCCGTGTGCAGCCCGAGGCTCCCTACCCCACCATGTGCAGTCCCCGTGTGCAGCCCGAGGCTCCCTACCCCACCATGTGCAGTCCCCGTGTGCAGCCCAAGGCTCCCTACCCGACTATGTGCAGTCCCCGTGTGCAGCCCGAGGCTCCCTACCCCACCATGTGCAGTCCCCGTGTGCAGCCCGAGGCTCCCCACTGCCCTCAAGTGTCCCCGGCAGCCCCGCCGCCCCGAGCTCCGTGTCCCCGGCCGCCCAGGC